>NC_080595.1:115816151-116138497 GCF_027887145.1 Ammospiza caudacuta | reverse complement strand
GGAAAATGAACCCTTCTGCTGTGTAGTGAGATTGGCATTCATGGCAGGTGTCCAGCTGAGGTTGGTTGGAGGTGGATTTTGCTCTGTGTGGTGTCTTAAAGTTTTGCACCAGAATTTATGAAGTACCTTCCATGTAGAACTATTGAACTGAAGTATTTTGTGTTTTCCCTCATTTCCAGCCTGCTGGAAACTATGTCTCACTACACAGACGAGCCAAGATTCACCATAGAGCACAAAAGGGCACAAACTGCAGGGTGTGGGGAATGTCAGGAGAGGTCTGAAATGCTGTTGGAGCTCTCCAAGGAAAATGAACCCTTCTGCTATGTAGTGAGATTGGCATTCATAGCAGGTGTCCAGCTGAGGTTGGTTGGAGGTGGATTTTGCTGTTTGTGTGTGTGTGTGTATCTTAAAGTTTTATACCAGAATTTATAAAGTACCTTCCACGTGCCACGTAGAACTATTGAACTGAAGTATTTTGTATTTTCCCTCATTCCCAGCCTGCTGGAAACTATGTCTCACTACACAGACGAGCCAAGATTCACCATAGAGCACAAAAGGGCACAAACTGGAGGGTTGGTGCAGGTGTGGGGAATGTGAGGAGAGGTCTGAAATGCTGTTGGAGCACTCCAAGGAAAATGAACCCTTCTGCTATGTAGTGAGATTGGCATTCATGGCAGGTGTCCAGCTGAGGTTGGTTGGAGGTGGATTTTGGAGCTGTCGTGTGGAGTGGATTTTGGAGCTGCCAGAATTTATGAAGTGCCTTCCACGTGCCACGTAGAACTATTGAACTGAAGTATTTTGTATTTTCCCTCATTTCCAGCCTGCTGGAAACCATGTCTCACTACACAGACAAGCCAAGATTCACCCTAGAGCACAAAAGGGCACAGACTGCAGGGTTGGTGCAGGTGTGGGGAATGTGAGGAGAGGTCTGAAATGCTGTTGGAGCACTCCTGCTGTGTGCAGTGAGATTGGCATTCATGGCAGGTGTCCAGCTGAGTTGGTTGGAGGTGGATTTTGGAGCTGCCATGTGGAGGTGGATTTTGGAGCTGCCAGAATTTATAAAGTACCTTCCATTTGCCACATAGAATTATTGAACTGAAGTATTTTGTGTTTTCCCTCATTTCCAGCCTGCTGGAAACCATGTCTCACTACACAGACGAGCCAAGATTCACCATAGAGCAGATCGACCTCCTGCAGCGCCTGAGACGCACGGGAATGACCAGGCATGAGATCCTGCACGCCCTGGAAACCTTGGACCGTCTGGACCAAGAGCACAGCGACAAATTCGGGAGAAGATCCGGCTACGGAGGCGGCTCCTACGGCAACAGCACCAACAACGTGCCGGCGTCATCCTCGACGGCCACGGCTTCCACGCAGACGCAGCACTCGGGGATGTCCCCGTCCCCGAGCAACAGTTACGACACCTCCCCACAGCCTTGCACTACGAATCAGAACGGGAGGGAGAGTAACGAGAGGTTGTCTGCCTTCAACGGGAAGATGTCGCCCACCCGCTACCCGCTGGCCAACAGCCTGGCCCAGAGGTCCTACAGCTTCGAGGCTTCCGAGGAGGACTTGGACATCGACGACAAAGTGGAGGAGCTGATGAGGTGAGTGATGGTCTCTGTAAAAGGTGGGGAGGTGAGAAGTGACTCAGCAGGAGTGGTTAAATGCTGGCATGGGTTGTCCAAGGAGGTGGTGGGTGTCTCATCCCAGGAAATATTCGAGGTCAGGTGGGACAGGGCTCTGAGCAACCTGTTCTAGTTGAAGATACCACTGCTTATCACAGTAGGATTGGACTAAATGGCCTGAAATGTCTCTTCCAACCCACATCGTTCCATGAGGATTTGATGATGATGATGATGGTGATGATGATTATAATGATGATGATGATGAGGAGGAGAGCATCAGACAGTTGCTTCAGGCAGTTGTTCCTGCCAGTGCTCCAAGGGTCACCATCCCAGAGCCTCTCACTCAGCAGGAGTGGGTGCGTTGGAAGATTGCTGAAATAGGGTGGTAAAATGCTGGCACAGGTTGTCCAAGGAGGTGGTGGATGTCTCATCCCAGGAAATATTCAAGGTCAGGTGGGACAGGGCTCTGAGCAACCTGATCTGCTTGAAGATACTGCTTATCACAGTAGATTTGGACTAAATGGCCTGAAATGTCTCTTCCAACCCACACCGTTCCATGAGGATTTGATGATGATCAGGAGAGCGGGAGCTGCTCCAGGCAATTGTTCCTGCCAGGGCTCCAGGGGTCACCATCCCAGAACCTCTCACCTGCCTTGTGGAGGCAGCCCCAGTCCCACAGTCTGACTGTTGAAATCATTTTTCCAGTGCTGTACCAAAAGTTGGGATTGATGTTAGAGCACTCTTTTACTTTTATTCAGGATTCTGATCAAATATCAATTCACATGACTCCTTCTCCACTATTTCACACCCATTGTAATTCCTTCCATATAGAGGGAGAGTAGGGAATCCAACTTGGATATCCAGTGGGATCTGGAGAGGATGCATGCTGTTTGTTTATAGTTTGTGGCAGGGATTTGCAGAAGGATGCAGGAAAATACAAATAATAAAGAAGAAGCAGAAGTTTTCTCTGAGAGCCATTGGGGTGTTTTTTTTTTTACAGGGCTGACCTTCCTTTACTTTTAGCAGTTTTCTTTTCAGCATTATGGCAAAGATGAAAGGAGGGGATTGTACTCCTGAGGATGAAAGTCAGTCAGTGGGCTTTGAGAGCACAAAGAAATAAGAGGAAAGGCCAAATGTCTCCAAACAATTTTGGTCATAATGCTGGAATTTTTTTCTTTTTTCCCCCAAAAACTGCTCCATTCCTGAAGTACCTGTGGGAGGACTGGAGTCCATAAGCTCCAGAATAGAAATGTGTTGGAAGTAGTTTGGAAATTTCAGGGAAAGATGTGGCTTTTGGGGGAGAGGATTAGAGATGAGCAGTAAGAAAAGCCGATCAACCTCATTTGCTGTCGGCTGCAGGATGATGGAATTGTGCAGGAAGGGGGTGAGTACAGCAGAGTGCCAAGTTCCCATGGCTGAGGTTTGGGTTCCTGTGCAGTGAGTCTCAGGTAATGCTTTTAGTGCTTATTTAAACTGAAATTGCTTGTGTTTGCAGGCATATGGATGATGAGTGTTGGGTACAGAAATAAAGATGAGCCCACAGCACAGCGTTCATTTTGCATTTACGTTTGCAAGCTTGAGTCTGCCTTCAATGCAGCTGGGGCAGGAGGGGAGAAAGGGAAGGGAAATGTCTCATAAGGCCTAATAAAGGTTGGTTTTAATTGCCTGCCCTTCTCAGGAAGGGAGAGAGGAAGAGGAGGGGCAAAGTATGAGTTTATTGCAAATGAAATTTGCTGTGTATCACAGTACTTGTGCAGCCACAATTTATTTGCTTTTAGCACAGTTTTAGCCCCTTCTGAACTACCTGTGCAGACCTTGTAAAAATGATGCAAAGACCTCAGTTCATTCAGTGCAAGCTCTGGACTAAGTAGGGGACTAAAGGAGGGTGTGAGGACAGAGGCTCCAAAATTTTGGATCTTTTCCTTGGGATGCTGGAGGAGGTTGGTCTGTGCATATTCATTTGGGCAACTAACCATGCAGCCCCTGCTATCCTTTATTTTTTATTTTTCTGCCTCATTTTTACGAGTGAGGTTTTTATGCTGGTATGAGAGATTTATTCATCCCTGTGTAATGAAACTTTGTACATTCCATATGGCAGTGCTGCACCTAATATGAATTATATGGGACATGAGTCATCCATTCTCCTGCTATGGTTCTTTGATCAAACGTGACACTTGTTAAAAGAAGTGTCCAGCACTGAGGCACTTGGGCTGTTTTAATGCCAGCCTTCCTCACTCCTTGCCCCCTAAATAAAGGAAATAAAGACATTTTGCATCTTGCAGGTGCACTTTGGTCTGTCCCTCTTTTTGTGTGTCCTGTTGTTGTTTTGTTTTGGTAGGAGGGACAGCAGTGTGATAAAGGAGGAAATCAAAGCCTTCCTCGCCAACCGGAGAATTTCCCAAGCAGTTGTTGCACAGGTAACAGGTAAGAGCCTGGGGAGGGGAGTCCTTTCCTCATTTTGGGAATCTCTGTGTCTGAGCTGCCTGTCTGAGCACGGTGCAGATGTTGGAATATCACTTGGCTTCCTGCATTGCAGTGCAGATCTGTCAGCTTAGTCATGATAATGTATGCCTTTGATTTAAGACCCATTGTCCTGCACATCATGGAACTTCCCCAGTGAATCACTTTTTTTTTTCTTTTTTTTTTTCCTGTGGCTTGTGCTGGCAGATTTTATTTTACAGCATTATAATAAAGCCTGAAGTTCTTATCTTAAAATGAAAACGGTTTTCCTTAATTCTTAAATTGTTGTTGAGTGCGGCAAATAGATGCATATCTGCATCTCTGGGTATGGAGAGAGAGAGATAAATGTGTATTTATATATTAAAAAGTATATGAATAGTCAGGAGACACAGCTATAGCTGCTACCACTGCAGCCAGGAGTTGGAGGATGAGGGTTGGAAGTTTTATCCATCATTTGAGTCACCATCAATGAAAATCCAAAGGGAGGTTGAGGGATGACCAGACCAGCTCAGGTTTTACCTGGAGGAGCAGCAGTTCTGGGTGCCCTGTGCCCTGAGCCTTCTCTCTCACATCCAGACAGGTGAACTCACTGCAGTGGTGCCACTTCTTCCCTGGGTGTGTTCCCAGAGCTTTCCAGAGAGGGTTGCAAAGTCCTGTTGCTCCTCCCTGGGGTGAGGTGTTGTTGTTTCCCCGTTCCAGGCACACAGGCTTTGCCTGGAGCAGCCTCAAAATCATTTTGGTTGGAAAAGCCCTCTGAGACCATTGGGTCTGATCACTCCCCCAGCACTGCCAAGGCCACCACTGATCCGTGTCCCCAAGTGCCACATCCACAGGGATTTAAATCCCTGCAGGGATGGGGACTCCAGCACTGCCCTGGGCAGCTGTGCCAGGGCTGGAGAGCCCTTTGCAGGCAGGAATTGTTCCCAATATCCAACCTGAACCTGCCCTGGCACAGCTTGAGGCTGTTCCCTCTTATCCTGTCCCTTGTTCCCTGTCAGGGAGTTGTGCAGAGCCACAAGGTCCCCCCGAGCCTCCTTTTCTCCAGGCTGAGCCCCTTTCCCAGCTCCCTCAGCCCCTCCTGGTGCTCCAGCCCCTTCCCCAGCTCTGTTCCCTGCTCTGGATTCACTCCAGCCCTTCCTTTAGGATGAAGACTTGATGATAAAATTCAGGAAGCTCAATCCCCTGTTACACCTCTAAGATTTGTTAACTTTTTAACCCAAGCTTGGATAAAAATCTTGAAATAGATAATTTTTAAGGTTCCTAGATGTCTGGGAATGCCAAAGCAGTAGGAGGAAAGTTGTTATTTTATGATATTTCCAGGATTTGAATTGTCATAGGAATCCACCTGTCTGGGAGCCGTGGGTTTGCAGACATGGCAGCAGTTGATGTGGGCAAGCACAAACTGGTGCTTGAGCCACAGAGCCAGGAATTCTTTCCATATCTCCAACTCCTCTGTGATCCTGGGAAAAAGGACTTGTCCTTCCCTGGTCTCAGGTTCATCCTGAAAATCCTGAGATTACCAATTTGTGTAAATGTAAGGGATGTTTTTGACCTTACCAGATGTTAGCACAAATACTTCAAAAATTAATGTATAAGTTGAGTTGCTTAAATTGTACATGAACTCTAAAGTTTTGGTAGTTAGTGGGTCCCTCTCCTGCTTTTGTTCATTCCTTGCCTGAATTAACCTCTGTATAGCACCCAGCAAGTCAGGCTGGCTTCCCCTGCAAGAGAAGTTGTGCAAAGAGGGGAAAATTGCACAAAAGGAGTATTTCCAAAGGGAGCCAATGTTTGGGGTTTTTTTGGCCAGTTGTGGGGTCATTGAATCAGAATCACCACACCAGATCCAAGTCTGTGTCAATGAAAGGAATGAATCTAAATATAATTAACTGATTAATTGGTGCATGTGTTTGATGCCCTGCAAGAAGCTGTAGGAAAGGCAAGACCAGTCTCTTCACACCTGATCCTTTCCCTCCTTCCACCCTGAGCCTGTTCTCTTGGGTTTCAGTGGGCATTCAGTTGGCATTTAGCTTTTGGGAGCTCTCTTTATTGCTCCTGTGAGTAAATGACACCAAACCATGCCCTTGAGACGTGGCTGCCTGAATTTCACACCCTTCCCACCCAACCCACAGTGTGCTCACAGAGAGACCAGAGAAATACTGCAGGGTGTCAGTGGGACAGAATGAGGGCTGAGCTGAAGGCGCTGTGTTATCATCTTGTTTTTGAGCCAAATCCATGGGAAACCAGTACATCTTTGCATCCCAGTCATCCTCCCTGGGCTGGGTGGGAGCTGATTCATTTTAAATCAACCCCCAGCCTTGTGTAAGCAGATGTGTAGCACTTATGTGCCACCCCTAAGTACATAGTAATGACTTATCTGAGGGAAATGGCAAATCTCAAAGAGATGTTTGGAAAAAGCAGATTAAAGAGTGTACTCAGCTCTAGCAGGCAGGAACATCAGCTTCCTCTCCAAAGCAGGGAGTGGTGAGGAGTGACTGAAATAGCTCAGGACAGAGATCCGGGGCAGAGCATCCCAGGGCTGTCCCTTCAGAGCTGTCTCAGCCTGATGAGTGCTGGATGATTTGGAATATTCTTCAATGCCTCCAACATCCCTTTCAGCTGGGGAAGAGACTCCCAAGGAATGTCTGGAAACTGCTTCTGGTTCAGTAAAAAAACCAGTTTGTATAGGCAGAGGCTTTGCAGAGTGTGTGATCCCAAATGGCATCAGCTCAGGATTTACAGCCTCTGTCTTACTGATAAAGATTTTCTGTAAAAAGTTAGTTGTACAAGAGCAAAATAGAAAAATTGGCTTTTAGTCTTCCTCCCTTCTGCTCTGGGAAGAGGCAAAAAAGAAATGAAAAATTTATGGCTGGTTCTGTCCAGGAGAGTGGCTTGGCTACCTCTGCTACCTCTGCTGGCAACTTTTCCTTACAACCTCCACCAAGTCTCTGTTTCCTCTGTCCTTATGACCTTATTTATCCCCATTCTGTAACTTGCCATGTTCTGTCCTTGGTGCAGAAACCTCTGCTGCAGCAAAACCTCCTTTTTTACCTAATTTTGCTAATTCTTCAAACTACACTTTAATTCAGGAACACATTTCTCCTTATTCCCATCTTAATTCTAACCTTGCAGAGCACTTACAGAATCCATAGTCCTGCAGAGCAGTTCTGCATCAGTAAACATCTTTTCCTCTTGTTTTTCCTGTTGTAAGCAAGTGATGGAGAGGGAGGATGCAGGAGAGAGGAACACAGAGCTGAGGGTTAAAGTCAGCTGTTGCAATAGAAAAATGTTGAGGCTCTCTTAATCCTTATAAAATTACCAGAAACTCTAAAAGTCATTTAGATAATGAATCTGACAGGAAAAATGAAACCTGGAAGATGTTCTACAGGGCTGCCTGGTGTATGGAGAGGACAGGACAGGTTGGAAAATAGTAAACAGGGTATTAAAAAGTGACTTGAAAATAAAGAGTGATTGATAAGCAGCAAAAACTTAGCATAACACTTACTAGTGCTGGTCCTAAAAACAGGAGCTGCTTTTTATAGAAACTTTTTTAATGGTGTCTGTAATAAGATAAACAAGAAGCACTTGGGTTGGGCTCTGTATAAATAATCTCCTACTGATAAGAAAAATGACAGTATAAACAGGAGCTAATAATAGTTCCTGCGGAATTTCCTCTCCTGGTGTTTGGAGCTCCTTTAACATCACTGCAGCCTGCTCAGGGCTGGGGGTTCAGCCCCACGTGGAGCAGGTGAGCTGCCAAAATTTATCAAATTTAATTTGAAGTAAGTTGTGTGGAATTTGCTGAAATTGCCACAAAAATTGTACTTGGGCACCAGGTTATGGTGAGGAGGCAGAGGATGGAGAGAGAAATGTAAACTTCTCTCAGAGATGCTGTCCGAGCTTCCAAAGTTAGATGGAGGGTGGAGAAATATTTTCAGGAGCTGATGTCTTTCTGTTCTACAGTAAAGGAGAGAGGGAGGAGAGCACAGGGATGAGCCCTCTGCAGATGGGCTGAAGTGGTTTGATGGATGAGGCCTCTGCAAGGTTTGGAAATATTACCTTCCCTGTTTTTTACACATAGAGAGGGAAGGAATAAAAAAAACCACCCTTATTTTCCTGAAGTTACAAAGCAGAAATTTCAATTCAGTTTTTTCAGTTCTTAAAAATATTTAAACCAAGCTACCATTAAAAAAAAAAAAAAAAACAAACCCATCAACAGTAAAATGCAGAAGTCATTTTTTGGGTTATTTTTAAATAACAGAGAGCTTTCCAGGGTGCAGTTCTGGTACCCTTCCCAATTATTCTGCTTGTACAACCCAGCCCTGTCCTCCTGTCTCTGTCTTAATTGATAGGAGATCTCCAAGACTTGGCTTTAGATTATGCTAAACACACGTGCAGTGGAGGGCAGCCTTGGAGCACTGCTGGAAAAAATAAAATCCCCACAGGTTTGGAACCCACACACAGGGATGCTGAGCAAATGCCAATACACAGGGAAACTTAACTAGTTCCCCTCTGAAGAGAATTCAGAAAATTCCTGAATTATTGATCATCTCAAATGGCATGAAGCTGCATTTTGAGAAACATTTTCCTTCCTGTTTTTTTTTTTTTTAATTCTCCTGACAACAGAGATTTGTTTGTTATGATTTTGATCTTTGCAGGTTTTCTGTAAACAAGCTGTGCTAATCTCCTAAATTGATAGATGTCCTTTGCAAGCACTTGTTCTCTGAATCTGGGACTTGCTTACAAAGTGAAGAATTAAAACACAGTCAGTTAACTTTCTTCTCCAGTTCTGACGTATTCCAGGTGCTTCTGAAAACCTCTCCTGAAAGAAACATGAAAGAAATGCAAAGCAGAGCTGCTGAACAGATCTATCAGTGAAGGTGAAAACCAGTTCCCAAAGACTTGATGAATAGCAGAGTTGAGGGTTGTGAGCAGATTTGAGCTGCACATAAGAGTGGCCTTCTCTTGATGATGTATTTTGCCATTTATTTTATATATTTGAAGGGGAAACTCTCCCCTAATCAGTTGTGTAGGAGACAGCTGGGCTGGCCAGGAGAGTGAGCACAGACTGGTTTGTTTATCTGCTGTGGGAAGGAGTGAGTGTGACACAAGCAGTCAGCATCTGAGCTGCAATAATCCTTTGTGGATAACACATTCCTGCAGTGTTTTCTGTGAGAAAACTGCTGGTGTCCTTAACCAGGTGTGTTCCTGGCCCTGCTGAGCCCAGAGCACCACAGCCCTCCTTGAGGTCCCTGCTTCACTTGGAGAGTGAATTTCCTCAGCACAACTGGATTTTCAGTACTCCAGAGAAGTTATTTCATCAATATAAATACTCTAGAGAAAGTTTTTTCATCAATATAAGTACTCCAGAAAAGTTATTTCATCAATTGTTTCTGGCAGCAGGATGATTTTTTTTTCCTGCCAGTGCAATTCCCTAAAGCAGAGTGTGATTAGAGACAGTGGGACAGGAAGGTCCTGATGGTCACTGTCCTGTGAGTCAGCTGTGTGAAACCCACTTGAGATGCAAGAAATTCTGACATGACAGCTTGGGGGATTTGGTTTTTTACAATGAAAGGAGTTAAGGATGGGTTTGGTTCCCACAGCCCTGGGATCTGGCAGATCCTGGATGAATTCTTCTGAAAGACTTTGAATGTGACTTGGGTTGGTCAGGCTGTTGGGATACTTTTGGGGCCTCAACCTTGCTGAGTACAGATAAATTTTATGCCTTTAAACATTTTACAGAAGCAGCTTTTTAAGCTGTGAGGACCTGCAGTAGGTCACAGGCTCAGCTGCTGTGGGTGACAGCCACAAAAGGATCCCAGCTCAGATTCAGCTCTGTTTGGGAGAACTTTGATGCAGCTCAGGACATTGGGACAGTGCATAATTTGTGGAAAGCAGCTTTTTACAATGAAGGTGGCACAGGTTGGTCAGGAAAGTGGTGTCTGCGCCATCCCTGGAAAGATTCAAGGTCAGGTTGGACAGGGCTCTGAACAACATGATCCAGTTGATGTCCCAGCTCATTGCAGGGGGTGTTGGACCAGATGACCTTTAAAGGTCTTTCCAACTCATATTTTTCTGTGATTCCATGAAAATGGACATGGCAAGACCCAGCTTGAGTTTTTTGGCTCCTGCTGCTGCTGTGCCTTGCCCTTGAGCACATTGTCTGGAGTGGTGACATCTGTGCCACGTGTGACAGTGTCAGGCAGCCTCTTGAGCACGATTCAGATTTTCCACTCATGGCAGACATTTAATCTCTATTTATAATTTTTATCTACCAGTGCTTTGTGTTTGTATCTTAGGTTGTTATCCAGACACTCAACACACACTAATTCACTGCAATGAGTGTAAGTGGACTGTAGTAAACAACAAGTAAATGACTGGAGCTGTTACCCAGTGAGTAATTAATGAGAGCAGGGCAGCCAAAAGCAGTGAGACACAAACCTTTGTGTCCCACAGCCCAGGACAAGAAATGGCTTTTATAAATCATAATAGGCCAAGAGCTGCACATTTTCAGACCTTGGACTTTGCAGTGGTGATCAGGCATGGACATGGCAGGATTTCAGCTGGGCTGGAGCCTTGTTTTGGGCCAGGGAGTGTTATCAACTTACACTGCCTTCTTCTGCTATTAACTTGTGTGCTCCCACAGTTACTTGATGTAAACTTGGCAGGGTCTGAGGGCTGTGTTTGGGTGAATAATTCCACTTCCCCAGTAGTATAAACTCAGTTTTAGATCCCACTGTGGGCCCTGGGGGTAGGCAGCTCTTCTTGGCTGCCCCAGCTGTTTCTGAACTCTGTCAGGGCAAGGCAGTCTCTGGGAGTGGGGTCTGGGAAAATCAGGATCTGTTTTGTGGGCACAGCTCTGCTGTATCTGAAACAAAACACACCCATCCCTTCCCCCAGGACAATTAAAACTTCATAGCCTCCAGAATTCTGTTTGAGGAAGAGCAATTAAGAGCACAAACCCAGTGATGCTAAAAATCTGGTTGGTGTAAACCTACCTGAATATGATACCTGAGAGTCAAGTTGAGACATTCTGAAGTTAACAACCTTCAACACACCCAAAAAAGCGTAATAAACCCTCACTTTAGAAGTGGTTAAACTACAGGGGGCTGTTTTTCATGAGTTAAATATGATGATGAGAGCTTATAAAACCTTGATGCATCTCTGGAGGGGGGAGGTACTTTGGGTTCTGTGTGCAAACCAGCCTCTACCTGCCCAGGTGATATCACCAAGCAGGTGGTGGCACAGGTGGTGTTGGCAGTATATTGGTACTTGGAGCACCTCCTAAAACTTCACTTCTCAGGAGAGTTTGGATGTTGTTAACCTGTTCTGATAGCTGAAGGGCCTTGTGGAAAGCACAGGGAGTTCTGAAGTAGTGCTTCAGTTACTCAGCAAACTCTGCATTTTTTACATTTTCAGGTGAACCTATTGCTGACCTCTTCATGCACTTCTAAACCTCTTGTTTTATTTATCATTTTTTGCCCTTTCTGCATCGATCCTTCATTCCCTGCTTTGCAAATAACTGTATTAACTTCTAGGAATTTTTTTCTCCTTCTTACAGTTTCCTTAGAACTCTTGCTTTAAAAGCAGCCGTGTTTTGTCCCTGGTCATGCCTGGGTACCTTGAGCTTGGCTCCTGTTTTGCTGACAGACATCTGCTCTTTCTGGGTTGTTTTCTGGGTTGTTACAGATGCCGACAGTTGGTTTGTTCCATTTCTGGGCTGATGTGATCTATATCACATAAACTGTTTTCTGTGTTTATCTCTCTTCTTATTCAAGCACTGAATGATAAGGATTTCCTAACAATCATTATTTATATGTAATAGTGGGGAAGGGACTTGTTCCCATTTCACAGAATCAGAGAAGGTGTGGACAGTTCAAGTCTACGATAGCTTTGGCTTCCCAGCTTTTCCCCACTTTGCTTTGAGGCTGATTATGCAGATTCCAGGGTGTTCCTTGAGTGAGGTTGAACAAAACCCCAGGGAGAAATTCAGGCAGTTTGGGACAGAGCAGGGAAGCTTCAACTCTGCTTTTTCTGGGATTGAAGCACCCCAAGTTACTGGACTTTGTAAGACACCATCTTTTATCAGTAGATAAACCACTTAAAATGTTTGGTAAAGAAGAAATTTTCTCTTTCTCTCTTTTTTTGTTCTGTTCTGGTTTCTCACAGGTATCAGTCAGAGCCGGATCTCCCATTGGCTGTTGCAGCAGGGGTCGGACCTGAGTGAACAGAAGAAAAGGGCATTTTACAGATGGTACCAGCTTGAGAAGACAAATCCTGGTAAACAAATGCAGCCTGAACATCTCCTGCTGTTTATTTACAGAATGGAAGCCTTTTGTTTATTAGCACTGATAATTCACTTCTTGGTCTGGGGTACTCCAGAGATTCTCCCTCTGACCAGGTTAATTTTTTTTCCCATTTCTTTGGGAAGAAATCTGCTTTTTGCTTTGCAGCAAATGATGCAGAGCTGCCTCATCCAGAGCTGTCTGTCCAGCTCCTCAGCCACAGATACCTGCCCTGCCCTCCCACCACTCACTAAATCTGGGAATCAGCAGCAGCCGTGAAGTTGTAGTCAGTTAATGTGAAATAGAATCTGAGGCTCTTCAGAATGAACAAATAGAAACCATTCATAATGGCTGCATAATATAAAGTTGCAGCAAAAAACCCCACACACTTTGTCAGAGAGGATCTTCAGAGGGTTGTGGGTTGGATCTCGAGCTCATGGATGGGATGTTGACAGCTACAGAGATAAACTGGCGATGTGTATTTCAAATCCCACCTGCTTCTCCAAATCTCAAAATAGATCTTGAATACAAAAAGAGAAGTAAAGCTCCTCATTATCTTTAACTAACCAGCAATCTCCAAAATCACAGTTCAGTTAATTTCCTTGTATTGTTCTTCTCCATAGATTTTGTTTGACCACAGCTCTTATTTTTCCCTTTTAACAGTTTTATTGTAAAGATCAAAATATTTATGTTTAATTTCCTTTAAACATTGGCTTGATTAAATTAACTGTGTAATTGTTTTAAGGAATTTAAAACTCAGCTCTCTAATGTGAACTTGGCTTCAATATCCAGAATTCTATTAAGAAAAATTCCAGGGGAATCAGAACCTCAAAACTTGTGCTTTGTGTGTAAACTGAAAATCAAGAGGCTCCAGCTGACAGTTGGCCTGAGAATAATTCAGATTTAAGTTGGGTGGGTTCAGAGGGACAGCTAAGCCTGGTTTTTCTGTTAAGCATGTTGATGCTTCTTTTTCTTAAAGTTGTTTTAAAGAGTAAAAGTGCCAAGAAGCTTTGATTTTTGCACCAGTATCACTGGTTGGAATTGTGATACTGAGGATCAGCAGAATTCCTGGGTACAGCCACCCAGTACCAGCTGCTTGGAAAGGCTGAGGTTTTACCCTACAAAATAACTCCCTGACATTTCCCTGTGATGAAAGGTGTTGCCTCCAAAGTAGTGGAGAAAACTTGAGAGTTTCTGGAAGGTGTGAAAACCACCAAAACCCTCTCCAGATGAAACCTGTTGTGTGGATTTTTCCCAGCCGTGCATCCTTTATTTACAGTATCACACGAAGCTGTTTAGGAAATTGTATTTTGTGCTAATAACTGAACCCTTGTTCAACTTAGCTCTAAAATCTTCACTTCTTCCTCTTTACCTTCTTTTTTTCCCCATATCCATGAGTTCACATCATCTTTGTCCTTTTGCTCTTGAGAGGTGTCTAAGGAAGGAAAACTTTCCCCACCGAAGGTTATGGCTGAAATTGAAATGAATCAACTTTAACTCTGCTTTGCTTTAGACATGGAAAAACTCCTTGAAGAGTGGTTGTTTGAGTGTAACCCTTTCCCCAATAAGAGATCTTAAACAGTATTTTCAAGGAGTGTAAAAGGCAAATTGTTTCCTCTGCCTAAGCCCAGGGACTATTTGGATGCACTTAAATTCCTTTTAGAGCCAGACAGCACTTGATTTCTTTTTAGAGGCTGAGGCAGAGGGAGGAACCTTCAGTTTTCCTCTTGCTGTTGGGAAAATCTACCTGAGGAAAATGGGATTGTATTTATTTATTCATTGTAGGATAATCCACTGCTTTGAGTTATTGCCATCTATTATATTGCAGGTCAGCCCAGGTAGCCAAGAATAATTAGCAGGGATATGAACAAGTGTGTAAAGGGAGGTACCAACCTTGTCCAGAGAATCCTGGATGTAAATCACTGTTACAAAACCAATCTGGAGCTGAAGTTTTGGCTGCTACTCAGAGTATCCTGTGATTAGTAGAGAGAGTAATGGGTTTGGTGTCCTCCTTAGAGCCCGAAAATGAGGAAATCATTTCCCAAAAAATGATGCCCTCACCACACTCTCTGTAGGGTGTGAAAGATTGTCCTCTTTGGAAGAAACTTGTGGGATAAAATGACTGCCATGGTTTTTTGTCTAGTTGCTAGCTTACTAAGAGGTGGCTTTTTGTTCTCATACATCCCATCTTTTCCAGTTCCAGCTGCTGGGAGGGGAATCTCAGTCCTTTGAGGGAAAGTCAGGTCTGTGTGCAGAGGGACCTGCAGGTTTGAGTTATCAGAGGGCAAAGTGAGGCTTTTGGGAACTATTGGTTCCCCAATTTCTGTAATTCCTTACCTTGAAAAACTGGATCTTCAGAGTAAATCCATTTTTGGGCTGAATTTGTGTAGTAATGGAAAGAAAACCTAAAACTGAAACAGTTTTGCAGAACTAGGGACAGCAGATGTAATCGATTTCTAAACTGTGAAGGGAGAATAGTTTGGGAAAGAACTGGAGGTCTCTTGGCAGATTTTCCCTTGGCTGTGCAAGTTTTTCTGTGCAACTTGTAGAATTCACCTTTTATCTCCCTTTCCCATCTCCTGGGTACAGTTGAGATTTTTTTCCTGTGGGTGACACCCCTGCCTTGCCTTCAGCTCCTCACAGCAGGACCTGTCTTTTACTGTGCTTATATAAGCAAATTATGACTTACAAATATATCAAAAGAGATTTATTTCCCTTTCTTTTTTTTTTTTTAATGTTCTTTAAATCATCCACAGGCAATGCTGCATCTGCCAATCAAAGGATTTGGTGCTGGGGAGCCTTAGGGCAGTTTTAGGGCATTGCTGCTGTTCAGATACTGATCCTATATGGACCAGACTCAGCAATTCCATCCCTTCCATTCTTTTCCAGCTGGCTTTGAGCTCTTGAATGTGCTGTTTGTTATTTGCCTTGGTTTGACTGCTGGTTTGCATGGGCAGTTTCTGCATTTCTCCTGTCCTTGGTGTGGTGGGTGTTCAGACAGCACCAGACTGGAATGTTGCAAAGGAGACTTGGAGTCTCACGGAACAGGAGAAAAACACCCACTTGTCCCACTGTATGCAATAATCTTGTTCAAAAAAATGTCTTAATCAATGTTTTCTTGGTAGGAGTGATGTCAGAGTTAATGGCAACGCTGTGAATTCCAGCCTGCTACTGATTGTAAATTTTTCTGGAAGGAGTTGCCAGTTATGGTGAAAGGCAGTTTTTTTTTGTTGGAGGGAAGAAGTAAATGCTAAATGCTGATGTTTAAAAGGTCTTCATTCCAATTAATAGGGATGCTGTTCATTTAGATGGAGCTTTTTTTTTCACACAGGCACCACTTGTCTGTCCTGTGTTTTGTGGAGGACTGAGAGCATTTTGGCAATAGATAAATTTTATGTATTTGAGAAACTAATAGTGCTACAATGTTCTCACTATTTTTTCAGAGCCCATAGGTTTTAAATATTTTTTTTTCTGGATTGGTAGTTGTTAGCCTGATTAGTTTCCCTGGCACTGGGTGTTGGGCAGCGTGGGAAGTTTGTGATGGAGTAACTTCAGCTTGTCTCTTGCCTCTGTGTAGTGCAAACTGAAGGTGGCACCTCAAAATGATGTGTTAAAGTTACAGATGGATGCAGACTGCTTCCATTTAGGCTGGGCATTTATTTCTGCCACTCTTCTCTAATAGGAAGGCAGCTGTGGTCACCTTGGAGAGAAGCATGGGTGCTTTTTCCTTGAACAAAAGGGAAAACAAAAGGGAGTTACTATCAGGATGTGGCATCTCTTCTGTTATTTTCATTGGTTCTTGTTTAGTTGTGAAAGAAGAGCCAGCCCAAAATCAGGGGCTGTCCCACAAGGTTTTCACTGGGAAGGGATGGTTGGTGATGTGCTGTTCCACAGAGCTGCAGAGCAAACAGTCCCTGCTCTGCTCCTTCTCCCCACCCTGGGCTCTGCAAGGGAACCTTGTGCTGCTGCTGATTTCAATCCAGTGTGGCTCACTCTGACCAAGAGGTGTTTGTTGTGTGATCTGGGCTCAGCCTGGCTAAAAATACAGTGAGGCATCTGTTCTTATCAGGATAATGTACAGCAGGTACTTGCTGCAAATGAAAACTTGCCAGGAAATGGTTTCTTGTGGCTGGGAGACACCGGAGCAGTGAGTGCATGGGATGGAGAGCAGAGAGTGCATGGGATGGATGGATGGATGGATGGATGGATGGATGGATGGATGGAGAGCAGTGATTGCATGGGATGGGGAGCAGTGAGTGCATGGGATGGGGATGGAGAGCAGGGAGTGCATGGGATGGATGGGGAGCAGGGAGTGCATGGGATGGATGGGGAGCACTGAGTGCATGGGATGGATGGAGAGCAGTGAGTGCATGGGATGGATGGGGAGCACTGAGTGCATGGGATGGATGGGGAGCACTGAGTGCATGGGATGGATGGAGAGCAGTGAGTGCATGGGATGGATGGGGAGCAGTGAGTGCATGGGATGGGGAGCACTGAGTGCCTGGGATGCTCTTAGACCAGCTCCCTTCACTTCAGGATGGGGTCTGGGATATTCAGGCCTTGTCCAGGAGGAATTTGGAGCATGGAGAGAGCTGCATTCCAGTTGGAGGGCACCTCTCCTGCCTCCTCTCCCCCAAACCTGCCAGCAGCATCCTCAGTCACACAGAAAATTCACAGAGAGAAGGCAGTGCTGTAGGAAAAGGTGCTGAGCACTGGCAGGGAGTGAGAGCTGTCTCCTTTCATTTCTGTGTGTGAAAGGAGCTCTTCCCAGGCGCTTCACCTCTGCACCCCTCAGAGGTGTCTTGCTGTTTGATGCACACACTGAAAACCTTGTAGTGCGTCTTCTCCACTCTGTCTGCTCAGGAGAGAAGTTTCACTTCTCCTTAAAAGCTGTTTGAATGGTTTAAAAAAAGAATCTGAACTGGTGACTAGGGTGGAACTTGCTAAGTTATAAAGAAGTGGAGCTGGGTGGCGAGAGTGTTGTGATGGAATGTTGGAACAGCAGAATAAACGGGAGCTCAGTGAAGAGAGGAGGATGAGGAAAAGCTCCATAGGTTCCTTATCAAATGTGCATGTCATAAATGATGAATTTGGGGTTGAAGTAATCTCATTCCCCCCCCCCTACCATGGGCAGGGACACTTTGTGTTATCCCAGGTTGCTCCAAGCCCCACCCAGCCTGGCCTTGGACACTTCCAGGGATCCAGGGGCAGCCACAGCTTCTCTGGGCACCCTGTGCCAGGGCTTCCCACCCTCACAGCCAACAATTCCTTCTAAATATCCCATCTATTCCTACCTTCTGGCAGTGGGAGCCATTCCCTGTGTCCTGTCCCTCCATCCCTTGTCCCCAGTCCCTCTCCAGCTCTCCTGCAGCCCCTTCAGGCTTGCAAGGGGCTCAGGCCATCCCATGTTCCCATTTTCCACACGTTCATCCAAGCCCATTTTGGGCCTCTTTATGCATTCAGGTCCTCCTCTCTTGCTGTGTGGGGGTACTTGCTTGTAATTCTCAGCATATTCCTCTCTTATCTGCTGCTGATATTGATGTTACCCCATAGAAAAGAGAAATGGCTAAATTGATCTAGGAAGGCTACTAAAAAAAAGTGTATTATATGCAGTATGTGAACATACCTGTAGCAGCAGCAGAAAATTTATGCTTTCGATGCAGATTTTTTTTCTACCTTTGTCTGAAAAATCTCAGGCAAATTTAACAGAAGGATTCTGCACCTCTTGGCTTGATGTGAGGGATCACTGATACTCCTGTACTCTCTTTTTGAAACCACATCTTCAGCTGGGGAAAGTATATTGCTAACACAATGCAGGAAAACCTAATTTCTATTCCTGTTCTCCCCTGTCTCTTTGTAAAATTGTAATTTCTAATTTTTTTAAAGTTTTTGAAGTGTATTTAAAGCCTGGCAACTTGATAGCCACCCAGCCCCCTAAACTGTGCAAGTAGCAGAAAGACTAGATAAGGAGCTCTCCTTGAAATGGCCTCCCAGTAAATTGGCACTATAGGAAATATTTCATGTTTCAATGGAACCGAGTAATCTGTGTAGGCTCGTTAGCTGGGAATTAGGGAGAGGCACCGTGCCTTGTGTGTGCAAGGCAGAGATTGTGGGCTTCACTTCCTACTCACTCCTCCTGGGGAGCATTTGGAAATTATTTTGGGCTCCAGTACCTAACACAGATGCAAGCCCCTGGCAGGGAGGGAAAGACTCTGTGTGCATTTCTGAAAAGGAACACGGCCAAGTGCCTAAACAGCTCATTTCTTGCTTTTTAGCTCTAGGAATTTGTTTATTGGTTAAACTCTTGGGTTCCCTTGACCCTTTCACTCCTCTGTGTATTAGAGGAGCAGTGTGGTTGCACTAACACTGTGTAGTTTGATGATTAAATCCCAGCCATTCTGAGTGAGCCTGAGCACCCAGAGGGGTTTCACAGCCCTGCTTTGAGTGTGCCCAACCCTGTGAGCAGGGCTGCTGCTTCTCCTGGGTCTGGCTCAGTGCAGAAATTCCACTGGAGCTCAGGATGCTTATGGGATATAGGTGGTGGTTTATCTTTTCTTACAACTTTTTTTTTTTCTATTTTTTTTTGTATTTTTTGCACCCTAGAGCAGCTGTCTCTTCCCTGCAGGGGAAGTCACTGAGCACAAAGCTGTCCTTCAGAACATACCCTGGTTTCTGTCCTCGTGTCCTATCCCAGGTTCCCATCCTCACCAAGGGATGTAGGACAGATCGATCTCCCAGTGTTGTCTTGATTTATCTTGATTTATTAGCTGAGAGGCTCTTGTGGAAAGGATCAGGGGTAAGTTTCAAAGGGGCCTTTCCTGAAGGCATCTTGCCAAATCCTGTCTCATGCCTGATGCTTTCCAGCTCAGACTCAGGGAAAGGAGAAATACATCCATAGAAGGGGAGTAGGAGAGGAAGGTTGTGATGTTAATTTGCTGTCAGCGCCTTTTTCAGGCACCCTGGCACTCATGAGCCCACCTTTGCCCAGGCCACAGGGTGTGTTTCTATTGGTGAAGCTGCTTCAGTTATTTCCTCAGCTCTTCGGACACACTGAAATACCTTTGGTATAAATTTCCATTTTGCATCCTGAAGCTGCTGTGTAATTAAATAGAAACTGCTGTTTCCTACTTTGTGACAGCTCAGGTGGCAGCACAACCTACATGAATCCCAGCTGGGGCACAGCTCACCCTGTCTGTGTGATCCTTTCCTGTTGATAAAGACAGGACAGATTTTCCTAAGTGCCCATCAGCTCCTTGGATTTCCTTCTGCCTTGGAGGTTGGGAAATAGGAATTCTAGATACTTTGTGTATCTTTAGGGTGTCTTTGATAATACTTTACATTTTTTTCCATTTGAATGGTTTCATCACCTATCTTTTTTTTTTTTCATGAGCAGGAGTGAGAGAATGGGCCTGACTTTTAACCCTCTGGGAAACACAGTGTTTATTGTCCTTAGGGGCTACTCTAAGCATGAGACCCGCTCCCATTCCAATAGAAGGAAGCTGCTGTTTCCTACTTTGTGACAGCTCAGGTGGCAGCACAACCTAAATGAATCCCAGCTGGGGCACAGCTCACCCTGTCTGTGTGATCCTCTTCCTCTTGATGAAGACAGGACAGATTTTCCTAAGTGCCCATCAGCTCCTTGGATTTCCTTCTGCATTGGAGGTTGGGAAATAGGAATTCTAGCAGGCTTTGTGTATTTTTAGGGTGTCTTTGATAATACCTTATATCTTTTTTCAGTTTGAATGGTTTTGAATGGTTTCATCACCTGTCTTTTTTTTTTTTTTCACGAGCAGGAGTGAGAGGATGGGCCTGACTTTTAACCCTCTGGGAAACACAGTGTTTATTGTCCTTAGGGGCTACACTAAGCATGAGACCCGCTCCCATCCCAATAGAAGAGCCAGAATGGAGACAGACGCCTCCCCCAGTCACAGCTACCTCTGGGACCTTCAGACTACGGCGAGGCAGTCGGTTCACGTGGAGAAAGGAGTGCCTGGCTGTTATGGAGAGGTATGTGCTGGCTCTCTGAGGGGGTTTGGAGATGGGACTCCTAAAGCCAAGTTCTGAAGGGCTTTTCCCTGCTCTGGTGAATGCCAGCAGTTGTTTTCATGGATGTGTTGTAGCCTCCTGCAAGCCTGTAAGAATTGGATTTGTGATGGTGGAGTGGGAGGAGCTGTTTTGCCTCTTGTGTTGTTTAAAAAATTGTAACACTGCTCTGGACAGGAGCTCTTTATTTTTGTGTACATCATGTCCTTAGCTCAGTCTGAGCTTGTTGGTGTTCAGCTCTTTGCTTTTGTAGAAACTTTTCCACTTATACTGATCCAGGCTCTCTTGGGAGGGTCTTGCAAGCTCTTTCCATTCTGCATTTCTCCTTTCCACTTTCCTGACTTGTGTCCCTGATGCCTCGTGGTGGTTTAAAGCGGCTGTAATTGTTTGGGATGCAGAACTTTGCCTCACAAGCAGTAAATTCCTGGTCCAAAAAGGCTCTTAGAACCCTCTTACAGGAGCTGGGAGCAGCACAGAGCAAAGTGAATCTTTCAAATCCATATGCAGAGTGGCAGGTGACCATTAGAGCTCCCAGCTCTCCTCTCTGAGCCTGGGCATGCTTTGCCTTTCCCTCTCCTTACAGGAATGTCTCTTTTGTGGATAATGCTGTACAGTAGAGAAGGGCTGGGGAATTTGAGTGTAGTTTAGGGTTGAATGTTTATTTCTGTCCAGGGCTAAAAGGCTGGGAGGAGTTTTTCCCCTCTGAGAGCCTCCTTTCCATGGAAGGGCTGGATGACTGTGTATGTTACACTCCTCCTGGGTCTGCAACCCCAGTGAGATCTCAGCCAGCAGATTTGTAGGATGTGTTTTCACCATTTCTTAAATGCTTTCCTTTCCTCTTGCTTGCATTGGGGTCTTGGGAACTGATTAGGAGCAGCAAAGCATCATTTGCCTGAGCTGAGGCTGAACTCCTGAGCTCCCTCAGGAATACAGGCTGGACACACTGCTGTGTCTTTGCTGGTCTGGAACCAGTAACTTAAATGTTTGTTTGCCTGTTCTGCCCTGGCACTGATATTTTATCTGGCATTGATATTTTTGGCTTTGCCTGGATGTTTCCCCAAAGGAAATAATGTAAATGTTTAAAATCTGTTCTGCTTTGTTAGACCCAGCTAAGGCAATGCCCTGTGATCTGATAGTGTGTTTTTCTAGTGTCCCCCTCCACAGAGGCAGAGCAAGGGGCAGCACAGGATCTTTAGCACTTTGAAATGCTTGTCTGACTGTCCTGATTGTGTGTGCAGCAGGACAGAACCACCACAGCTCTGTGTGCTTTCAGGGCAGCACCATCTCCTGATCAACCCTCTGTGTGTGAAATGCTCATTGGGAGTGGAATTGGAGCTCTTTGGGCATGGCTGGTTTTGGGCATGGCTGGTTTTATTGAAGGTTTCTGTCTGGTCCAAAGTGCAGTAACTGTTTTTATTTGCTGTTTGAACCCTGATTATGCCTCAGACTCCTTTGCTGGAGAAACTGTTGATAGAGAGCTGAGCAAGTCACCCTTTCCTCATCCACCTCTCTCCTCAAGCCAGGCTCTGCTGGGACACTCTAGAAATTAAAACTCTGGTGTTTTAGTGCATCTGTTAGAAATGTGTGAGATTTGGGTTTGGCTATTGAAAGAATCAAGTTGGTCTTGACACTGCAAATCATCCAGTTATGAATGCAGATACATAATCACTCAATCAAATTTTTAAATGAAATTCTTCTTGGTGTTTTTCTCTATGTCTTGTTCTCTGTAGGGTCTTTGCTGCCAGGGTTTTCTCCTTATTCTGCTGCTGCCACATTGCCTTAATCCTGGCTTTCAATACTAATTTGCCAAGCAGGTCACTGTGGGTGCTGGGTTTCACAGCCTTGTGTCGGGTACTGGGAAGCAAAGCTGAGGAGTTTTACTCGAGGCAAGAACACAGTAAAAGTGTTGTGTGGCAGTAAAGCTACACCATAAAGCAATGGGGATATGGTTGTTTAACTGTTGTGCTTTAATGGGCCTCGTTGAGCTGTAAGGATGAGCTGTTTTATGTGACAAATTTTGAAAGAGTGGGAGAAAAACGCTCTTTTGGGAGCCCTTGGAAAAGAAAATCACTAATTTCACTTACAGGGCACTGGAGTTTTCCAGGCTTGGCCATGATATGGCTCATAACAGCAGCAGGATGAAGGTAACCAGACCCCTCTGGCCCGAGCAGATCAGATTTCCCTGGTGCCCCAGGATCAGGAATGAGCATTTGGCCACTGAAATGGTGTTTGGCATTGCCTGTGGGCAGGTGCCATTTGTCTGGTAATTTGCATTTTCCTCTGCAGGATTAAGTTTTGACTCTAAGTGGAGGCATCTCAGTTTAATGGACTGTTTTCCCTAATGAAATTCAACTTTCAGTGCAGTGAGTTTGTGTGTCCTGCAGCTTCTGGCTCTGATGTTGGTGCACACAAGGATTTGGGCACCTGGTTTGGAGCTGCTGCTCTGGGAGCCTCAGGAAAGTGCTCGTTCATTTGGGCTGATACCTGTCCAGGAAGGAGAAACAGAGCTCCAGGAGACAATTCCATCCCACTAATGCACTCAGAGGAGGGCTCTGTGCTCTCTGTCCTCCCTGGCTGCCTCCTGCAATTAGAACTAACTTTGGTGGCTTAGTTTAATGCCTGAAGATGAGGGTGGAATCCAGACCTGAATGGAATCTCTGCAAAAAAACTCCTTCCCTCTGAAATGCTTCTGTGATGCTGTATAAATATTTTTTGGCTGAGGATGGGAGTGTTGACCTGCTCCATCACTTAATTGTGCCCCCTGCTTTTGCTTTTGTCTTGGATTCAGTAGGTAAAAATCATAGTTGCTAAGAATTCATGTGTCAAACCAGCTGAGAGCACTTCAAGGGAAGAATCTGAAAGTGATTGCAAAATTTTGAGGGATTTCTTTCTTAGGACCAAGCACCAGTCAGGATTTGATCCATGAACTGATGAGAAGGGTCAGGGTTGAAGGGGCAGTTTCTCTTTTTTAAAAAAATATTTAACTCAACAAAAAAAAATTCCAGTTCAATTAATTATTATATTGGTGCCAACCTGATAGAATGAAGATTAGAGTTAGGGCCATATCCTGAAATGTCTGATGTACCTGAGGGTCTGAGTACAGGGTATGTGTATTAAATGAACTAATTGGTTTATACTGGACTTCCAGGATGCTGCTTGTGGTTTCTCTAATTCAATTCTCCAGCCTTTACTGCTTTTTTGGAATCCTCCCAGGGTAGTTTATTAATCCCTGCTCTGAGATTTTTTTGGACAATAGATTCGGGTCTCTTTATCCCTTTACTTTTTATTTTTCTGTAGATATCTCCCTGAATATTTATGTTCTGAAGGTTAAGAGGAGCAGTGGTTCCAGAAAGTAAAGTTCTATATTTAACTGCAGACTAGGTGTGGTTCAGACAACTGCAGTGCTACTGATGCCAACCTTGACCTGTTCTCTTCTGGAGCCTCCTGCTCGTGGAATATGCTGAGTTTTGAGTGTGTCGAGGTTGTTGTGTGGCTTTGCCCTCCTTTGGGAGCACAGCTAAGACTGCAGGAGTCCTTTCTGTGCAAACCTGAGGTTAAACTTGAAAGCCTCTTTCTGGTTCACTTTTGTGTTCTTTTTTTGTTACGTCTTGTCCCACAGATAATGTTGTGTTGTTTGTTTTTTTTTTATTTTCTCTGCTTTGCTTCTTCTTTTCAACCCTTCTCATTAGAAGTATGAAATTGAAAATTTCCCTTAGGGCTTTCTCTTTTTTTAATGAAGCTGTGTTGTCGTGTCAGTCTATTTTTTTATTATTATTTTTTTTCCCCCAGTGATTTATGCTTCTAATCATATGTTGGAGTAGAGGTTTATCTTCTTTTTCAGGCAAAAAAATAACTAAGATTGGCAGCAGAATCAGTGATTTTATACCCATTTTAAGGCACTTTTCATGAGGGCTGTTAAAGACTGAGGGGGGGGGGAGTTTCGTGGGTTTTTTTAAGTATATGCTTTATCAAAAGATTAAATTAAAATAACTGTAAATTCTGCCCTAAACAAAAATGAATAATTCATCAGTTGAACGCATTTCAGTTTGTCTAGGGAGCAGGGACTTTGCTTTCTGGTTGAGGGTTATTTGGTTTGATTTTATGGCTCTGGATTTTTATTTTATATTTATTTTTTATTTTAACACTTGTCTGTAGCTTCTGAAGCTTCATTTGTAAAGGTGCATTTAGATTAAATAAGACTGAGTTGTTATAGATCCCCATCATCCCCATTTCATAGATGGCAAAACAGAGTCAGGTGTTTTCACTTGGCTTTATTCAGAAGAGAAATGGGTGTAGATTTCCCAAGATAGGGGGGTACAGTTTCGTGCTGCAGCTGAGCTGAATTAACATTTTGTCACCAGCTCATCCTTAGGTGTTACCCTGCCTCACCACCCTTCTCAATTCCTCCTCCTCAGTTTCCCTGCTCCTGCCACCCTGGCCTGTGCCAGAGATGTTTCTTGTCTGATGGAAATAGCAGCCAATTCAGCCTGCTTCAGGAAAAATAAATCCTTTTTATTTCCCCCTGCGTTTTCCTGAATTGTTTTGGCTTGTTGTGCTGGGGCAAAGGACAGGAATGCACAACTGGGAGCATCAGGAAGGGCAAGTTTAACAAAAAGATGGTGATTCCATCAGTTTGGAGTTGTTTGATCTGCTTGGTTTTGTTCTGATTTTGTTTGGTTTGTGTTGGGTGAGTTCCTGGTTGCTTTACAGGCATGGTTGTAGTGGAAGAGGGGTCCTTTGATTTTTCCAAGGTACAGGAAATCCATAAGGATTAGAGGGATGGAGCACCTTTCCTCTGAGAGAATTAGGGCTTTCCAGCCTGGAGGAGAATCTAGGCAAAGCTTGGAACACCTAAAGAGACTCCAGGGGAGCTGGAGAGGCACTGGGGACAAGGCATGGAGGGACAGGACACAGGGAATGGCTCCCACTGCCAGATTGCAGGGATGGATGGGATATTGGGAAGGAATTCTTGGCTGTGAGAGTGGTGAGGCCCTGGCAGAGGTTGCCCAGAGAAGCTGGAAAGTGTCCAAGGCCAGGCCAGACAGGGCTTGGAGCACCCTGGGGTAGTGGAAGGTGTCAGAATTGTAACAAGATGAAATTTCAGGTCCCTTTCCAAGTCAAACCATTCTGTAACTCCATGATTACTGTGGCATCACTGCCCAACTCTGTCTGATTTAACCATTTGTGGTTTTATTTCCCTTCCAAAGCTGAGGAAGGTCATCTCCATGCCGAGACCAGTCACTGCTGCATTCCCATCACCGTGCTGGGAGATTCAGCCTCATTTCCCCCCCTGGAAGAGGCACATCCCACCCTGATCCTGAGGCAGTGCCCTGGGCATGGTCCTGGCCCAAAGTGAGATGAGGTCTGACGTGCCCTATTAGAAATCACTGCCCAATTCTTTCTGATTTAACCATTTGTAGTTTTGTTTCCCTTCCAAAGCTGAGGAAGGTCATCTCCGTGCCAAGACCAGTCACTGCTGCATTCCCATCACCGTGCTGGGAGATCCAGCCTCATTTCCCTCCTGGAAGAGGCACATCCCACCCTGATCCTGAGGCAGGATGGAGTGGACAGGGCTGGACAGGGCTTGGAGCAACCTGGGATAGTGGAAGGTGTCAGAATTGTAACAAGATGGTATTTCAGGTCCCTTTCCAAGTCAAACCATTCTGTAATTCTGTGATTACTGGGGCACCACTGCCCATCTTTGTCTGATTTAACCATTTGTGGTTTTGTTTCCCTTCCAAAGCTGAGGAAGGCCATCCCCATGCCGAGACCAGTCACTGCTGCATTCCCATCACCGTGCTGGGAGATTCAGCCTCATTTCCCCCCCTGGAAGAGGCACATCCCACCCTGATCCTGAGGCAGTGCCCTGGGCATGGTCCTGGCCCCCAGTGAGATGAGGCCTGACGTGCCTTATTAGAAATCCTTCCGACTGTGAAAGCGCTTTTACTGCAGCTCTCCTGAGCGCCGGGGCTTCCACAGCTTCCCTGGGGACCACGAGAGCTCTATTAGCTCCTGAAATTCAGTTAGGAAATTTTCTTAGTTAATTTCATCCCATTACTCTTAGTTATGTCTTCCAGCAGAACCTTAATACCAGCCCCATAGGGGATCTAAGTTTCCTGTGCAAGGCTTTGGAGGAGATTTAAGTTTGGGATTCATTGCGTTTCTCCCTTTCCAAGCTGACAGCAGAGCAGGAAGTAATGTCCTTTGGCCCCTTCCATTAGGCTGCTACATTGTTAGAAACAGAACAGCAGCTTCTCATCAATATAACCATGGCCACGGGTTGGCTCGGGAATGCTGCTCGTCTTTCCTGGGTTTGCTGGGAGGTCAGGAGTGCTGGGAATTATCTCTGCTGTCCCTGTGACCCTCAGGTGTCCTTGAACCTTTTGGTGACTGGTTGTTCTGAGCTGTAAAATATCCACTACCAGCTTAGGAGATGAGTCAAGCCAAGGGAAAAGTGCCAAAAGCCTCTAATTCTTGCGTTACCGAGGACTATTGGCATTAGGAAAAACTTCCTGGCTTCAGGAATGGCACAGCACTGAGCAGGTTATCTACAGCAGCTACAGAACATTTCTCAGCAGCAAATCAGCTGAAATCTGTCAGGATGGCTCTGAGATACTTGATCTTAATGCGGAGAGAAACATCAGGTGATTTCTTTATATTTTTTTCCAGCTCTTTCAATCCTGTCATAAGGTGTTTGTTAGTCAGCAACTTCCAGGGGGAGATTCAACTTCATTAAATCCTTTGAGATGCAGGGAATGGGTTTTTTTTTTACGATCTTTGCTGTTTGTGCTCCTGAAATGCTTCGAGATCTGAGAGAAGGCACTTTGCAAAGGCACCCAGCAAAGTTCACTTCACCATTGAGGATCATGTGGCTGTATGAAGGTTCAAGTGGTTTGGCTCAGGGTCATTGCTCTGTGTCTTCATAAAATGCAAGAGCAGCCATTTTCTGCTTGGCACACAGGATCTGCCTTATTTTGCATTAGATCAAGCTCTGTTCCCTCTCAGACATGCATAATATACAAGCTTCCTATTCTAATCAGCTGTAAGCAAATCCCAGTTGTTTGACAGATTGCAGGCAGTAAAATAGAATGTAAGGATGTCTGTCCAAAGCCGCACCAGGATCTGGTTTCTTCAAGGATCCAGCACCTAATGAGTTATTTTGCTTTCTAGAGAGCTCAGGTGCTTTTTGTATCCCTGTGTTCTCTCTCTCTTTTTTTAAAAATAATAAAAGATGATCTGTGGGAGGGGCAGCTCCTTGCAGCAGACCTCAGATAAAATCCTTGTGTCTGCCAAGGTCAAAATAACTGAAATCAACATTTAGAAAATGCAACTTTGTCAGTCTGGTCTGTAACAGCTCTGGCTGGTGCTGCAAACCCACATTTTAGAAATGAGAATTCTCCTCTAGTCCAGATACTCTGCTGCAGTTGAGATCCTCAGTGTTCTGTCCCCCTGCTCATGAGGGTGACAAGCAGGATCTCATCCCAGCTGATGATGGTTGTGGTGTTTATCATTTTTTCTACCTCTGCTCTCCATCCTGTGCCTGGCTCACACCTGGCCAGCAGCCATGTGGCTGTGGACAAAAGCTCTTATCTCCTATCCTGTATTTTTAATCCTGTTATTGCAGCTCTGGGCGTTCTTATTATTCACATAAATATGTAATTCCTTCTAAATCCTGCTAAGGTCTTCAGGGTACTTCTGGAGAACTAATTATACCTAGTTTCATTTTAAATGCTAAAATGCGTTTAAAAAGTCAAAGGTCCCTTTGGCATGAGTATCATGAGAAAGAATAAGGCAGAACATTGCATTTATCCAGGATCATTCTCTGTATGTTCTGCTATCAATGTGCTGCTTGTTTATCTCCTCTCTGAACTTAACAGTCACTCTCTTATCTCTTCCCAGACACCAAGGCTTCCCTTGCCTCTAATAATATTAATTGTCACTCTTCTCTGGACCTTTTCTATTCTTACATTCAATTTCTAATGACCTGGGGCAGGTGAGTGGGGACCCAAGCAGAGCTGATTTCCATATTTCCAGGGTAAATATTCCAGCTGAATCCAAGTCCTGTTGTTCTCTGACCTCCAGCCTAGCATCTGTTTTTTTTTTTTTTGTTGATCATTTTTGTGTATTGATTAAGAGTGTCTCATCTTGGAATATTCTTTCCTGAAAAACTACCACTGATTTAGACCTGGTCATGTACGTGAAGAGTTAGAATTTGTTCTTTTCCACATGCGGAGCTTTGCTTAATGCCAAGATAACAAATGAAGTTCAGTCGTGGGAGTGTTAATTGCTGTGAATTTCAAAAATACCAGCTTTATTTGTATCCAGTATAAATAATTCTCCTTGCAGAACTTTATTTACTGTAACTGTTAATGCCAGTTGTTCTAGGGCACAACTTGTGTGAGTCAAGGGCTTGTGCTGGCCTCATACACAGAACCTCTTGCTCTTTACAATCATGTTGAGACCTCTAGATGCTGCCTGCTGTAAGGACAGTGTAAAAACAGAGGTTTGGTGCTGTGATTTCTGTCTCTTGGAGCTTTCTTGATTTGCTGCAGTCCTTCATGGTGTTGTTTTTCCTGTGATTATCCTGTTTAAAGGACACAGAAGGAATTGGGAACAAAAAGCTTGTATTAGTCAGCTAAATTGTTCTTTTCTCAGATATTCTAACGTGGATTCAGGAGGCAGGGAAAGCCATGACAAACTTGTCACACAAACTGTGTGAAGTGGCCCCTGGCAAGTTCAGGCTGTATTTTATGTGGTTGTTCATAATGTTTGGGCTGTCCAGAACAGCTCCAAGCTGAGGGAAGAGTTTCCCTCCCAGCAGTGTAATATTACCCCTGGAACAAACCCCCTGAAGTGAATTGTCAGGACCCAGGACATTCCTCTAACTACCCTGAGTGATTTGAATCCCTAGCAAAGAACTCAAAGACCTTAGCACAAAGTCAAAAGCACCTGTGCCTTTGATTTTGGTCCATAGAAAATTTACCAACTTTGTGCGAAAATTTACAAGCCACAAAAATTTCAGTAAAGTAATAGTTAATTGGTCACAAAGTGAAAAAGCAAAATTTTAAAGTTTTCGAATGGAAGTTCAGAAAACAAAATAAAAGAATGTGGGCGTGTCCTGTTCTTCTTCTCCTTCTTCTTGTCCTCCGTCTTCTACTAATATGGTGACACTTTTTAATTAGCTGAAAGTAAAGACAAACTGTCTAACATAAGTAATAAGTATTGGAAAATTATTATAAATAAAGTGCACATAATTCATAGTATAAAAAGTTAACACCACCCCAAGGGCAGTGGCTGTGCCACACCCAACCTGCTAAACAAATCTCAACAAGTCAAAGAAAGATTGTAATAAATAAGAAAAAATAAACAACCCTGAAAAGCAAAACCAACAAATCTTTCTTCAGTCCCAAAGCTGAAAAAAACCCACTTTCTAATACCTTGGGGGTCATCTCAACCACAAAAACTCAAAAGTGAATGACAGAATTCACTTCCTGACTGGTCTGGGGAGTGTTCAGAAGGAATTCAGGACCAGGCTGGCACCTTGTCACTCTGCTTTGCTGCAGCCAGGGCTTTGCTGCTCCTCCTGTCAACAGGGAAGATCCAGGAGCACCACCCAGCCCAGACTGGGTTTATAATTTTAATTTAATTTAAATTTAATCCCAGACAATAGGATTTTCCCATTCCTGCTTTCCAGAGCTGTGCAGAGCCTTCCTGCTGACTCTCACTGCAGCTCAGCTCTGAGCAGAGTCCAGCCCTACCTCACTCAGCCAGAGGAAATTCCCTGCCATGGACTAACAGATGGGAGGTCTTTACACCAGTAATAAAGAGAGTCATTGAGTCATTACCAGCAGAAGTGAGGGAGGAAAATTCCAAAGTCAGACTCTTTAAGCTGTTGCATCATGTATTTATGGGCTCTTGGTCAGACTGTGGAGCACTTTGAAAATGTTTAAATGGAGCACCTGAAAAAATGTTCTATCAGAGAACCATATGGGCTTTAGCCACAAAAGTCATTACCACATCCTGGATTATTTTTTTATTCTTTTGGGTGGTTTTTTTTTTTTTTTTTTTTTTTTTTTTTTGATCCAGGATAACCCAGCTTTCTTATTTGTTTGATTTTCCTTTGAAACACACATAAGTTTTAATTCATTTTGAATGCTTTGCTGTGTGTGAGGAACTCTGTCAGCCACATAGAAGTGTCTTTTATAATGCTTTTCTCCCTGGATAGGGAATAGCAGCATCCCCATCTGTGTCAGGCTTGGCCTTTTTGGTGCTTTTGTTGCATTGTATCTTTTGGTCACAGTGACTTCACAAGAGCTGGTCTTCCCAGCTGATGATCTTTTTGTGCCTGTGAAGTTGTTGTTCCCAAAGTGGGTGACCTTGGCTGCTGCACTGTTAAATTTCTGTTTGGTTCTTGCCCTTAGGATTCTCTATTACTTTTTATGGTGCTTTGATGTGGCTTCAGTCTTGGGTCTCAGCAGATTCATCACCATGTGCAGACTTCCTGTCAGGATCATTAATTGGTTTTGGTTTTGAGATGCTCCAAAGATGATACTTGAGGAGTATCCCTGATTGTTGGTTTCAATACCATTAATTTATTTTTTCAGCCTCTTCCTAGTTAGATATTTCCTTTCTACCCTATTTCATAATTATAATGAGATATTATAAAAATATGAAATAAGAATTCTTATAGTAATTATAATCTTTGTCTTTTCCAAAATCATGAATAATTTCCCATTTGTCACTTTATCAAATACTTTACTAAAAGTCCAAAAATGCTAAAAATAATTAGTTTCTAGTCAACAATTCCTCAGTTGTCTTTGGAGCTTTACTACCAGCACTGTTTAAAGGATTGTCCCCAGGAAATTCTGCTGATCTGAGTGAGGGTGACAGTGACATTTAAGAGGAAGCACATGGCAAAAGCCTTGGCCCAGGGCAAGGAGCACAAATCTTGGAGTGAAGAGCTGTGGATTGATTTAATCTGGTTTCTTGGCTCTGTGTCTTTTAACTTTGCTTCTCTTCTACCTGTAAATTCTTGTCATAATATTAAAGAGTAAGGTGAAAAAAGACAATTTCAGAATACTTTTAAAGGATATGGTGATCTGGGTATAAAAAGTGCTCTTGAAATATGAAACATGATGGATGTTGGTAAATGAAATAATCTTTTGAGTCTTTAGTGCTTATTATTTACAAGATAATTATTCACTATCCTGTAGGCAAAAAAAAAAAGAAAATAGTAAAAAATGTTCGATAATAAACGCAGCTCTTTCTGTCTGGATGGTGAATGGTCAGTGAACAATCTTTAGCAAATAAAGAATGATGTTGCTGCTGCCAGGTTTGAGAAATATTCTTTAAAGACCCCAGAGTTTCCTGATGGCTTAAAATGTCCCTTAAATCTCCTTTTTGCTGTGTTGTCTACGAAGAACCTCCTGAAGTTTGTCTTGGCACTGTAGTAGTTTAATCCACTGGCATTACTGGGTTCATTCATTATTTCTCATTTTCCTTTGCTTCTGTCCATCTCTTGTGTTGTATTTAGATGCAAGGTACAGAATAGATTGATATTTAAAAATTAAATATATTTTCTGCTGCCTGGTTGTACAACACTTAATGGGATAACAGTTTTGGCCCAGATCTTGGAGATACTGGGTGTGAGGAAAATTATATGTATAGAAGCCAAAGTCAGATTTTATTTTGACTTTAGGTGCTGGATATCCAGGTGTAGGATAACTTCAGGTGGAATTGGTCTTGTCTGTGGAGTCCTGTAGGATCCTTTCATTTAGCTGAATAAATGTTCATTTTCTGAAAAGGCAGCAGCAGCTGGAGGCTCTGCTGAGCTGAACCAAGTGTGGTCTGAAACTGAGAATAAAAACTTGTGGATTTTTGAGGGAAAATGCTGGTGGTGATGTTGGGAGCTGTCAGTTTATACTAAGATTAACCCCAAATTCCATTATTAGTATTTTTCCTCTCCTGGAGGCTTGGGACAAAGGGAGACTCCAAGATTCCCATCCAGAAGAGCTAAAACCTTACTGAGGCTAAAGTGAGGAGAACCTGAGGGACCTTGGTGCTCACACTGACATTGTTTACACACATCCAGTGTGGTTGGTGGTGTTCACAGGGGGTCCCAGGAGGAGAGAAGAAATGAGAATGTTGACTTCATGTTTAGAAGGCTGATTTATTATTTTATGATATATATTATATTAAAACTATACTAAATAATAGGAGAAAATATTTCATCAGAAGGCTAGCAAGCAAGAAGAAGAAGAAAAATGATAACAAAAGCTCGTGTCTGACTGAGAGTCTGAGACAGCTGGGCTGTGATTGGCCATTAATTAGAAACAACCACATGAGACCCATCACAGATGCACCTGTTGCATTCCACAGCAGCAGACAATCAATGTTTGTGTTTTGTTCCTGAGGCCTCTCAGCTTCTCAGGAGAAAAAATCCTAAGGAAAGGATTTTTCATAAAAGATGTCTGCGACACATCCAGGGCTGAGCATCCCACTAAAACAGAGTTTTGAGGCAGGGATAGGCTGTTCTAGGAATACCCAACCAGATGAGCTGAAAAGTGAGCTCTGGCTCTGCTGAGTGGAATATTTTGTTCCAGAGAGCAAACAAAGATGTTCTGAGTAATGTAAAAACTCAAGTTTTGCTATTTATTTATGTTGCCATATAAAGCCTTGGAATCCTTGTTGTCCTGTGAGTGGTGTGTGTAAAACCCTCAGTGCTGACTAGAGTTTGTCTGGTTGGAATTGTGGGTCAGCAGCAGCAGGACAGCCCTTCCCAGTGGGTGGGCCAGGAATGATTCCTGCAGGAGCTCATCCCTCCTTGGAGATGTTCCACCCATGGGCTTGACCCTTTGCTTGTGAGGACCAGATAATCCAAAATACAACTGAAATAAATAACTCTTGCCCTGTAGCACGTTAAAAAATGAAGATTGGATGTTTGTTTCACAGTTGTTTGCAGAAAGGTTTTGTTTATCACTCACAAAGTCCAGCGGATTTAATGCACATAAATATCCCTGCAGCATGGAGGTCTCCATTTAAATATTTCTGGTAAATAAAAGAGAACAAGAGATCCTGTTATTCATGCTTAGATGCCTTGTTAGGAAGAGCTTTGAAGATGCTGTTTGCTCACACAAACCAGCAGGACAATTCTCACTTTATCTTACCTCGATGTTTTGGTTACTTGCTGGCTTCAAAAAATGCCCTTTTATTTTATGAACAATTTAGTGACCTGTGTTGGCTTTGAGAGTCTGATGGTGCCAGTAAGTTTAAGGATAAATTTAAGGATATTCAAAATCTCAGCTGTCAGTGTCTTCAAGGTGCCTTAAGCAAAAAGTACCTGTGTGTTTCAAATTGCTGCAAACTCCAAATATTGCCATTCAGGAGAGGCCTGTTGTGTAATTTCAGAAATGCTCTTATCACCAAATCCAATTAGAAGGAAGAGTAAATCGCCACCTCGGATGTCTTAACTATTCTTTTTTTTAATTGTTAATTATCTCGACAGTAGGGTGCTAGAGATTAGGAGGCACAGATTATCTTTTGCAAGTACAAGGCTTTCAGAGCTATTATCAATTAATTCTGTTTCTAAACAAATTTTAGGATAATATGAATAGCTTGATAGGATTGTGGTCCTTGAGACCACTGTCAAAATTCTGAGAAAGTGATGTTGAAAGAATGAAAACCTCGTTGTTCTATCAGCTTTGAAGGTCATCCAGCTTTACCCACTCCCATGCAAGGTGTATTTTTGGCATTTTAATCTATGTGGCAGAGGAGATTCCTGCTAAGAAACATCAGTGAAATGCCTCTCTTGGAGTTTAGACAGCGACTTGTAAAGCCAGAATTGAGAGTCAGCTCTGTTGTGTGAGAGAGGTTTTTAATGTGTGCTGACATGGCTCTGGAATTTATGTATGCAGGCACGTCCTGAGGTGTGAAATAATTTCAGTTTCTCTCTGTCTGGTGCTCTTAGTGATCTAGTGCTGGTGAGATCTCTCCTCTAGATTTGCACTTGCAATGAAAAGAAATCCAAGAATGAAACATTTCTTAGAGTGAGAGGCTTAAAAGCTGTGCTGTCCCTGGACAGAGTGTGGCCATACCTTGGGCCTGAAAGATCAGGTGGGGAATGAGAGAGATTTTTAAAAATGAGGATTTTTACAGTTTGTTTCCAAAGGTGATATAAAGTTATGGTAGATTATACATTGGATGAATCCCCAATTTTTTATGTTGGGACTGGATATGTGTGCAGGTTGGACAGAAGATCTGGGCTTAATTCTGGGCTTCCAGAATTGCTGAGAGACCTCTTGTCAATGCTATAAAAGAGGTCAGGGTACAATCCTGCAGTGGGTTCTCCATTCCTTTAAATCCGTGGACCTGTGGAATCCATTGGCTAGATGATGCTGCTGTGGAAAAAATAGCAGAGAGCTGCAGCCATCGTGTTTGTCAGTGGATTTTTTCCTTAGATTTGTTTTGCTGCTTAGGTCTGGTTGAGCTGATGCCTCAACTGAAGTTCAACCAGAGAGCTGCACTTCCCATCCTTGCCTGGTTGTGTTTTGCAGTCCTGGGGGAAGTTCTCAGCTCCATCAGAGTTTATCTGTGGAGGGGATATCTTTGAGCTTTAATTTTTCTGTCAGAAATAAAAATGACTTTATATCATGGGTTTAGTTGACACCCATGTCGTTACTAAGGAATCAGTAGAAATATCAGGAGATAAAACTGGTGGTGTCATCTGCTGACCTCACTGAGAGTGGCATTAGTGATATTCTTGGCCAGTATTTACTGGGAAATAAACCAGTCATTACACTTTCTGATGAGATTATGCTCTGAATGTCACTCCTCTGACAGTCTGTCTCACGCCACGCTGAGATAAGATCTCAGGCACAGATGACAGACTAACTTCAGAAATATTTCCATTGATTTGACAGCCTGAATAATAGTTGTGCTACAAGCCACAAAGGCTGGAACAGTGACCTCTGGCTGCTGGGTGATACTGGGGTGATAAATGTACTAATGAGAGATAAATAGGTAACTGCATTGGAGTGTTTTCTGTACCTTGTCAGTGGAAAGCAGAGGAACTCATGGCAGGGAAACCAGATATGGAGCTGAAATTACAGGCATCTTATCAGAGCCAAAGGAGCAGCTTTCACCTCGTGTATTTTGAGACACCAGAGAATTTGGCAGGGAGCTCCATCCCTGGGGACAGCACAAGCTTCTGTTCATCCACAGGGGTGGGAGCTGGACAGTTCTGCTTTTCCATCCCTCTCTGGGCTGGTGGCCCAGCCTGTGGCTCTGGCTTTGCTTTCAGCATCCCTTGGGAGAGGATCTTTGGGAAGGAGCTGGGCCCAGCTGCCTTTTCAGCCGTGTCATCCCGCCTCCCTTGGCTGCACAACCGCTGCTCTTGGCACGTGTGGGGAGCTGGACCAGGGAGGCAGCTGGGCACAAAGCATTCCTGCAGAAAGGGAATGAAGGAGAGCATGGGATCATTCCCTTTGCTCTGTGATTAAATTGCGTTAAGCTGGACTGCAGCCTGAGTTTTGGGGAAGATGAATCTCCCATTCCTGGAAGTGTCCAAGGCCAGGCTGGACAGGGCTTGGAGCAGCCTGGGGTAGTGGAAGGGGTCCCTGCCCATGGAAGGAGGAGGGAATTATAGAGGATTTTCAAGGTCCTTCCAACCCAAACCCTTCTGTGACCTCGTTGATCTCCAGCAGAGGAGTTGGAGCCCCACAAGAGTGCCAGGGTATTTCACTTGCAGGTGAGGCTCCCACAGGCGTGGAAGTGGGAACCCAGGGATGCAAACAAAAAATCAAGTGAGGGATTGCAGCGTGTCTGCTGTTCTTCGGTGAATATCCATCTGTGTATTCTTACCTCCCATTAATTTCAAAGGCAGTTATCCTCAAGAGAGGGTGATGTGTGTCTCCATACCTGAGTGACCTCACCTGAGAGTGACTCAGCTGCAGCAGCACTGTCAGTTGTTACCTGCAACACATTTGAGCCTCTCCACTCCCACACTTGGAAGTTTTAACCATTAGGTCCTGCTGTAAACTAAGCATTTCCTCAACTTGGGGTCTTTTGATCAGTTTTGGGGGGCTTTATCTCTTCCCTTACCTGGAAAAGCACCAACTCCACCCATCCTTCCGTGGTTGTCATTTCAGACACTTCCCTGGCAGCTGCAAAGCTGATAGGAAGCAACGAAACTTCCACTGTGGATTATCAGGAACACTACTGAGGCATTGCTTAATGCATCTGATATCTCAGCCTCGAGAACAGAAGGGGAAAAAAAAAAAAAGATTGGCAGCTATTGCAGGAATTCAGAGCGGGGCACCTTGGTAAAGAGTGGGGGGAGACTTCTCCTTCCATTACAGAGCCCTGGGCTGAGATGGATTCCCTCTCCATCATTGTCCTAAGCACATTATCCCTGAAAGAAAGAGGGTTTCTCTGAATCTGCAATTTTTCTAGGCTTCAGTGTTATTGAAATGAAACGGCTTCAAGGATATCTACATTCTTTACCATCATATGGATTCTCATCTCATGTAAATTATTTGGCCACTTTTCATTTTAATCCTCCACTGTCATTTTCTACAAAAGAGATCATTTGGTTTCTTCATGGAAGGTATTCAGCTGACAGCTGCCCTTTGTCTAGAAAGCAGTGTGCCTTTGCAGGAGTTACTTGTGCCTGCTCCTTTTCTTTTTTTTTTCCTGCCTTTTAAGTTCATATGGCTTCATATTTTTCATCTGTAGCTTTCAAAAACTTTTCAGACTGTGAACAGGTTTGTGGTTGTGAAGGGAATTTCAGACATCTTGCATTCTTTCCCTGTGTACCTGGCTGATAAGAAACAGAACTAGAGGCAGAATAATTAATTTACTGCAAGAAGAACTGTAGTCCAAAAAAAAATCACAGTGTTTTCACAACTTCTACATGAGCAGACAAAACAGTCAGTGATAAAGTCTTGAATTTTTTTCCATGGCTTTCTTATCTTGAAAACTTAATTATTCTCATCTGCTTCTCAGGAATCATGGAATCATATAACCATAGAGTCATTAGGGGTGAAAAAGACCTTCAAGATCATCAAGTCCAGCCATCAACCAGCATTTGTGCCTAAACCAGGTCCTCAAGTGCCACATGGTGGGAGGTTTAAAATGTTGTGCTTTGGCACAAGACCATGTTGGGATGGGGATGAAATGTGATGTGTTGGTAGAGTTTATGCACAGAAGATTTGGATGCTGAGGAGGAAAATCAGCAATTAGGGTTGTATATTTTGGGTTTCCTGGAGCTGTGAGACCTTTTCCTTTCAGGGGATGAGCTCTGATAAAGCAGTTTGCCACTAAAAGCACAATGTGGTCATGGAGAGGAATAGAATGGCCTCAAGAATGGCTTTAAGCTGAAGGAGAGTAGATTTAGGTTGGATTTTGGGGAGAAATTCTTTCCAAGGTGTAAGACTCTGGCACAGGTTGCCCAGAGAAGCTGTGGCTGCCCCTGGATCCTTGGACGTGTCCGAGATTGGGTTGGAGCAACCTGGGGTGGTGTCAGGTGTCCCTGCCCGTGGCAGGATGTTGGAACTGAATTATCTTTAAGGTCCCTCCCACCCCACACCATTCTGGGATTGAGTGCTGAGGAGAAGATTCAGTTTTGGGGAGCACAAAGTTGAGGGCTGGCCAAGTTTATGAAGGTGTGGGAGGAAAAGTGCCATCATTAATGAGGAAAAGGAATAGCCCAGCAGGGGGAGGAGAGGCAGGTTCTAAAATTACTGTCAGATACAGAAACAGAGTTTTAACTGCTCCACTAGTTCCCCTTCCAGCTGGTACCCACTTGGCTTCGGGATCCCCACAAAAAGGACCAGGACAGCTGTGTGACAGCTCACTGAGATTTTTGATGCTTTTTCATAAATTGAGATTTAGGGTGAGAAGAATTTCACATTTTCTAGTGAGAATCAGTTTTCTTGTAGAAATTTTTAGACATTTTACATGAAAAGATCAGAAATTCATATTTGAATTTAAAGGAAATGTTTCAGACTGATGAGAAATGTCAGGCAAATTAATTATTTATAACTTAGTTGTAAAATGTTTAGAGATAAGAATTACTACTTTAGCAGTTTCTGAATCACAGAAATGATTGGAATACACAAAACTCCCTCATTTGCTAGAAGAGATGTCTCATTCCTTGTCCAGTTCTGGAAGTTTGCTCCATCACAGGGAGATTTCCTGTTATCCCAGAGAAAGGTAAGCATGGGCTGAAGTTTTGTTGTTGGTAGAAAATATTTTTATTTGTTGGAGGCAGCAAAGGCCTGGCTGTGTCTTGGGAAAGGGACAGTGTTGAGTTAGGTGACAAGAAAAGAGTCACTGGTGGCTCTGTTGTTGTCTTTGCTGCTTTAATTAGTGTCTCAGTTTCGTGAATTAACAAGAATGGGCACTTCAAGGTCACCCTGATTGATAATTTTATGTATTTTGTAATTTCTTCCATGAATGTTGTTTGTTTTTTTTTGTGCATGTGGTGCTGTTCAGGACTCCAGGGCAGGCAATATGTTCATGTAAATAACAGAACAGCATTTTTCAGCTGTGGTCTCTTGATGTTCCTTTATCTCAGGGTGCTCAGAAGAGGAAATGATTCCTGGCTCTGGGCAGAGGACAGTGCTCTGTAGGTGGGAGAGCTGAAATATTGTCATGGGGCTGCTGAACTGGGATCCTGAGCTTCTGCTTCCAGCACTAACTACTGGAAAAAGCATTTTCTGCTCTGCTTTCCAAGCTCTCCATTCCCTAAAAATGCCCCTTTGAACAGAAATTTGCAGGTTGAGATGGACACACACATCACTTCAAAGGCTGGAATCACACAAAGGGGATAGACATGGAAGAGGGGAGAATAAACTGTAAAAATTACCATGTCCAGAGGGCCTGATGTTCATTCTAAATTCTCATAAAGCTGAACAAATACACCAATCCTGTGTCAGGGAACCCCTCCTTTGATTCTTCAGTCACCTTAATTCCAGCAATTAGTTTGCTCTAATAGTGGCTGACAAACTCCCAACTTTTCCAACACTTGAACTGAAGTTTAAGGCAGAGCTGCCCTTCATTTGGGGAAGATTGAGCTATTCCTGTGGTTCCGTTTGCTCTCTCCTAGGAGATCACCTGGAAATACACGAATGGTGCAACTCTCTGAGCTCATGTGAGATTTCTCCTACTAACTGAGCAGCAGCTTTGAAATAGGACCCAATTTTGGGCATAGCTGTGACTGTAAATGACTCTGTGAGCAGGGGGATGAGGTAGTGGCACCTAAAATTCAGCCTGAGTTTCCTTTGAAGAGAAATTTACAGGTTGAGGTGGACACACACATCACTTCAAAGGCTGGAATCACACAAAGGAGATAGACATGGAAGATGGAAGAATACACTTGAAAAATTACCATGTCCAGAGGGCCTGATGTTCATTCTAAATTCTCATAAAGCTGAGCAAAACCACCAATCCTGTGTCAGGGAACTCCTCCTTTGATTCTTCAGTCACCTTAATTCCAGCAATTAGTTTGCTCTAATTTCACAAATTCCAAACTTTTCCAACACTTGAACTAAAATTTAAGGCAGAGCTGCCCTTCATTTGGGGAAGATTGAGCTATTCCTGTGGTTCCATTTGCTCTCTCCTAGGAGATCACCTGGAAATACACGAATGGTGCAACTCTCTGAGCTCATGTGTGATTTCTCCTACTGACTGAGCAGCAGCTTTGAAATAGGACCCAATTTTGGGCATAGCTGTGACTGTAAATGACTCTGTGAGCAGGAGGATGAGGTAGTGGCACCTAAAATTCAACCTGAATGTTCAAAGTTTGGACAGAAACAGTTCCTGTATGGAACAGAATCTGGATTTCCATAGAAAGTAACTGGGGCCAATCCCCTGGATGAATAATGGAAAATAATAATTGCCTCAATATGCCTGAATCTCCTATTACCAAATGATCTATAGTTAAGGAAATAAATATCTTCTTTTCAAATCCAGAGCAGCTGTCCAACAGCCGGGCCTGCTGCTGATCAAAGTTGATAAAAGAAATCCTAGGATTATATATTATAGATAATCTACAGAAAAAAACAGTGGTAATCCCTGCTTGTGGTGTGATTAGCAGAGTCCATTGAAGAAAACAGGACTTTTTGTTGGTTTTAATGCAGATCTGATAAGCTCTGTGGAATGTAAATCAGTTCATTAAAATTTGCAGAATGGTTCAATGAGGTAAAAGAGGAAACAGTTTTAACTTTTATAGGATGTTTACTGCATATAAAGTACAATAAAATCACAATTATTCCAGAAAAAATAGTGTTAGAAACGTGCTGTACTCAATGTGTCGTTCTGAGGAAGATTGAAGAATTTTGAATTGTGTTTTTAAAAAACCAATCTGATTGTAGAAATCATCCTGTGTAATTTCATAGCATCTCCACACCACGTCTATCTCTGCAGTATTTGTGGGGTTTTGCATAGTACAGATATTAAAAGTATGTATGGATGTGTATATATTAACAAATATATCAAAATAAGTGCTAAACATTGTGCCTGAGATGAGGGTGTGTCAGTGGATAAATAATAAATAAATTATAGTAAAGTCAAAGACCTGTGGTGTCTTGGAAATGATGCTTCACTTGACAGTCTTAACTCTGATACCCATGGAATTGCCTACATTTTTGGGTGTCCTAGTGCAATATTCCAAATTCTGAGATAATACTCATTTATCTGAGGGATTTGGGAAGTTTCCTTCATTCCATGTGGACATAAGTGCAGGCTGATGTTACTTTACCATAAAATTCACTGTGGTACCTTTGGAGGAATGATGCATTAATCAGCAGCTGACACCTTTTAGTGGAGCTGCTTTGGAACCTTCATGCTCTGATTTCTTAAGAAAAAAATGATTTTTTTTCCCCTTTTGCAGTTACTTCAATGAGAATCAATATCCCGACGAGGCAAAGAGAGAAGAAATTGCCAACGCCTGTAATGCAGTTATACAAAAACCAGGTGAGGAGCTGCTGGGGGGTCCTTCCCAAAAACAAAGAGGTTTCAGCATCTTCAGTTCTGAGACTGATGTTTGCAGAATCACAGAATTATTTGGGTTGGAAAAGACCTCCAAGGTCATCAACCTTTGATAATTCAGGTTTTTGGAGGAGGAAGGAACTCAGCTCTCCTGTTTTTCAATATTTTGCAGCTTCCAGACATGGATCTCAGATTAGAACCTGGGTGTGAATGCAGGACCTTATCTTTAGGTCAACAAGTTGCATTTTCCCTGTTTCTGGAGAAATTATACTTAGGAGAGGAGCATGAATATTCAGTGTAGTGTTAGTGGATGCACCTGCCTTTGCTTAGTTTTGCTAACCAAACATTTACATAGATTTCAGAACTAGTGTTTTGGATATTTTTAGATTTCTTACAACCAGAATAAAAATTAATGAGAAGGCAACTAAAGTGTGAGTCATGCACATGGAATCACAAAATTATTTAGGATGGAAAAGCCTCTGGGATCATTGAGTCCAACCAAGGCCACCACTGATCTGTGTCCTCAAGTGCCACAGGAATTTTAAATCCCTGCAGGGATGGGGACTCCAGCACTGCTCTGGGCAGCTGTGCCAGGGCTGGACAGCCCTTTCCAGGCAGGAATTACTCCCAATATCCAACCTGAGCATCCTTGGTGCAGCTTGAGGTCATTGAGGGACATTTCCTCTCGTCCTGTCCCTGTTCCCTGGGAGAAAAGATGGATCCCCACCTTTTTATCCTTTCAGGGAGTAGTGGAGAGCTGGGACTGTCACAGGATAGCTCAGGGTCAGACAGGTTTGAATGGAAGTGACCTCTGGAGTTCATCTGATGGGATTGTTCAGTTTCAGTATCTCCAAAACCAGAGATTTTTCCCTCTCCAGGCCGCTGTTCCACAATGTTGAGCACTCTCATGGCAAAGTACTTTTCCCCTAATACCTGCTGAAATTTTCCCTGAAAAATCCATTAGGTAAGAGGACCAGAGAGCTGAGGATTTGATTCCTGGCTGTGCTGCTGGTTTGTGGAGCAACTTGGAACAAAGTGCTGCAAGGCCATGACAGGGAGCAGTAAAATACTGCCAGTGCTGCTGATGCAAAGCATTAGGCAGCAGCCAAGCTATCAATTTCCAGAGTTTTCTTTCTTTCACTTGTCTCATCTCTCTCCTAACTTATTTAAGTGTGCAGATTGCTGCAATTACATGGGTGTTTTGTATGCTGAATAAATAAACTTTGGAAAGGAGTCAGAAGCAGGGGGGGCTCAACCCTGTGTAGCCTGCAGAGGTCTGAGGATGCAGATGTGGGGTATATTTTATATAGGGTCAAGAGCAACTGAAGAGGTTTCCAGGATGTCCTTGGAATACTGAATCCCTCCAGTCTTCCCTTATTTATGCTGATGACCAGATAAAGGCATAGTTTCCTATAACTGCCTTCTGGTTTTTTAGGAATTTTTTGTTGGTTTAAATGTAAAAATCCAGTTTCCAGTATCCACCCCCGTTCTCCCAAAAGATCCCAAGTGTCCTGGTACAGCTGGGAGGGTTTGATGGGTGCTGAGAGAAAGGAAAGCAGATTGCAAGGGTGACACAAAACCTCTTCATTCATTTTGCTGTTGTGTAAAACAGTCAACTGTACCCTTATGACTCGTAGTAAGAGAAGGAGCCCCAGGGATGGGGTTTGTGGCAGGAATTTCAGTTTTTGAATCTCAGTTTTGTGCTCAAACTGGAAAAGCAGCCCTTCATTCTCCCATGGCTCTGGATTGAGTTGGTTAAAGCTGCAGAGAAACTCCTGTAATTCAGATTTTAAAAAAACAGAAGAAAAGAGGATAATTGGCAGTTAGGATCACAGCACCTGGACACTGGAATGTCATCCACATAAAGTTCACGTTTTTCTCAGTTATAATAACTTGCCAGTGCTGTTTGTGTTTCAGGGGTTTATCCCATAGAATCCCAGACTCGTTTGGGCGAGCAGGGACCCCAAAGCTCATCTAAAATTCCAATCCCAGAACAGGGACAGGGACACCTCCACTATCCCAGGTTGCTCCAAGCCTTGTCCAACCTGTTCTTGGACACTTCCCAGGGCTGTGGCAGCCACAGCTTCTCTGGAACCCAGTGAGTAACACCACTGAAATATTATTTTAACACGACTGAACTATTATTTTTCCCTCCTGTTGCTTTCCTAGGAAAAAAGTTGTCGGATTTGGAGCGAGTTACCTCCCTCAAAGTGTACAACTGGTTTGCCAACAGGAGGAAGGAGATCAAGAGAAGAGCCAATATTGGTAATGTATCACAGAGCCTGCCTGCAGGGCTTGGGGTTTGCTCAGGAGAGGTGGCAATTACGTAAGAATAAATTAGTGAAAACACCAGAGGTGCTGACAGCATAGGGAGAAATGTGGAGGAATTATGAAAATGAGTCACTTGCTGTTCCAGATTTTTTTTGTGAAATACGTGTAATTTGTAGAATTCTGTCATCAGTGCAGGAAAAAGTGATGCAGTTACAAAGTTTTACTGGAAGATCAGCTTTAAAAAGCAAAGTGAGAATTTTATAGGTGGAAGGAGAGTTGCATTTCCCTCCTTTGAGTATCCAAACTCAAATCTGAAACGAAATCTCAAAATATTAAATAAAGGAGATAAAGATGTTGGCAGGTTCACAAACTTTGTGTGGTTTTTATCCTGGTTATACCTCTGCCCCTGACAGCTTTCCAAGGTTCTGCCCAGGGACAAGTGGCTGGAAAAAAGCCACATTTTTTGTTGATGATCAGGAAAAAACAAAAGTCACTTCAGAGTTAACCCTTTGAATTCTTAGCTGATTGTGGGGAAATCAAAAGTGACTCTGAACTTGTAGGAAGGAGTCTGGTGTGGATAAGATATTGTAAGGAGAGTAAGACACCTCAGTGATTTATTGTTTTGTGGATTCAACGAACTCCTGCCATTCATAAAAAGTTTGATGCCCTTACTTAGATATTATGCAGAATTACTTTAGTGACACATGGGTGAAGAGACATCCATATCTGCATATTTCCAGTATTTTTAATTATTTTAAATGTTCCACTATTTTGCCTTATTTCTGAATAAGAAAAAAGCTCTTATTACAACATTTAAAATGTCACTTAAGTTTAACTAAATTTATTTTTCTACAAGTAAAAATGGCTTCTCAAAGGAATGGGGAAATAAAGCAAACTTAGTGTGTGGAGAGGATGTTTTAAAAGAGATCAGACAGAATCAAGAAGAGCTTTAGATATATGGATCCTGCTGGAATATTTTGTGTTTTCAAATCCCTGAAGTGCTTTCAGAAATTTCTCCCATCTATTTTCAGACATTCCTCACCCCCTTGAGTCCTGCCAGTCCAAACTATGGGGGAAGATTTACAGGGAATGCCTTTGTCACCCCAATACCTCAGAAATGACACTGATTTCTGTTAGGACTGGCTGGAATACAGGGATTTTTACTCCCAGACAGGTCTGGTAGTTGGCAGGGAAGGATTTCAGGCAAACCAGTGTTTGTACCTGTGCTATATTCCCCAGTATTGGAGAGTGAAGAGAAAGGTGCTAAGTACTAACCCTGTTCCTCCAGTTATTCTAACTTCCTGAAAAAGGGAAAAAAAACCCCTGAGTTACTTTAACTTCTCCAATGCATCAGATAAATGAGGGATCCATTTGCTTTTTTCGAAGAAGCAGCAATCCTGGAGAGCCATGGAATAGATGTACAGAGTCCAGGAGGTCACTCCAACAGCGACGACGTGGACGGCAACGACTACTCAGAGCAGGTGAGCACTGGAGCCTGGTGGCCGAAAAGGGAGAACTCAAACACCTCAAAAAGGCCCTTTTGCTTCTTGAAAATCCTGTTTTGTTTGGCTTTTGTGCCATTGTGATGAGGAGAGGGTGAGAATACCCAGTATTGACCCATGTGGATTTGTTGCCTCACAACAGGACACTTGGCAAGTACGCAACGGGGAGGAGGAGGGACGGTGTTCCGAGGGAGGCAGAGAAGCAGAGAAGGTAGAAGAAGACAGGAGGATCTGCTCCAAACAAGCAAGTTACACTCCTCACACCACACACAGTGTCTGAGGAGAGCCTCACCTCAGCCAGAGCCCTGCCATACACACGCTCTCCTTCCCTGTCACTCCGAGTTGCCCTCCCTCAGGAAGGGATGGACAGGTCTTTCACAGTCCTGTGTGTCAGGCACCTGCAGTTATCCCTGAAAAACTGGGTACCTCCTGCACCTCTGATTTCTTTCTGCATGAAGGGCCCTGTTCTAGCCAGGGCCATCTCTGCTGTGAGCTGCTGACCCAGCCCCAGACATGAGCAGGAGGGAGCCCTACCCAGGACCCTTCAGAATTCCTTGTGCCACCCTTTCCCAGCTGGATTCTGAGCACCCAGCACCCTCCTGTAAGTTCCTGAGCTCCCTCTTTGTTCTTTCAGGAGCTTCTCAGGATCACCCCTCAGACACTGGCAGACAAAGGGTGAAGGCTGGGGGGAAAGGATTTGATTTACTAAGCTTTGACCTTTAATTGGCCCATTCCATATTGTTCTGTAAGAGTGTGCCGCTATTTGGATTCTTTACATATTATCTGTCTTTTTTTTTTTTGTTTGTTTGCTTTTGCATTTTAATTCTTGCCTGTTCTCTCTTTCTCTTGGTTATTTTTAACCCTTGACAGCAACTTCTTTTTTAAATCCTCTTAGCAAAAGAATACCCCTTCCCACACTCTGAGCCCTCATCTACCCTAAAGTTGGTGACCCTTCCTCACACACCTTCCTGACAGGTTTGAATCCCCTTCCCAATTTTCCCAGTATTGGGAAATTTGGTTGGTTTTCCAGTGTTGGGAAACCAGCTCCAACCAAACCCCCATGGTTGTGTGTGTTTGGCACCAGTGACTCAACCAGTTCACTCCTGCTTTTTAGAGGAGATATTTCTGTGCTACCCCACAGCTGGGCTGGATCACTTTTCCCTGCCTTTTTTGGGAGAATCTGAGAGTTCTCCCTCTGCAAATGCTGCTGGTGGAGTGGAACAGCAGCTGAGTGTCCTGGAATGAGTCCCTGGCACACTTGGCTCTGGCCCAGTGCAGCAGATCCCTGGCAGAGCTCGCATCCCCAGCTGCTCTGCTCCTGGTGGGGATTGAGACCCTTTTTATAGGTCAGCACCAGCAAATTTGGTGGGACCAACTTTTCTGGCTCTCAGTGATGAGAAGCTGCTTTGTTACTGCCATAAAATATTTAGAAACCACTGCCAAGCCCAGAAAATTCCCTGTCAGACAGACAGGACTGGAATACTGAGGTGGAGCGTGATGTAGACTCCTGAACTATGTTTTTCTTCTGTGCATTAACCAGGATACTTTGGAAAGAGAAATAAATGGGTTATTAAAATTTAAAGATCTTTGTTTAGAGGCCTTAGAAATGACATTTCTCAGTAATCTGGGCTCCTCTATGAGGTGTAATTAGTCATCAGCAGCAAAGCAGATTAAATGGCAAGTTCTCCTGATGACCATTCAACATCCCGTAGCTGTTAAACCCAGAAATTCTGTTTTCCACAGATACGCTTAAACTCTAATAAACTTTAAAACACAAAGTTCATCTGAATACTAACAAAGGGCCTAAACCCCAGATTTTAGGGCTCTGTATTTGTACCATGACAAAGATTTCTGAGAAGCCCTAAAATTTACCAGACCCTTGTTATAAGTGAATGAATCCTTCTAAATAATCTCAGGATTTTACCAAATCCTGACTTTTTTTTGTCCTCCTCAACTTTTGCCACCCATCATCTTAATTTAAAAATAGTCTATGCACATTTTAAATTTTAAATCACAATTTCATCACTTGAAGGCTGTTGGGAGACTGATAAATGTTTATCATTTCCTTTCTGTAAATGGTAATAATTTAAAAATCCAAGATCACAGGGGGATAATTATTAGTCCCTGTTTTAAAGAGGAGAAAGCACCATGATTTTTCCCAAAATTCCCTATTTGATTTATGGTGGTTCCAGTCCCCTTCAGTCACTGGTTTTCTTAGCATTGGAAGAGTTTTCCAGCATCTTTTCCCCTATATCTGTGTGAATTCAGTGTTTTCACAGGATGCTGACTAGGACCAAGGCTTAGGCTCAGTTTGTGTCATGGTTTTGGTCAATAGTAGCAGTTACAGAAAATACTTTTCTAATGTATATAGAATTATTTCATTCTAGTAGCTTCCAGCTTCTGGAAGTCAGTAGTTTTAAGAGGTTTCCTGAGTTTCCATAATTTCTAGCAGACTGATTTCCCCTGGATTTGTCAAACATACACCTTTTAAAGCCATTTTTACTTTTGTCTGATGTAAAAATCAGTGAATCCTGAACTGAGCTGTGCTAAGTGAGCAGTGCTTCCCACTGCTGCCTTGGATCACATTATCATTCCAGCCAGTGTCTTTGATTATTAAATCATAAAAAACCAAGGACAATTGTCCTCTTATTTTCCAATTATTTGTAATAAACATTTAATCATATCAACCATCAGCCATTTCTTCCCCAAACTGGAGGAACTTGACTCTGTTTAGCTTTTTCTCATGAGGAAACTTCTTCCCTTGGGATTTTTCTTTTCTCTGCCTTTTCTTTTTCTGTTGTGGCATTAAACAGAATCAGAGAACCCACAGAATGGTTTGGGGTGGAAGGGACCTTAAAGTTCATCTCATTCCACCCCCTGCCATGACCAGGGATGACCAGAACTGTATATTCCACCTATAAGCATGTACCTGTGCCATGCCCAGTGATTCCTGTCTTAATTTACTTCCCTGATTTAACCTTGTGTATCACTTGTTGTGTCTTTATAATTCAATATTTTCCTCCAGAGCTGGGTCCCCCACTCCCTGCCTGGTTTACCTTTGTCTGCACAGTGAGGGAAACCAGTCCTAAACCAGTTGTAAACCAGTCCTAAACCAGTTGTAAACCGGTCCTAAACCAGTTGTAAACCAGTCCTAAATCAGTTGTAAACCAGTCCTAAACCCACGTTATGACCCCGCTCTGTCCCCCCACAATCACTCGGCGCATTTTTTTTTTTTCTCTGCTGTGTTTTTTTGGACTCGTGGAATAACCCTGCTTCTCTCTGCTCCTTCCCACATGGTTCCCAGGATGACAGCACTAGCCATAGTGACCACCAAGACCCCATTTCCTTAGCAGTGGAGATGGCAGCAGTCAACCACACCATCCTGGCGCTGGCCCGGCAAGGAGCCAACGAGATCAAGACAGAGGCTCTGGACGACGACTGATGCCAAGAGAGGGGAGGGTCAAAGCAAGAAGTAACTTAGTTTTAGACGTAGCACCTTAGCAGACTTTCCTCGGTCCTTAATATGTGTTCTTACAGTATAACTTTGCAGTTTCTTGTACGTCAGTTAGCTGTTAGGGTCTTGTTCTGTGAAGATGGCATGGTGCCCTCAGCCTTTGCATATACTCTCTCAGTATTAATTCCCAATAAATAATCAATCAACCAACCAACCTCCCTCTCCCGGCCCCCAGTGGCTAGAAAGGTAAAATTAAAAAAAAAAAAAAAAAAAAACAAAAAAAAAGAAAAAAAAAAAGAGAAAAAAAAAATCTTGCTGCTCTGTCTTAGCATTCAAAGTGCTTCCAGGTATTTTAGACAGCCCTCAATAACAAGTCTTTAGGCTACACTTAAAATCTTGGATAACCTTAGAGATGGTGTTGAAACCGATAGTCCGTACGCTTTCCCTGCCCTGAGACTGAAAGGATGCAAGCTGAGGTAGTGGCACAGGGTCGATGGACACCAGACTGGGAGTATCAACAGAGAGTAAAAAGAACACTTAGAAACCCCACTCCAGCATGGGAATAAATGATTTCCAGCTGCAATAAGCCGTGCCTCACTGGTCATACAGTGACTCCGTTTACTTTTCGGGTGCTGTGCCGAGAATGTCCATTGGAAACACATCCCCACATTTCAGTTGATGCTCACATGTTCAGCACAGACATCCTCTGCTCTCACAAGCTGCGTGGCTTAGTGGAGAAGTGCTGCCTTCTGCCTCTGCGACTGTGGTTGAAGCCCAGCCTGGGATCAAGTGAAAAATGAGCTGAATGTCTAAATGGACAACAAGTCCACTTCTCAGAACCACTGCTTGTTCTTGGCATGGCTGGCAGTGCCTGCTCAGAAGAGGTCTAGACTCTTAGCCATCTGTCATTAACAATTTCACCTTTAATTCCTCCTCTCTCACCTTTTCTGTCCCCGCTCTGCTCCCCTCTCCACTTTGCCACTTTTGAAAGCAATGTTTTCCAGGAAGGTTGTTAAGGTCCTGAAATGGGTGAGTGGATTTTTACATGCCTGTGTAAGTAATGCCTACGTCCTGACTAGCCTGAAAGGTTTCTGGAGAATTCGACATCTGACCTTTGCTAGATAACCATCAGAGCATAATTATTCTCCTAAATACGAACTTCTTTTGTTTGTTTGAAGGCAGGAGGATCTCTTACCTGAGAAATGGGGTGTGAATGTTTTGTGTTCTCTTTACTCTGTCTTTGTTAAGGTGTGAGAAAGCTATACTGCTACGAGCAATTTAATTAATAATTGGAAGCCATACTGATAATGGATGTGGTAATATTTGTAAAGCAAACCTACTCTAAGTAGCAGGAACTAATGGAATTGTTTTCCTTGATCATATGTAGCACTTTTGTTACTTTTTTCTTAAAGATATTTATATTTGATAAGTCTTTTTTTTATCATTTGAGAATTCCAAATACCAAACAGCGAACTTGCATTACAGAGTCACCCTGCAATCACCTTGTCATCTAGTATCTAAATGATGAACTGTGTGTGCATCTAAGAAAATTACATCTGCTAGCATTGTGTGGAAATGATCTCCTGGCATCCTGATAAAATGATATGTTGCTGCCGGTAAGAGGAAACGTTTGGATGGAAACAGCACGAGAAGCGTTAGAGACGGGCAGGGCTGTGTTACATTAACAGAGAACAAATTCAAAACCTACGGAAATTTTTGTATGGAGACACATACAGAAAAGTTTGCATAGCATTTCCCTCCACGTTCCTCTTTATCTTCCCAGTTTGTGTGGGGATAGCCTAAAGAGGGGAAAACAGCTCAAGGATGGGTTTCCCTTTGCTCCCCTCCACTTTGGAGGTGGAGCAAGGGGAAATTCCTGTTTCTCGCCTTGTTCTCATCCCTTCCTCCCTCTTAACCCTCAGAGAGGTTCGTGATGGCTCCAGTGTGGCTCCTCAGCAGGTTTTGAGCCAGGCTGAGCCCTCCAGCTCAGCTTTTCCTCTGTCCATGTGGAGCAAACTGCTTTCCCACGTGCTGAGGAGATCCTGTGCTCTCAGAGGGCACCGCCGTGCCACCTCTGTGTCCCTTGGAAGATCTATAGGTAGGGCTTGGCCTCGACTTCCACTTATGGATTTCATTGGAGAATTTATGTGCTTTCCTTAGATACAGATCACTGGAGCAGAATGGAGCCGTCTTTTTTTCCTGTTTTATTGCATTTCTCGAGTAGGCAAATTCATGAGTAGCATCAGGGCGGACTCAGGAAAGGCAGGACTTGGATCAGTGACCATTGCACCACTGCAGTTATTTTCTTACTGCCTGTATGAATGTTTTGGTACTTAGGAGTGAAAGGATGGGGAGAGCTTTTATTTCTATTTTTGCACAGCAGAATGATCGAGCAAACTCGAGCCTTAGTGGAATTTTACCTACTTATTCATTCCACAGTCACACACTGAGCTGACAAGCAACATCCACGATTTATAGTAAGGAGATTTTAATAATCGATGACCTCTTTACGTTGGGCTTGCCACCACCATTTGTTCTGGCTGTTTCATTTTAAAAAGAACAGACTCAAACTGTTGGACAGCTGCAATTTTAAAAGAAATATTGCTTATTGCTTACTATAGTATCTGTAAAAAAAAAGGCATTGTTTGAGGCTTTGCCTTTTTAAAGCAATAGGGAAGAATAAAAATAGCATTATAACTTCTGTATCCTGATTATAGGTTCATGTGATGCAGGATCAAAGTAACACCATTGAAATTGTGTGTCTGTACCATCTAATGTAGAATAATCTGGTCTTAATTCTGTTTGTCACTGTCAGGAAGCTGCTGACATCCCACACAGCATCTTCTCTGAAGGTTAAACAGGTAAAAAGCCCCTTGTGAGCAACTGGAGATTGGCAGATCTTCCTGGGCTGTAAACACCCAGTTTTTTACTTTCCCACATTGTCATCTTACTAGGGAAAATGTCAAATTTTTGAGGAATCAGCCCCTTGGTTCCATGGGGTCGGTGTTTGAGGTGTGTGTGTTCCGGCTTCTCCTTGGGTATCAGGAGGTACAAGGAACAAGTGGCGCCTCAGAGGAACAAGTGGCACCTCAGCTGTCCCCAGGGTGCTCCTGGCAGGTTGTTCCCTTCATTCTGGAAGTTCATTTGCAGCTAGTCAATCCTTTTTGGTTTGAGGTGAATTGTCTGTAATGGGACAGGTGCTGATGGTACCGAGGCGAGCGAATGTGATCTGGAGTAAGTGAAAGAATCAGTGGAGGCTGTGTCCTGGAATTCAGGAATCCTGTAATTCTTTCTTTTGGGGCTTTTCCCACAATATGGGAGTTGTCTTTGTCGTTCTGCCTGTGGGCTGCCTTGGAAATGAAGCCTCATTTGGGTAGCAGTGCAGTGGAGTGGCAGTTTGTTGTAGCCAGGCTGGAGTCACTGCAGTTTGTTTCGTTGAAGTGGCTCTGGTGGCAGATCCGAGCTACCTTTTTGTTCTGTGAACAGAGAAGAAGTTAATTTAAGAAGCTCCTCATCTGTGATGGTCACAGATTGCTTTTACCTTCGTAGAGTGAGTTCTGGCTGATATTTTGTCCCTCATAAAGTCCTTTTACTTGAGTTGTTGTCTCTTGACCGTCTTCTTAAAACAACAATTTCTACCTCCACTTCTTTTCTGGATTGTTTTGGTGTTGGGTATTTTTTTAGTTCCCCCACCCTTTTTCCTGAAGTATGAGATCCAAACATTTACAAAAGCCTTATGAGTTGATAAAAATCAGCAGATTTGTTTTCTGTTGAATACTCTGCAGAGACACATGTGGTTACAGTGAAATCCTGTGCTGGATGTGAGTCTGCAGTGCACCCTTGCAGCAATTAAGGGATCTCATTAAGAGCCTTCAGGAGGTCATGGAAAGGGTTTGGACCCCTCTGTCCATCATTTGTGGGGCCATGGCATGGGCAGGAGGGGGCAGATGGGAGGGTTGGAGCACATGTCACATAGTGGGAGATTGCAGGAGCTGGGGTTGTCCAGGCTGGCTCTGGGTTTTAACTGTCTTAATAAATTAGTTTTACCTAGTGCAGGATCAGGAGTTGGACCTTGATGATCCGTGTGGGTCCCTTCCAACTCAGGATATTCTGTGATTCCAGAGAAGGCAGAGCCAGGCTCTTTTCAGAGGTGCCCAGCAAAACCCTGAGGGGCAGAGGGCTAAAGCTGCATGAAGGAAAATCCCAGATGAGTATAAATAGAAGTATTTTCATGCTCAGTGCTAGAAATGGTCCAGAAAGTCAGTGAAATTCCCATCCTTGGGGATACTCAAAATTCAACTGGACAGGGTTGGATTAGAGATCTCCAGAGGTCTCTTCTGACCTAAATTATTCTCTGATCCTGTGCCGACCTGCTCAGGCTGAGGTGTTCCCTAGTTCTGATTTGTACATATTGACTTGTTTAAAGAAATCCTGGTAATTTGTTGAGGTTTTTTTCCGTTTTGCTGTTCATAAAAATTATCTTTTCTAGTTTACTAATAGAGGGGAGCTTTATTTGCAGGGTCTGGCTCCAGGCTCCAATCAAGCCATAAGTTAGAGATTTCATTAATTATTTGCTCTGTTTACACAGTTCTTCAGGGATATTTGACTTATTCTGTTTGTTTCATTACCTAACGTCAGACTGGTAAGTTTTTTCATGTTTTTGTAACATTTGTGATTTGTAGATCAGTTTTTGCCTTCATTTGTGAGGATTTATCTTTGTCTTGCTGCTGTGAGTGCAAGTGAGAAACTCCACATAGCTGAACCTATTTCAGGAAAAATTGAGATTAACTCAAGACCACTGGTGACTGCTGTGATAAGCCAGACATTTTGGGTCAATAAATCACAAATTGGTGATTATTAGGAGCTGAAAGGGTTTGATTGGGAAAAAGTCATATTTTGCTCACTTGGATCCCCCTTTCCTTATGCTGTTGGCCACTTCTAGGAAAAGCAGTGTGGTAGCTGAAATAGGTTTTATTTTTCATACAATTAAAACCACTAAAATTGGTGTAAGAATTTTCCAAACTCAGAATTGCTGCCTTGATGCAGGATGTTGGTTCCCTGTGCATGATCCTACCTGGAATCCAAAACTGGAGTCACGTTTTCCTTTGCAAATTACTAAATTCACTGTGAGACCCTGCCCATAATCCTGAGCTGGGAGTGTTCAGCTAGGGATGGTTTCCAACCCCTCCTCTGCTTTATCCCTACTCATTTTAATTAATATTTATAAATAATGTTCCTCCTCCCACTCCAGCTCCATCATGGTGCAGCCCCCACTTCCCAGTGCTCATCAGCTTCTTTCAAACTCATTGTGTAATTACCAGCAAATTTTAGGGGGTTTTGTCAAAACTTTGCTCTCATTTTATCTGAGTTTTCTCACTCAAGTAGCTCTTGCACTCTTTGAAGTTATTTAACTCGATAATATTATTTTGATCAAAGTCTTAAGCTTGTAGGCAATAATCTTTGGTTTGGTGCAGCTTTTGGCAGGAATATTTGTTGGCAGGATTGGTCTTAAAATTGTGTTACATGTCAGTGACCTTAATATATGTTCCTTCCATGGATTTTCTGTGTTTGTAGCAGCAGTCAGGGGTTGGATCCTGATCCCGGCTACTTTAATGGAGTTTTGTGGAGTTTTCACTGTGATTCCTTGGAAGGGAAGGTTGATCGCCTGACCGAAAAAATACCTTGCAGTTCCCGAGAAGATATTTCAACCTAAAACATTCCCCTTTGGGCTTTTGAGCAGCTGGGATATTTACTCAGGATATTGGATCAGTTATTGGCCAAAAGGGATTTGGTACAGCCCTAAAACCTTCATTTCTGCCTCTCTTACTGCTGTCAAATTTATGGGGTTTGAACTGTCTGACTAAAGACGTTGCACATTCATGAAAACCAGAGGCATTCTAGAGATGGCAGCTACAAATCCAAATTTAAAATACACTGAAATTATCTTTTTTTTTCCTTTGTGAGAAATGTGTTACAACTAGAGGAGCGTGGTTGGGTGTTTTGAGGACTGTCAGTATGGTGACAGTGATTTGATGTTGGTTTTTGTCCAACAAATGTAAATCAAATCAAACCAATGGAAGTTTTATCTCAGTGGCAGCAGTGAGGCAGAGGGAGAAAAATTTAAACTTTTTTACTAAAGAATTTGTTGCCATCCTTGGCCTTAGGTTTTTGTCACTTAAAAATGGCCTGGAATTGTTTGTTCTGTAGTTTATATCAGAGAATTGTGGAGTGGGTTGAGTGGGAAGGGATTTTAAAGAGCATCCAGTCCCACCCATGCCATTGACAGGGACACCTTCCACTATCCCAGCTTGCTCCAATGGCCTTGGACATTTCCAGGGATGGAGCAGCCCCAACTGCCACAGAGCTAGAAAATAATTTGCCATTTGAAACGCGGGGGGGAAAAACTCACAGAACATTTTAAATGTCCCTTTTAATCAGGCTGATGCAGCAAAAGAACCGCTGGGCTTGATGGCTGCAGCGTGGAGCTCTTTCCCATTCTTTCAGGGAGGTCTGGAGTGCTCCAGCCAAGAGCTCGAGCAGGAATGAACTGAAACCATTGAGCTGGAGCGGGCTGGTGATGGGCCTTTGATGTTTCTGTATGTGCAGAACATCTCTCCCTCAGCTGCCTTGGCAGAAGCCTCCCCCTGCCATTTATTCCCTCTGTGCTCAATGGCAGCGGGTGTGTTCTGCTGATCAAAACACCCAGCACACTTGTGCTGAATCCTTTCAGGCTGCAGCCAGGGTAATTGGGATGGGCAGGATAAATGCATGGGAGTATGGCAGTCACAGTGATGGCAGCTCTTTTCAATGCCTGGGTGTCCCTGACGGGTAATTAGCAGCTTTAGAACTGCGGGGATTGGCATGGCCGTGATTAAAAGGATTTCTGTCTTTTCTGTGATTGAAAACAGAAGATCTCCCGCCCCCTAATTCTCTTTTAATGCCGGTGTTATTAGTGACACTTGGAACACAGCTCCTCTGTAAACTTAAATAATGACCTCGGTGAATGGTGACTTACAACAGCAGGGACTGAACCGAGCTCAGTTTCTATGCAAAGCTGCTCCTCCCGATTCTGTGTTCCTGCTCCACGTGCGTGTCACTCCCAGCGAGTTCGGGAGACAAAAAGGACATTTGGTGGTGTGACAGCCTGGGGACAGATTGCCAGGGCCTGGTTTAGCTCTTCTGGCTCATTTTGGATTTAAGGAGATGAAGAGGATGAGCCATGAGCTCCACTGGACTCATCCTGAGTTTTCCTTGGAGCAGGGAATGTCCCTGGCTCTTGGGTGCCATTCCAAATTCCCATTCCCTGTTTGGAAGCCTTATCAGCACTTCTTGCCGTGTTCTCCTCCAGCTCTGCTCTCTCAACTAATACACTGTAGTGATGGTAGCTAATTCCCCTTTTTCCTTCAAAAAAATCTCAAAATTCCCCTCACAGGAGAGCTGGCTGGACACCATCCTTGCCATTCACCCAGGATATCTGGTGGTGACCCAAAATATCATCATTTTCCCCTGATCTGTTGCTGTAGTCTCCAAAAGCATCTGCCATGGGGTGTTCTGTGCCTTTTAAATCTGTTTTTGTGAGTATCTGTTGCCCACTGAGCACTGCAGAGCCTGTGCTCCATTTCTGCCCTTAAATTTCTTGACCAGATTTTTCCATAGTGCTGTTCTCCCCTTACCAGGCAGGTTTCCACATTTTGTTGGCATGTAAAGATGCTTAGAGGGACTCTTGAGTCAAATTTAGTAAAACTAGCAGCTTCCTATCACCAAAAAATCCTTGAGAGAATTTAGGGACTTCCTTAGGCTTTTATTTAAATCTTCCAGTTACTTTTCAGCTTCTTTGCACTGAAATCCTTGTGAATCCCAGTTCAGAGAAGACCTGTGGCTGTGGGTACTTCAGTTCTTCAAGCACAGTTCCCATTGCACTCACAGTACCAATGGGAACAACTTCTGTTTTAGAAAATATATTTTTAGACATTCACTTGCTGCTGTCACTGGCCTCAATTCAGCTTCCCCGTCCTCCTCTCCCTTCTCCTTAACTAATTAAAGTCTTCCATGTTATGGCAAGATGGCATATGTAGCTTAAATAACCCACCTCTTTAATTAAGAGGTTGGATTCAGCCTTCTGAGATATATTTGACATCATTTGAGATTTAAAAATACATTTTACTTACACAGTTTATCCATCAGATCGCTCAAGGAGGGCAAAGAGATAATGAAAGTAAATTATTAATTAATATTTCTCATCCAGTATATTCCATTAAGAATATTAAGCATTTATTCCATTCCTCAAAGCACGTTTGACTTTGGATAGAATTTTTTTTTTAAGTCTGCCTGCTGATGAAGTTTTTGCTGTCTCTCTTTGACAGGGCTGTAGGGACAGGGTGGAAAATACTCTTCAGGAGCTGCCCAGAGCCAGGAATTCCCAATATCACCTCACTGACCAGGTTTCCCATTTTCCTTGTGCATTTTGGACAGATCTTTTCAAGCCAAACAGGCTGTCCCTGACACATCCAAGCTGCTTGAAAACAATTGGTGAAATTATGGAGTGAAAACAGCAGCAGGAGCATCTCCACCTCCAGGGTATGGGATGGAGTGGGATGAGTTTGGGTTTGGAATGGTGAAGGAATTAAGGATGTTGCTGGGAGGGGCCCAGGGGTGTTGCACAGCATCTGGAACTGCCCCCTGAAAGGGGGAAACACCTTGGGATCTTTGTTGGTGAGAGAATTGGAGTGGTTTAGGAGCTGTGCTGTGTTTGAGCTGTGCTTGTGTTCATTTTCTCACAGAGGTAGTTCAGAGAATCCTGGAATGGTTTGGGTGGGAAGGGCCATTAAATCCATCCCATCCCACCCCTGCCATGGGCAGGGACACCTTCCACTGTCCCAGGCTGCTCCAAGCCCTGTCCAGCCTGGCCTTGGGCACTGCCAGGGATCCAGGGGCAGCCACAGCTGCTCTGGGAATTTCATCCCAACCACACCTTCCCAGCCAAGGATTCCTTGCCAATATCCCATCCATCCCTGCCCTCTGGCAGTGGGAGCCATTCCCTGTGTCCTGTCCCTCCATCCCTTGTCCCCAGTCCCTCTCCAGCTCTCCTGGAGCCCCTTTAGGCCCTGGAAGATTTCCCTGCAGGGTTCCCTCTCAGTTTAACCAAACATTCCCACCTTGGCACACAGGAACAATTCAAACAGTTCAATTCAGCACTTACTTCCTTCAGAGCTCTTTACTTACACAAATCTTTTTTCTGTAGAGCTTTGTAAATCTCAGTTCTCTTTCTCCAGGGCCTTGGAGAAAATAAATGCTGTTGAGATGTGGGAATGTTTATAAATCCATTGGATATCTGTGATAAATTTGTAAAGAGTGATGCAGAATAGAGAGACACTTTCAATTAGGGTTAAGTTTGTGTTTTTTTTTTTTTTTTTTTTTTTTTTTAATTATTATTTTTTATGAAGTAGATGGAAATAGGGAGTTTGCATCAGGATTGTGGGAGGCCACCCGACCTTCAGGGTCTCCTTGTAGGTGACACCCTGGTCCCTTCTGGCCTTAATTGTAAATCTGTGACTCCAAAGAGATAAAATGTGTCTTTTACCTTTAGAACTTGTTGAGAATATTGAATAGTTTATAGAGATTTGAGTTCTGGAGGGGTTCTCTGCAGCAAGAACTTTCCATCAGAGAACACGTTGTGCCTTATGTCTCTGACCCCACTTCCAGTTCCATACAATAAAAATTATCCCAAAAATTCAGCATAAATAGAATTTGATCAACTACAACCCTTTTTATTGGGCTGCAGTGCCTCAGCAGCTGATTTCCACAAATATCACTTTCAGAGGGCTTCAAACAATCCCACAGCCAGCACAAGCCCTCTTGCTAAACTGAAGTCTCCTTATTTCCTGCATGGAGCCTGCATTCCTGGAAGGAATTCCTGTGGACTCTGAGCTCAGCCCTCCTCAACTGCTCTGAGCCATTTCCTTCCCTCTGAAGTTGATTCTTAGCACTGAATTATTATTTTCACATTATTTTCCCAGATTTCAGTGCTTCTCATAGAAATAATTTCTTTCTTTTGTCTTTCATGCAAACTCCTTCACATCCCAGTAATCCCATTTTACCTGGTTTGCCTCTTCTGAAGTGCTCTGACCAGAAGCTGTTGTCCTTGCAGCCTCCAAGAAAGGGATTTATGTTGTTTCCACCCTGTAAAAAGCAATCCAGCGTAGGGCAGAAGCTTCCAAACTTTCTACTCTGGGGTTTCCCAGCTCTCAGACCCTTCTCCCTTCCCCCTTGCAGTTTGGATGGTTAGAAAATCACAGAAATAGCAATTTTTAAGTATAATTTTTTATTATTATTATTATTACTTGGTCTGTCTTCTTTTTTCACTGGGAAGATTTGTTTACTGGGAGACATTCCCCTTTCCTTTGGCCTTTTAGATGGTGCTGTATCCATTACTTACTTGAAGTATATATTAAATAAATATGAACAATTTTATCTACTTTGGCTGGTTAAAAAAAAAAAAAAAATCAGCTCATAAATTCAGCCAGTTTACAGCAGGTTCTTCACTTGCACAATCCTTGTGAAATCAGGGGGTTGGAGACAGGGAGAGGGACAAGGTGGAAATGCTTTTTTTCATAGAATCATGGAATGGTTTGGGTTGGAAAGAACCTTAAAGCTCATCCAGTTCCTGCCCCTGCCATGGCCAGGGACACCTTCCCCTGTCCCAGGTTGCTCCATCCAGCCTGGCCTTTTTTTGTTCCAATTTGTTTTGCCTTGCTTGCCCTTTGTGTTGGAACCTTCATTGGAGCAGTGGATTTTCCTGCTTTGTGTGCCTGTTTTTAATGTGGGTGTTTGGGACAGGATGCCTGGATTTGCACAGCTTTCCCAGGAGTCTGCTGCTTCCCTTGGACACTTCATTTATCCAGGGTTAGGGATCCCTCAGTGCAGCCAGAGTAGCTTATCATTATTAGTATTATTATTCATAAGTTGGTTTCGGCTTGAAAAATCATTGGAAAATCTTGAAGTCACTTTTCCAAATGAAAAATTACAGTGAAAACAGTTTGGATTTTGAGCTTCCCATCTTCCAGTGTTACCCATTGAATTTTCTGTTCCTTTTTTGTGGTTTCTGTGTGAATTTGGGTGTCATCCTGAGCCTTGTGCTGACCTGAAGCTGGTTTTTGGTTGCTGTGGGGTCAGAGCCCTGTTTGGTCTTTCGGGAGGGACAGATTCCCCATTCTATCACCCAGTAAAAACCCAAAAGTAAAATCCCTTTTTCCTTGCTGTTGGCTCCAGGAGTGTCTTTCTGAATGTCATCAAAGCCTCTCTGATTTTGTGCTGGAGTTCTGGATGGTTCTGGGCAGCATTTCTGCCCCCAGTGCTGCTGCTGAGGCTGGAGAGCCCCGTGTCCCATTGGAAATCAGATCCCATGGGATGGCACAATGGGACAGGCTGAAAGCCCATATTTAAACTCAGTTGAGTTCCACAGCAGTTCTGTCAAAGGGTGATGAGTCAAAGCCAGCTGTGGCCATGGGGAAAACCATTTTCCTGACCCATTGCCTTGGCTGTCTTCCTCTTGGTCTTCATGATCCTCCCGAAGCCCAGGAAGTGGGAGATACGTGCAGTACTTCTTTCATTTTAGGGTTTTTTTTCTTAATGTCGATTTAAAAAGTGCCTAAGTGAGGAACAGGACTCCAGAGTGAGCTGGAGGAATAGGATTAGACCTCATTTCCCTCTTGAGAAAAGAGCCCTCCCTGCATCCCTGCACACATCCCTCCAGTGAGCCCAGCAGAATTTGGCTGGAAAAACTCCCTGTTCTTTCCTCGTGCTGCCCCCCTTGGTTCTCAGTCTTTTGGGGGGGATCTCATTCCTCAGCCAAACGTTTGCAATCTCTGATCTGGGGTGGGTGGCAAAGAGGATGGAATTCAGTAGGAAACTGCCTCTTGGATTGCAGATACAAAGAGCTCTGTGTGATAAACATCCATCTCTGGGTGGAAAAAGCTGATGTGCTTCTGTGATCGCCTCCTTTGGAATCACAGGATGGTTTGGGTTGGAAAGAACCTTAAAAATCATCCATCCATGGGCAGGGACACCTCCCACTATCCCACACACAGCTCCAAGCCCCGTCCAGCCTGGCCTGGAACATTTCCAGGGATGGGGCAGCCAGAACCCCTCTGGAATCCCAAAGGCAGTTTCTTCCTATATTCTTAATTATTTCTAGGTTTATCATAGTGGCACCTGCTAAACATGTTGTCCAAATAACCCTAGCTATTGGCAGGTGGTTATAATTTTGTAAAGGTGGGAATTTTATGTGGGTTTAAAGAATAGAGGTATCAGTGATAGTTTAAAATATTTAATTACAGGAGGACTTCTTCTGACCGCAGTGAGAGGAGGTAACAGAACACTATGAAGGAGTTTTAGTAACACTTTAGGGTTCAGCAAATGAAAGCAATCTGTGTGTAAATGTTTTATTTTTTCATTAGCAACAAGATGTTCTCACTCTGACAATATCTGAGGTGGGAAGGGACTGTTGGCAAGGAAAGCTGTGAGGGCATCCCTGCAAAGGGCAGGAACTCAGCCTCTGGGGAGTGGATGGGTGTTGGTAGAAGCAGTGATCCCGTGGGAATCCATTGCTGGGGTCCTGATGGGAATGAGGACATTCCTGATGGAAACCCACTGTGGCACACACAGCCCTTGGCCCTGCTCCGAGATGCCTTTTGGAAGTGAGGTTTCCCTGAGGAGTGATTGTCCCTGCAGTGGGTGTTGGTGACAGCAGATGGGTGCTGTAGGTGAGTGTGGCACAGTGGAACAACCCCAGAGCCACACAGAAACAGCAAAACCCCAGCAAGGGCTGGGGAGGTTCTCACATCCAAATTCTGTGTGTGCCTCGACTTTGTCCCACTGTGGTCTCACCCTGTGGCTGGTGCCAGCCGTGCATCTCCTGTCTGGGCTGTGCTGGGGTGGCACCAGCTGCCTCCTGTCACTTCACTGTCCCCAGATCCACCAGTGTCCCCCCAGTGTCCCACCCCTGCCCTGCCCGTTCCTCCTCTCCCCCAGCTGCTGCTCTGCCCCGGCTGGGCCTGTGTCTCATCTGCTGTTGTAGGAGTCCTGCCTACCTCAAGGGGTAGCCATGGGATCCTGGAGTGGTGTGCTCACCCTCTGGGCCGTTCTCCATGAGCACTAGCGCACACTCACACTCACACTCACACTCACACACACTGGAATGTATATTCCCCTCCCCCAGCCCCCAAATAACCTCTTGACCTGATCCTTGCTGTAGCCACCACCAACTCCTCTTGCAAATTGGATGCTGCTTTAAATGTGAAAACAAATGTTCAAGAAGCTATAAAACCTGAATGAAAGCTAAAGCTGAATTTATAAAGCCTTGTTGCATATGAGCCAAAAGTGCAAAAAGCTCTATATAATGAACTAACCTGCCACTCATATAAATATAAATATATATAAATATATTAAAATCAGACTGTTCTACAAAATTGTGTATTTGTATTTTTGTGTACGTACAATTTTCTGCTAAGCAGAAGGAGGATGTAGTATAGGATGATGTGAGAAGAGATTTTGTTTAATCATATTTCTTTGTTACTTATTTTTGTTAACATCCAGATGCCTGTCTTTGTCTTATGTGTATGACACTGTTCCAAAGGTGCAGTATCCCTCTCCTGCCGTGTGTCCAACCTCCTTCCTCCACAGGGAACGAGTCAGGTGATGCCCCTCATCATCATCATCATCCTCATCATCATCATCATCATCATCATCCCCTTCAGATCCACCCTGGTCTTGATCTTAAGGGCTGCTCGTTCAGCTGAAAGATGAGATGTTTCATTTCCCAGCTCCTCTTCGTGGTGAAGTTGAATATTCATGTTCTGGTTGATTCCTCTGTAGTTGTTCCCTAAACACATTTCCATGGTCTGCTGCTGCTCCCCAGCCTGACATTTTGGGGGAAAAAAATGGATTGGATAGGTTGGGAGGGAGGATGAGCAGATCCTCATGGTGAGAAGTTGCTCCTCATGGTGGGAAGGAAGAAAGTGCTGGGGTGGTGCCAGGGGTGAACCTTGGTCCCACCCCATGGGGATGGAGGAAGCACCTTGAGTTCCCACACTGGCTGCTCCTGGATGGGGGCTTGGCTGTCAGGAAGGAGGGCTGGGGAGGTGATGATGGGTTGTAACTCCCCCTGTGCCCCCTCAGGAACATCCACCCTGCACCCCTGGTGGCTTTGGGGCTCTTTGGCTCTTTGGGAAGGTTGGAGCAGCTTTGAGAGGGATCCATCTGTTCTTGCCAGATGTCCTTGCAGTGAAGGCCCTGAGTGTTGGGAAGAGCATTCCCAACTCTTCTCCCAGTCACTGCCTTTACCTGCAAGGTGCTGGTGGCTCCCTTGGAGGAGAAAAGGAAACCTGAGAGCCCTTGGTGTGCTTGGGAATTGTTATTTATCCATCACAGAGAAACAAAGGGCCCAAGGAGACTGGATAGCGCAGGATGTAGTGGAGTCACTGATGGGAAGCTTGGGGCAGGAGATGATGGAGCTTCACCTCTAGTCCCACCACAGCCCCTTGAGGAAACTGGTCCAGCCTCCATCCCAAATGCAGGTGAGGGTCAATATCCATCACACCTTCCCCTGGCAACAGCTGCTGTGAGGATGAACTATCAACCTCTCCCCTTGTGCCCTTTTGGGTTTTTTGTTTAATTTAATCCCTGTCTTTGTCAGAGCTGACCCATGGCCAGGGGAGAGCGATACTGCACCTTTCTACGTAGGGCTCATATTTATAACAATGTGTAATGACTGTAGCAAAAGTCCTTGTTTCTGTATGTGAATGGACAGAGAAACAAGTGCTCTATTGTATTGATTAAAATAGTTCAAATGAGTCCTGTATCATTGTATCTCCTATTCTGGATTAGTGCCTTTTGGACAGTAGACTGTTCTGTAATTAAAATGTAGTATAACTGCTTTTTTGTACAGTTTTGTTTTAATAAAACTTTTTTTTAATTTGTGTTTATTTTAGTATTGTACCTATTAGAAAATAAAAACGTATAACTCAACACCAACCCTTTTCTTCTGTCATCCTTTTTGTGCAGGGCTTGTCTGAGACCTAAAATGTCTCCTGAGAGCAAAGTGAATGTAGAAAATTTGGATTTGTTTGGGGAAAAATTAATTCTTTGTGCACTCCCTCTCTGGAAGGGATGAAGGTGGTGGGCACGATGATGGTGGTGTCCATGATGATGGTGGATTTGGAGCAGTGGAATCACTTGGAATGTGAGCCATGGGCTGATTCCAGAGACTTTTTGGGTCTCTGCACTCAAAGGAGATGCTGCAATGGTATCCTGAGAACAAAGAGAATATAGAAAATTTGGATTTATTTGGGGGAAAAATGGATTCTTTGTGCACTCCCTGTCTGGAAGGGATGGAGGTGGTGGGCACGATGATGGTGGATTTGGAGCAGTGGAATCACTTGGAATGTGAGCCATGGGTTGATTCCAGAGACCTTTTGGGTCTCTTTCCACTCAAAAGAGATGTTGGAGTTTTCCCTCCTCTGGCTGGGGTTTGTCACACGTCCAAGTGCTGCTCATCCAAAGGTGTTGTGTCCTTGGGGATGTCCCCTTCCCTCTGGAACCTCCCCCAGCAGGCACCAGAGCCTCAGGAAGGGCCCTGTGAGCCCCATCCCAACCATGAAATCTCCTGCTGAGCAGCTGAAGGTCTGGAGGGAGCAGCCCTTGGCTGATAACACCAGAAGATGTTGAATTATTGAGGAGCCCCAGGCAGGAGGGGCTGTGGCTGCCCTTTGGTCCTGAGCAGCTTGGGGGGGGCTCAGAGAGGGTTCATGGGGTGGGGGGGTGGGAAAAGCTTCCTCAGAGTGGGAGGAAATTCCTGCAGGAGGTGTGGAAGCTGAGCTGGATGGCAGGGGAGACACAAAGTCACAGGAATTGATTTATTCAGTGAAATGGTGCCCAGGTTAAAATCAGGATGTGCAGCTGTGGTTGGGAGGTTTGCTCAGGATGGACACCCCAAAACAGGGAGGAAGGCAACTCTGGAGTGGTGCAGGTGGTTAATAATGAACTTCAGGAGTGGAAACACCTTTCAGACTGCTCCTTGTGTCTCTCAGACATCAAAGAGGGGGATAAAATTTATCTTAACCCTCCCCATCATCCCATCATCAGCTGCTAGAGCTGCTGTGTTTGCAGAGGGAATTTTCTGGAGGCTGGGGATCATGGAATCCCAGAATGGTTCGGGATGGAAGGGACCTCAAATCTCATCCAGCCCCACCCCTTGCCATGAGCATGGACACCTTCCACTGTCCCAGGCTGCTCCAAGTTCCATCCTTGGACACTTCCAGGGATGGGAAAAACACTTCCAGGGGTGTCTGCTGCACCTGGGATGCTGGATGAAGCCCACTCCCTCCTTCACAGCTGAAAACCAGGAATACAGAAAAGCTCCATTTTGGAGATGTTTTAAAAAACACAAGAGGAATAAATCCACGTTGGAGGTCTGTGCTTTGCAAAGAAGCTGCACTTCCAGCCCTTTGTGCCTGCTTTGGTGGGAAACCAGATTGATCAGAGAAAATCCAATGATTTCTCACAGGTTGGTGTCCAAAGGTGAGCAAAGCCCCCTTGGAAATGTGCCCAGCTCGTGGCAGGGCAGCTCCTCTCTCCACTCAGGGTGAAGCCCAGGAACTGCTGCCTCCCATGGCAAAGCGTTTGAAGCCAAGCGAGGCCGATGGAAGCGGCGTTAATTTGAAGGAAAACGGAGGAAAAAAAAGGTGTTCTTTGTTAGTTTTGGAGGTTTTTTAAAAATTATTTTCCTGCTCTTTTTGATGGGAGCCTTTTCAAGCCAGCTTTGGCTGCAGAACAGAACGTGGCAGCGCAGGGAAGGTGCCACAGCCACCTTCCGGGAAGAGCGAGGTTTGAACAAAGTGATGCCGCTTCAAACAGCTCCTGTGTTTCAGCCAAAGAGGGTTTTTTTTTCTTTCAGAAGGTAAAACATAAAAGGGAAGTGGCTTTAAAGGAAAAAAAAAAGCTGTTTTCGTGTGCTGATTGCAAGACAGTGCTGATAAAAATATCCTTTGCTCACTGAGTTTCAGTGGGGATGGGGGGGATCAACGCGGGGTTTGTTGCTTTAGAAAAAAGCCAAGATAAACTGAAAAGCTGCACAAAATAATCCCAGTCAAACCCTGCCTGTTGTTTCCAACATGAAGCTGCATTTGGGAGAGAAATGGTGCCAAAGAGAAAGGAAATGATGTGGCCCAGGCAGGGGGTTTCAAGGACATCATGAAATGTTGAAGGGGGGGGGTCTCATCATCCCAAGGCCTTGGCAGGGTTAGTTGTGGCAGGTCCCTGGAGCAAGGCAGAAAAGTCCTTGGGATCCTCATCCCACTGTGGATATCAGGAAAAAATTCTTCCCCAAAAGGGTGGTCAGGCTGCCACAGCTTCCCAGGGAATGCAGGAATTGCCTGGAGGGATTTAAAAGCCACGTGGATGTGGCACTTGGGGACATTGGTCAGTGGTGGCCTTGGCAGTGCTGGGGAACCACTGGAATCAATTTTGGAAGCTTTTCCAACCTAAACTATTCCCATTCTAAACATTTTGGTGCTATGAACTGGAACAACAAAGCACAGACGTCCCAGCTCTAAAGAAGATGTTTATTCAGGTCCTGCAGGCGGCATCGCACGTATGATACAATATTACAGTCATTTAGTATGGTACAGAAATAATTAAAAACTTTACAGCTCATTACAAAGTCTCTTTGGATTTCAGCTCATTTAAAGTACACGGAGCCCCTGCAGTGTCTGACCCTGGCAGGGCCACACGAGCTCCGGGGAACCCAACAATGGGATCACGGCTTGGGAACGGTGGAGAGGGCAGAGACCAAAGATGGACACGGGAGATGGAGGAACAAGACACTTGATGGTGACCCCACTGGAGGTGTTGTGAAGTGTGACCAGCCCACACCGTTCCTCACCACCTCATTCCCTAAAATCCAGGCACCCCGAGGCCGCAGCCCTGGGATAAGGCACTGGGAAAACGAAATGTTGTGCAAAGAACCGGAGGAACCAGCGGTTGGAGCATCACCATGGACAGGGCTGGACAACAGCCAGGCCCTGCTCAGGTGGGGTCCCACCCTGTGGGGAGCAAGGAGGGGGTTCTGCCTTTGTAGGAGATGGTGCTGGACGTTCCACCCCAGCCAAGGACAAACCCCTCTGTTCAAGGACCCGGGTGGTGCCACCACACAGAATTTGCTTCTGTTCCTTTTCCGCAACAACATCATGGAACAGCAAAGGGCCAGAACCTTGGGGTGAACAGGCTTGAGTTTGGACATGGAGAGCAAAACACCTCAAGAGCTGAACCTAACACAGGAAAAAGGTGTGGCTTGGCTTGAGAAAACCCCAAAAGGTCCCTCTGAGCAGCCTCCTCTTGGCTGGCCTGGTGCCACAGAAACCCCGTGAGGAGGAGGGACCCCCAGCCCTGCAAACACAGGGGGGATGGAGCCTTTCCAGCCCACCAACACCATTTCCCAAGAATCTGAGACCCACCCACAATCCAGGGACACAGCCAGCAGGACTGAACCCCCGAGAGACACCAGAGGAGATGAGACACTCAACACAAATGACACTCTCCTGCATTAAATATTCTTCTTCCCTGTATAAAGTGCATGAAAATCTTGGAAAAAATCTGCATAGCTATTCACACACCAGCCTCAGTGCTGGGTGGTTCCAGTTAAGAGCACCTCCTCCTTCAGGCTGAGAGTAGAGTTTTTCTAATATTATCAGTAAAAAATTGATATTATTACCTCCATGATGATTTTTACCTCTTTTCTGGTCACTTGGCTTAACTGGGGCGAAGTAACAGATGGCTTTGAGCAGAGGAATGTGCACTCACTGTGCCAAAGATCTGAAAAACACCTTTAGAAAAGATCTCACGTGCCCAGGAAAGCTGTGAGGGAGCAGGAGAGAGTCAGGAAACCCTCCAGGAACACCCTCATGGCCAGATTTGATGGTTTTGGCTTTCTGGAGCTTGTGCTGCATCAGGCTGATTTTCGGGTGCAGTCTGAGGAGAGGTTTTGTTTCCAAAGTCAGGGGAAATGGTGAAAAGCAGGAGAGCTCTGAGCAAGGTCTTCCCTCCACAAAGGCACCGTGGGCTCCTTGTGCCAGTGGATTCCTCGAATCTCCCCAGATTTGCTTCCGGCAGCAGTTATCCCAGAGGAGGGATATCCCAGTTATCCCAACTGGTGCGGGCTGCTCTAAGCACCCTTCACACCCCTCTCTGTGGTTCTGCAGCACAACTGAGGGTGGGAGGAGAGGGAATCCAGCCTGGATCAGGTGTGCAAACACCAAACCACGGCCAGGGCTGGAGCCCAAACAGGCCAGAGGAGTTCATAACCAGCAGCAGAAACAGGGAACCACCAACCCAGCTTCTCCCCTGCAGCCTGGACACCTTTCCCTGGGGAAATCCTGCATTCCCAGACAGCAGCACAAGAAAAGAGGCGTCAAAAGGACTTGGAGGTTCCTCCCTTTGCATCTCCCCCAAAGGGGGCACTGAGCAAACAGGGAGGAGTTTTAAAGACATCCCTAAACCCAAGTATCTGAAATGCTCAGACTAAAAACACACAACTCTGGGGAGGGGCTGCCTCACGTCAGCGTCTTCCGGCAGCACATCAGAACAAAGTGCAATTAAAAACATGGTCAGGGTGGAGCTCAGGGAACCAACAAGGCAGTGTAAGAGGCATCAAATTAATTAGTGGGTGGTCTTTCATTGGCAAGACTCCTCAGACCCCAGAACGAAGAGTTTCACTGTATGGGTTGTGTTCGTAAAACCGGTTTTAATTTTAAAACCCGGGATTTCAGCATCAGAATTCTTTACTACCAAATTCCTCCCCCATCGTGGCTTGGATGGACAGGAGCTTCGTGCAAAGGGAAAAAGAAGGAAAACTGTACACTAAAAATATCTTTAAAAAAGCTGCTCTGTACATTTTATATTAAGATTTCTTGAGGAAAATTTAGGAAACACTGAAACTACTTACACCAAGCTGGAAGGATACACAACCCCTGGCAGTTCTACACAGGCTGCATCGGAACCCAGCCCGCTTATTTCTGCTACAGATTAGTTTCTATTTTAATTTTATTCCTTCTGCATAAATGATATTAATTACAGTAAATCAGCATAATTATCTCCTTCACTAAGCATCCCTATCTCCTTTGATACCAATGGAGCTTTCCCTTGGACCTCGGAACCAGATGTTTAAGGCACTTGGATACCCACGGGCAGCAACTGGAGAGATATTAAAGTTTAATCATTAATTTAGCATCCTAAATAGTCCCCACGTAGCTAAAACATCTATTGCTCAGGCTGTCCAATCCCCCCACGATGACTAAACAAGATATAAACATCTCAGGATAAAAAAAATCTGTGGCTTTTCAGGATTTGATAGGAAAACAAGCGTTGGCCGATCCGTGCGCGGACACACGGACGGGGACAGATCCCCTGTGCCACAGGCAGCTAAAAACCAGCCACAAATAAAATCAAGTTTGATAAAAGCCAGCCCAAACCTCCCTCTTTCCAAGAGAGGCAGATTCTGGGGATGACAGAGGCACCTCCTCTTTGGATGGGCGCTCGGGATGGTGCTGGGAGAGCTCCTCTGTGGGGGATGATTGTAAAGCGCAAACATTTCATGTTTTAAAAGAATAAATAAAAATAAATAGACTGGATTGATCCTGTTATGAGGGCAGAGACACCCTGCTTGGCAAAATTCTGGGTGTCTCCAAAGTCTGGGTGGGAACAGGGGAGCACTTCAGTGCTGACACCTCTGCTAAAATCAAAAATCCTCTTGGCCCACAGGGAAGAACCAAGGAGAAGGTCCTGCCACTCTGGGGCAAGGGAGAGGGGATCCTGTCATGGTGAGAGCAAACATTAAATGGATCAAAAATCAAAAATAGCACAGAGCTGGCCATGGGCTTTCTCCCATTCCCAACAAACCAGCGGGGAAGCCCACACTGCTTTCCACAGGAGAGTGGGATAACAGGGCAGTGATCCAAACAGGCACTGGGCCCAGCCACATAACCCAAGGGCTGCTACTTCTTCAAATAAAGGGACTTTGGGGTTCTTTATCTCCAAACAAAGTTCTATTTTCACTCTTCTGTCCCTTTGGAATCATTCCCACCTTGCCCTTTCACGGCGGATTACACGATACTGACACAGGCCTTATGGAATTACAACAGAGCTGTTGCTGTGGGGAGGCTCTTCAGGAACTGCCCTGCACTTCCAGGGAAGCACTGGTGCCTGGGGAGGATTTTGTGGCTGTTGGGAATCTGTGGTTTGACCGATTTTCCTCTGAAAGGAGGAAGAGAAGGAGCTCATTACACCCACCCAGCGCCGGCTGCCATCGGTTGCCCCCGGAGGCGTCGGGATTTGGGACAGGAAACGAAGGATCCAGCACCACGACGAGGCAAAGAATTATCATGTCAATCACCCAGAGCAGAGAGAACAAACCCTTCATTAGTGTTTGCCACCAACTGGAAGTTGGGACGGGTTGGTTTCGCTTCCTGAAGCCACCAGCTCCCCCCGGCCGCCATCCCAGGGCGTTTGCTGGGCTGGGATCTCTCAGTTCGCCCAGGATTTCCTGTTCTCTGCGTTCTTCTGGCTCTTCTCCAGTCTCAGCGTAGACCCTCCCTCTGCCTTGGCCAGGGCTGTGAGGGAGGCCAGGTTGGAGGCTGACCCGGAGAAGTTCCCGCTCCTCCTGTTCTCGGCTCCCTGCAGCCTCAGGCCGGAGCTGCGGCGCCGCGCGGGGCCCGCGGCCCTCCGGACCCTGCCCGGCTTCACCAGCAACCCATAGCCCGGGTTACACCTGAAATACTGCTTCCCCCCGATGGAGCCGTCGTTCTTGCCTGCAACAAGAGAATCTGGGAGTCACAGACTGGTTTGGGAAGGGTTAAATCCCATCCCGGTCCTACCCGGCACCTTCCGCTGTCCCTGGGTGCTCCAAGACCCATCCAGCCTGGCCTTGGACACTTCATGGATGGGGAAGCCACAGGGATGGATATTTTCCTACAAAATGGGTTTTATTCTGTGCAAATTGGTGCTACTGCACCCAGAGAAGGAGGCAAGGAGAAAGCGCTGAGAGGGAGAACAACTGGTCCCTAAAAATGCACCATGGAGGTAAAATTTCCCTGCTGAACCCCAGCAAGTGACTCTGAACACTGGGAGTGGGACACTCTGCCTTGTCCTTCCTTCCCACTTGCTCTATTATTTCTCCAAATGTGGTAAATAATCATTTCCATTACTAAAGTACCAGGAAGGAAGGAAAAACAGACATTTAAAAGAGATTTTGGCTTTCTGAGCTGGTGTTTGAAGTTGAGGATTGTCACTCCTGCCATGTTGTAAACCCTCCACAGAACAGGAAGGATAATTTCTCTGTGCTGGCGCTGTTGAGATCTTTCTATTTCTCATTTTAGATAATTTAAAATTCTCAGGGGAACTGTTCAGGGATTGCTCCCATCCATAAAGGGAAGGTGGAAAGATCCAACAGCTCTTTAAATGACATAAAGTCACAGCTTTGGCTTTTGGGGAGTTTCCTTCCTCCTTCCACCACCAGCACCAATGTACCCTCACGTGGCCAGGACTTGGATTTCCATGTCCCTGGAGTTCTATCCCTGTTTGCAGTGTGACAAAGACACCACTCTGTGACCACCTTCCCCAGGTGAAGCTGCAGATGTGCCATGTTCCAACAAATCAGGGCCTTATTCCTTGTGGAAACAGAAGGGGGTGAAAAAAAAAATTCCAGCAACAACAGCAGCTGAGTCCTCAGCAGGCCAAAAATCTCCTGACTTTTCCATGGAAGCTGCTGCTTACTGGGATGTTACAGGATCAGCACTGGAGCAGCCTGACAGAGGGAAGATGACCTTCCAAAATTGAAATTAATCTGTAAATATATATATTTTAATTATTTTTTTTTTAATGAGGCACAAACCCAGGACTGAGGAACTACTACAGCTTGCAAAAGGATCAAGAGCTCCAGTTTGCTTTCCAGGATGGAAAACTCCAGAGAGTTTTCTGAAAGCAGCTGGGAAGTCACTGCCCAGTTCAGCTCTGATGAGGACATGGAGGGGCACAGGGAGATTTGGGATTTCTGAATCCTGGACAGTGTTAAACAGTGGATGAACCGCTCCAACCCCAAATGTGCAGCAGGGAGGAGCGTGGGCTCCCTGGGATGTGCTGATTCACCACCCAGCCTGGGAATGCTGCACTGGCTGAGAGGATTGGAATAAGGAGTTTTTCATGCCCTGGGTAACCCAAATTCTCTCACTGTCACTGCACCTCTCCTGGACTTTCCACTGGCACTCCCTGACTTCCCCCAGTCCTGGAGAGGATTTCCAAAAAATCCTGGAAACCCTAAATTCTGGGAGCTCCACAGCTGTACAGGTAAGAGTCAGGCAGGGATGACAAATGAGATGCTGAAAGAAATCTCAAATTATCTGTATGACCTGGTGGTCAGGGGGTGATTATTTCCTACTGCTTTTCACATATACAGGGATGCATATAACATATATCTATATCTATATCTATATCTATATCTATATCTATATCTATATCTATATAGAGTGTATATATAATGTGTGTATATATATATACACTATATTTATATACACACACTATATATATATACACTATATATATATACACACTATATATATACATATATATATATATATACACACTATATACATATACTCTATATATACACAGACAGAAATAGTCTTTTGCAATTTCAAAGCTTACTTTAAAATAAAATCCTATTACCTCTTAATACCTATTAAGAGACTTTGCAACACATTTAGCCTAAATGTCCCTTTGAGCTAAATCCCACAACTCCTGTTGTGCTTTGAACACCCTCATCCTCACAGCAGAAGTTCAGAACAGAATCCTATGGACACAAGGCTTGTCCTGCAGCTACTGCATGGAAAAGGAATCCTGATTCCTACTTCAGTGTGAGAAACCAAAGAAATGAGTGAAAATGGGCAGTCAGGGATCACAGAATGGTTTGGGTTGGGATCTCAAAGGGGTTGGGATCTCTAAAGGGTTGGGAAAAGATGACAGCAGGGAAGACCTTTTACATTTCCCTTTTCAAAATGCCTCCTGCAATGAGCAATTAACCCCCCAGTGGGTAATAAACCCCCCAAAAAAAGCAGCTTTAGGATGAGCTCTGCCAGCTGGGACACACCAGCTGCTTCCCACCTGACCCAGGGGATGTTTTACCTGCAGGAAAATCCAGCTCCACACCAACCCATGTTCCTTCCTGGAAGTCTGTGGGCCCGATGTACCTGACAGTGCCCGTCTTATTGGTGCCAACTGTGACATATTCTCCCTCTTTCAGCCACTCAGGAATTTCATTGGCATCTTCAGAGTCAGAAATCACCTCCAGTTTCTCCTCTGCTGTCTCTGAGCCGTTGTGGTTCAGTCCACGGGCACTGGAGGTGCTCTTTTCTCCTTCCTGCTGCTCTTCTGTGCCCAGGGAACTGGTGGGGTCTGATCCCAGCATGCTGGTGAAGGATCTCAGCTCTGATGTTTTCACCTTCTGGATTTTGAAGGGCGAGGCTGCAGCAGCGCTGGGCTGGTCGGGATGAGCTTTGGGAAACCCCAGTTCTGAAGCCCCAGGGGATGTTTCCTTTTTCCTGGCTGACTCCACCGATGGTTTGGATATTGACTCCTTTGGAGTGGAGGTAGAGACAAGAGGTTTTGCATCAGTGGCTGCAGGGGCATCGCTCCCCTGCTCGCTGGGACAAGGAGAAGTGCACGACTTCCCATTCACTTCAGGGCTGTCCCTCTGTTTGTGGGGAGCACTTGGAAGGCTGAAGGTGGGGGGATTCTCCCTCTTTGTGGCCAGAGAGCTCTCAGGAGCCCTGTCCTGCACATCAGCAGGGACCTGAGCCCCTGCAGGAGCAGGGCAGTCACTCCCTGCAGGTGTTGGAGCTCCCGGCTGAGCCCCAGCGTCGCTTCCCACTGCCAGGGCCTCGGACAGGGTGGCTGTGGAGACACTGTGGGAGAAATACCCACTGGAGGCTTCACTCAGGGGGCTGGGAGGGCCCTCCTGGCAGTCCTGGGCCTGGGTGTCCCCTGTGGGCTGCTGCAAAGGCACTTTGGGTGTCTTCTCCACACTCTTGTCCGCCTCGGGCGTCTGCGCCACCGTTTCCCGCTTTGCTGCTTCCTCTTGGTGCATCTGAAACACAGGGGGAGAGGGGCTGTGTCATCCAAAACATCTGGGCTCAAAGCACAGATCCCAGAGCTCTGGCAAGCAGCAAGGCTTTGAGCTTATCTAAATCCCTGTGCAGCTGCCATGTGCAGAAGATGGAAGCTGATCCCCAGTCAGCCCTGCCGGCGTGGGAAGATTGTCAGCTCACTCCTGCCATTAATAAGGGAAGTGTCAACCCCAAGAAATACACTCCCCAGTATTTACTGAAGAATTATTTATATTACAGGAGTGGTCACTTGCTGTTTGAACAGCAGGATTTATATGGAATGGGAAGCAGCCATGATCCATAAGTCTCTCACAGTTATTTGGCTTAACTCTCAGGGTGGATAAATCATCCCCCTGCACCTAAAGTGTCATTTCTGTCCCCATTTCCAAATGCCATTCCCACCTCAGAGCCACCAGCACCTTGCACTTCCAGAGGATGAAATTAACTGCACCTCATGAGATTAACAGCCCATTTCAGTGATGTATTTCTTGGCTGTAAAGTTTACTAAATCTGATAGATCAATATCTTTTGCCAGCACATGTACTCTAAAAGATTAGGATGTCTCTAAATCTCTTTGGGAAGGAGGGAGGGGGGAGAGTGCTAATAGGAAGGGGGGGGGGGTGAAAAAAGAGGTGGGAAAAGGGCAGATTTGAACAAATCCTGTCTCAGGTGAACATTTTTGTTTATTATTCACAATTTTGTGATTTCTACCATCTAGTGTCCCAAACGACAGGATTTTCAGCTTATTCCCAAAATGCCTTTTCCACTGGAAACTTAAGCAGCATTTGAAGAAAGAGGGATTTGACTGGATTACTACAATTTCAGAACCAAAGGTTTGCTAAGTAAAATGTAATTAAAAAAAAAGTTTTTTTTTCAAAAACAACCATATTGTTCACTTTCCTATGGCAAGGGTGGTGTCCATGCGGACTCAGGAGCTTTGCTCTTTCTCTGGATTTTCCCTTTGGATAAAATGGAGTTTTCTAAGACAATAAAAGCACAGTGGAAGGAAGCTGATGTGCTGCTCAGGACACTGAAATTCTGCTGGAAAGTGGGAGATCACAGGTTCTATTTTCTCTCCATCTTAGCAAGAGTTTTTTCCATGGTATCATGGCAAAAATGGGGAATTAAGCTCCACACTTAGAATAGCCACATCCTGCTTATAGACACTGTCAGAGCCTAGAAATTTTCCTTTTTAAAGCAGCAAACCAGCTAAATTTCAGCTAATTATCTGCTAATGCTTTCAAATATCAAAGTGGAAGCAGGAATAGGAGAGGAGGTTTTAGCAGGACCTGAAACACCCAGCAGAATTTCAGTCTCACAGCCAGGCAGCAGCACAAGTGCAACAGGTTTTAAACAGCTGAAGCTTTGGCCACCTCTGGCAGGTGAAATTAAAAATTGTATCCTCACATCTTGGGATGTGCTCACCTGTTTCATCCTTGCAGCACTGGCCTCCAGACTGGCTGGCTGAACCATAATTCGTGGGACAGCCTGGGGGGAGGGAAATGAAGAGAAATCAGTCAGTGAAAGGATTAAATATTGGCAAACTGGTAAATGTTAAGGCTTGCATTTGAAATTTTGGGATCCTAAGCAAAGCTTTGTCATGAAAGGATGGAAAACTAAACTTTCAGTAGTTGAAAGGAGTTTGTAAAAAAAAAAAAAAAAAGAGGGAGAGAGGCTTTTTACACAGGCAGAGGGAACAGTTTTTAGCTAAAAAAGATTTAGGTTAGATATTAGGATAGAATTGTTCCCTGTGAGGGTGGGGAGGCCCTGGCACAGGTTAAACAGAGAAGCTGTGGCTGCTCCTGGATCCCTGGAAATGTTCCAAAACCACCTGGATGTGGCACCTGAGGACATGGACTGGTCCTGACCATGGGGGTGGTGCTGGACTTGATCTTCAAGGGTTTTTCCAACCTTTAGGATCTCTGGTTTGATCTCCAGAACTCTTTCTCCTTTTCCAGTCTCTAAATTCAGTTTGGACCTGATCATTACTGGCTTTAACACAAAAAGGAGGGCAGAATCCAGGTCTGTGCATCCCCTTTTCCAGGAGGACATTCCTCCTGGCACTGACAATAAATGGCCCTCACGTGCTCCACGTTCAGGTTTTTATGTTGCAGATTTGAAATAATCCCTCTCCTGAGAGCAGAGCAGCACATTGTGACACCTGATACAAATCTGAGGTGATGCTGCTGGCTTGGGCTGTCACACAGCAGGGGAAGGAGCCACCAGATCCGTGGAGAACCTCAGGAAAGAGAAGCATGAAGAGAAGGAGAGAGGAGAAAAAGGCAGAAAAATCTCTTCAGCACTGTTAAATAATGCACTGCAAGGGCAGGTTCAGGCTCTGAGGGGCAGAGCTCCTTAAGGGAGACACATGACACAATTTGGGAGCTGTCTGCTTTTATTATTTATTTTTTTTCCCAAGGATTCCTTCTGTACAAACACACAGGCTGAGTTCTGTGCTCAGTTCTGATTTTCAGAACTCAGCACTGAAATCTTCCAGCTGAAGAGTGAGGAACCTTCTCTTGCATCCCTTCTGAGCCCAGTAAAGCAGGGACATGACTGATCTTACCCTCAAGAGGAATAAACATGGGAGAGGAACAGCTTTTATTTATACATAGATTGTGCCAGGCATTAAAAAACCAAAATACTTCAAGGTAGAAAATAAAAAGACAAAAATGGTCAAAACCCCAAGAGGGTCACCAAATAAATATTTTAAAGACATTAAAGCTTCAGTTCAATAAAAGGAAGGAGGAGAGGAGGGGGTTTTGGCTTGTTCCTAAACCTGCTAAATGAAAATTCACCACCAGAACAGGGCTCAGGGCAAACTGGCTCTGTTTGGGGTGCAAAGGTTTGTGCATTTTGAGATCCTCACTGGATCAGGACATGGGGCTCCAGCAAGCAGATAGATCAGAATAAACCTATGAAGAAACTCTGAAAAGTTTGGGTTTTATAAAATTTGTCCAGCCTTATTATCCAGAAATAAGGACTCAGAATTAGAATAAGGAAAAGTACTTAAAGCAGTTAAATCAGTTCCTTTGAATCTCTTTAAAACAAATAAATAAAATGTTTGTTTGGGTTTTTTATCTCTCAGAATAAACCAATGAAAAACCCCTGCAAAGTTTAGGTTTTATAAAATTTGTCCAGCCTTATTATCCAGAAATAAGCACTCAGAATTAGAATAAGGAAAAGTACTTAAAGCAGTTAAATCAGTTCCCTTTTCTCTCTTTAAAACAAATAAATAAAATGTTTGTTTGGGTTTTTTATCTCTCCAAAACCTCCAGTATTACAACTTGCAAATCCACAAAAATCTAAACATCCAGTTGGCATCACACAGCAAAGGAAAGGAAACCATTAGGCTTTAATCACTCCTCATCAAATTCTCCTCCTGAAAGGATGACAGATCTCCAAATTACAGAAAATTTGCCAAGCAAAGTTTAGAAAAACAGGGAGAAAAAAGGAATTCTGAGGGGGAACACTTGCCAGTTTTGGTGCTGACAAGAAGCAGCAGGGCAGGAACCCCTCAGAGGGCACCACACCAGACCTGTGGGATGAAATGCAGTCAAATTCCTTGGGGAATTTGAAAGCAAAGTGTTGGGACTATCTGGGAAGACACTGCTGGTTGAAAAATATTTCTGGATCCAGAGCCAAATTCTATCATTAAATGTTTGTAGGCAGTGGCTGCTAAACTTGATGTATCTATTTATCCAGGAGCTTTTTACAGTGATGGATACTGGCAGGATTTCTTCAACCAAGCCGACAAAACACAAGGGTGAGGGAGAACATGAAAGCTTTTCCCTTTAAAGCACCTTTGATTGTCTTCGCCTAAGAGCTGCTGCTCTGTGCAGGGAGGTGATGAGGATATAAAAAGCTGCACATGCCCCAGGTGGGTGCATTCACATCCCAGAAATCCCCCAAAGGATGGGATGGTCCCACACTTTGGGAAGGAGGGGAGGAAATGGGGGGATTCTGCCCCTCTCAGGCGAGACCCCATCTGCAGAGCTGCCCCAGCCCTGGGGACAACATCAGGAGGATGTGGAGCTGCTGGAGAGAGTCCAGAGGAATCCATGGAGATGCTCCAAGGGCTGGAGCCCCTCTGCTCTGGGATAAAGGCTGAGAGAGTTGGGAGGATTCACCTGGAGAGGAGAAGGATCCAGGGAGAGCTCAGAGCCCCTTCCAGGGCCTAAAGGGCTCCAGGAGAGCTGGAGAGGGACTGGGGACAGGGGATGGAGGGACAGGACAAGGGGAAATTGCTTCAAACAAAAAAAAGTGGAGATTTGGGCGGGATATTGGGAAGGAATTGTTCCCTGTGAGGGTGGGGAGATTGCCCAGAGAATCTGTGGCTGCCCCTGGATCCCTGGAAGTGTCCAAGACCAGGTTGGAGAGGGCTTGGAGCAACCTGGGATGGTGGAAGGTGTCCCTTGTCCTGTCCCTCCATCCTTTGTCCCCAGTCCCTCTCCAGCTCTCCTGGAGCCCCTTTAGGCCCTGGAAGGGGCTCTGAGCTCTCCCTGGATCCTTCTCCTCTCCAGGTGAGCACCCCCAGCTCTCCCAGCCTGGCCCCAGAGCAGAGGAGCTCCAGCCCTTGGAGCATCTCTGTGGCCTCCTCTGGACTCTCTCCAGCAGCTCCAGGTCCTCCTGCCGTTGGCCCCAGGGCTGGGGCAGCTCTGCAGGTGGGGTCTCACCTGAGCAGGGCAGGGGGTGGGACTGGGTGAGCTTTAGGGTTCCTTCCAACCCAAACCATTCCAGGATTCCATGGTGATTCTATCAATCTTTGATTTTTTTTTTTTTTTGACATTTTGTGCTCACTGAGAGGTCACTTTGCACCATCTCTGAGGTGACCAAAGCAGAGCCCAACCTGCCTCACTGGTGAGCTTGAAGAGCAAAAGCATTTGTGTGTCACTCCTCAGTTACAGAGACACCAACATTCATCCTGAACGAACATTTTTTTATCCCATCTAGTCCACATCTATATAACGGCCACCTCTTCAAAGAGCTCAGCAAAACACACTTGGTATTTCTGTGTCATTAAGCACTTTGTGAAATGCCTCTGGCAGCAGTGACCGATGCCTTCAGTGCAAAGCCTTTGATTTGGTGTCACTTGGATGAAAATCCCTCAGCATTAACACCCAATATGCAGAAAGTTCAGTGGCATTTAGGAGAACAAATCAGGCCAGTGCAGCCAAGAATTGCCCTGTGAATGCCAGGAATGGCTTAGCCAAGGTTGATACAATCCTAAGGGGATTTAATCCCAAACTTCCACTGCTCTTTTTGCTTTCCCATCCCCAGACAGGAGGGGCTGAGCCCAAGGACCCTCCCACTGACACTGTCATGGTCCCATCACTATTTAACAGCAGCTATTGGGAACTTCTGCAGCAAAACAGAGATTTAAATTCATTAAACAGAGATTTAAATCAGTTTGGAGCACTCAGGATAAAATATTTCCACAAGGTGTGCATGGGACTCCAGGGACAATTCCAAATTCCCTAGGGGACAGCCCAGAAGAAAAGATTCCACTTTTAAAAGTGCCCCAAAAATATTCATCTTGAAAATTATTTTCAAATTGATTGCAAAGTCATTAATCACTCAAATATAGAATCTCCCACCTTCCACAAGGAGATCTGAAATCCAGTGCAAGTTAATTTGTTGGGGGTTTTTTTCGTGTTTGCTCATTTTCCTCTCTAAACAGACTCTGTATTTAAATATTAACCCAAACAACTCCCTCTTATTCCACAGCCCCTATGAAAAATGTCTCAGCCTGTAATAAGACATCAGAATTCCCCACTTCTAGTACAATTTATACAAATTAACCACACCATTTCCTATGCAGCTCAATTACTTCATTTCTAGGTCCTGGCAGATTAAAAGAGTAATTCATACCCATTTTTAAGTTAGTTTACAAAGAAATTTGAGTGGTTTGAAACTTCCAAAGCCAGTTTTCCACACTCATTCTCATCAAAAACTATTTGTATTTGAGGATGACAGGGAAAACTGAGCTCAGAAAAGAAATCAAAACACCAACAACTGAGTCACAAGGAGACACACGAGCTCTGCTGACTGCAGCATCCAAATGATTTTTTCACTTGGAACTCTGAAGGAAAAAACCCCTTCAAGATGTTAAAGAAGGTTCTCTGAGGCCACATTATTTACATTTGATTAAGGAATGTCAGTTCTAGCAATTATACTGTGCACCAGGCCCATCCATGAAACTGTTATTTTTTAATGGACTGCCAGAAAAGGGTTTTGTCTATTTAGAAAGCCTTTCATTAACTGCATTTCATTAGTTTTTAAGATTAATTTCTATGCCTGCATTAGAAGGTGGAAGGGAAAGAAGTGACAGCTGCCCTCTACATGTGGCTACACCATAAAGCAAAAATGAATTTTATGGAAATTCGAAGAGTTCATCTCTTTTTGTTTTATTTTAAGTAAATCTGTGAGTCAAGATCTATCTCTCAAGACATCTGAGCATCCAAAAAGATTCCTCGATAGGAAGGTGACGAAAATCCACTCACCAAATGGGCCATAGGAATTTCCTTCTGCCACAGCAATTCCAAAAACCCAGAAACTGGAATTTAATGTGTCCATTTTTAATGTCAGCACCCAGTGATGCCCTGAAATGTGATTACGCAGTTCCTGGAAAGCCATGGGGTCAAAAGGGAAAAGAACAGGAATTCTGCTTGGTGCAGAATGTGAATAAAAAAGCGGAGCATGTGAATAAAAAAGAGGGGTTTCAATTCCTACATAATCTAATTAAGCACAGGCAGATGAAACTCTGCTTCTCCCTCCACCTGCATATTTTAAACAAGGATTTTAAGCTTCTCCCCATCAGCAGGGAGGGTCAGAAGGCTCCAAATGTTGCACTCTGTGGTTTTCAGCTTTTTAAAGAATACGCTGGGAAAATAAAAAGCAATTCCAGCCATCTAGAAAGGTTTAAATTGTTGGGGTTTTTTTTATTATTTACAGACTACCAGCAATTAATTCAAAGGCACCAGATAAAGGAGAAAAGAGGCATTTTCTAACTTTAAAGTATATAAACAGCTTCATCAGAACCCAATCTTTTAGGTACATAAACAGCTTCATCGGAAGCCATTCTGCAAGTTACATAAAGAATCCTATTATGCCAAATTAATTCAATCTAACTAATTAGAGAGCAGGAAGTTCTTTCAATTATTTTATGTGCTGTCTGAGAAACACACTTGAATACGAGAGCAGATTTCATTAATTGCGGTTCATTATTCTCCAGATTAGTTACTAAACTTGCAGCAGAAGGTCAAAGACAGCAATTTTGTTCACTGCCACCACCTTGACTGGGATGTCTCTGCCTTTTTTTTTTTTGTTTTTGAAGCACAAGGAACCACTCTAAACAAGGGGAGATCACTCTGTAAAGGGAATTTTGGGTGGGTTCGCCCACTTAGTTGTTGGCGCTGCTCCAAGTGATTTTATTTTATGAAATAAAAAGCTGCTAAAATAATTTTAAAAGTGTAATTTTTATAATTACTGATGAGAACTGATCTCCTTTTTTACCAGCACAGGTACATCAGGGAGATTTGGTACCACACCCACTTGGAATAGTCATGGTGAACTTAACTTCAATTCCAAACCTGGAAAAAGGTTCAGTCCTGCTCCTTGGAAATTTGCCTTTAATGGAATCATGGGATATCCTCAGCTGGCAGGAGGTGGGATGAATTGACTGGGATGTCTCTGCCTTTTTTTTTTTTTGTTTTCAAAGCACAAGGAATCACTCTAAAGCAGGGGAGATGACTTTGTAAAGGTTAATTTTGGGTGGGCTTGCCCACTTTAATGCTGATGCTGCTCCAAGCAACGGGCAGGACGGAAATAAAAAGCTGTTAAAATAATTTTTTAAAGTGTATTTGTATAATTACTGACCAGGACTGATCTCCTTTTTTTACCAGCACAGGATCAGAGATTTGGTACCACACCCACTTGGAATAGTCCTGGTGAAATTTGAAATTTGCTTTTCCTGGGATCATGGAATATCCTCAGCTGGCAGGGACCCACAAGGATCACTCAGAGCAACCCCTGGCACAGAGACCCCAACAATCCCACCCCGTGCACCCCTGAGAGTGTTGTCCAAACCCTCCTGCAGCTCTGGCAGCCTTGGGAATGTCACCATTCCCTGGGGAGCTGTTCCAGAGCCCAAACACCCTCTGGGGAAAGAACCTTTTCCCAAAATCCAACCTGAATCTCCCCATATCTCAGCTCCCAGCCCAGGAAAGGAAGATTCAGATTCTTCCATCCCCTCTGTCATTTCTATTCCTGAACCTTGCTCTCCCAAATTGTTGTTTACAGCAACAAAACCCCAGCAGTTCCCAGTTAAGGGTCAGATTCCTTTGCAGTTAAAGCCCAAAAAAGTCCTTTAGACTCTGCCTCTCCCTTACAGGTTTTTCTCCCACCTTGCACATTCATTTATGTCCCCTGCCACTTTGCACTTAAATTTCCTTCTCCCACAGCCCTGGAGGTGCTGTTCTGTATTCCCTGAGGCTCAGAAAGGTCTCAGAAAAATTATCAGGGGTAAATTTTGGTGTCCCCTCCGTGGCACAGTTTCTCCAGCCCCACAGCAGCTCCTGCCTGCCTGGGGTGACCCCCTGAGCCCCCCATGTCCCCCAGCCACCCATCAGCACCCCCAGCTCAACCCCTCTGCCCACATTTGCATCCTCAGGCCATTAGAAAGAGGCAGCACTGGAAATTATGGGATGGGATATTGATGATCTTCAAAAGCCAGATTTGCTGTAAAGGCACCTCTTTATTTTTGTGCTGCACAGAAGCAGCTGGAGCTGATTCTGGGGCAATTCCTTCTGCTTTTTTTTTAATTCTCTCTTCTGTGCATCTTTTCTTAGGGTGGGATTAGGATAAAGTTTCTCCCCAGAGGGTGTGGGACACTGGAACAGCTCTCCAGGGAATGGTGACATTCCCAAAGCTGCCAGAGCTCCAGGAGTGTTTGGACAATGCTCTCAGGGACAAGATGGGATTGTTGGGGTGTCTGTGCAGGGCCAGGGCTTGGATCAATGGTCCCTGTGGATCTCTCCACCTCAGGAAATTCCACAATTCCCTGGCATTGCTGACAGCAGTGAAGAAGCCCCATTTCCCAATGGATAGAGATGCAAGGAATTTGTAAAATCTCTCAAACCAGGGAGGTGCATTTGCAACACAGCTGATTTGTTCCATTGCAAAACTTGAAAGTAAAGAATAATTCTAGCATTTCATTACATTACACAGATCCACTGGTCATGGAAACCCTGGGCTGCTCTCCAGTACAACCACTGAAGCATCACCCATTCCTCTTTATTTTTAAAAAAAAACAAAGCATTAATAGCATTTTCCCTCCTATTAAAAATTGTTGAGATCATGACCTGGTTGACTTTCCATAATAATCCATAACATAAACTAGAATCTCATTAAAGAGATGTCTCTGTAGTTTAAAACTTGATCTCTAGACAAATCATCCAGGACTGATCTTGAACAGGAAAGGAGTGGGAACAGGTGGTTAGACTAGAGGCAGGAAATTAGGCCTCGTTTCTCCTCTCAGCTCTCACTGATTCACTGAGGATTCAAGAAGGTGTGAAAGGCTCTCACTGCAATTGTAAGAGCACCTATTTGCATCTTTCCATACCCAAATACCTTTAAAGAAAGTCACCACCTTCATTTTAATTCTCTACAGTTCATAGATGAGGGGGCTTGTACAATTCCAGCCTCAGCACCGAGCAAAAGGTGAGATTAAAATGTAAAATGAATCCCCAATCAAGCTAAGAATATTTTAAACCTGCCTTGTTCTTATTTGTGTTACATGTGCCAGGAATTTCTTTTAAAAATATTTAAGTGTTAGTAGATTTATTTTTGCTCTAGCTATTTAATATTTTACTGTATTTCTATTATGCCAAAACAGCTTCCTGGGATGTTCTTGTAACAGCAAGTTTTGTTGTAGCAAACAAAAGATCTGGATTCATCCACAAAAAAAAAAAAAGAGTTGTTGAAGGATTTTAGGGTTTGTTTGGAGGAAGATATTCTTTAAAATATTTGCCTGCATGGCAAGAGGTGAAGAAAAGTCTGAGTTAATAAGTGATGAGTTTCCAGAACTCCAGGTAAAGGAAGAGGGTGAGAGCAGAGGCAGCACGGACAGAATGGAATACCGAAGACTGTCACACCAGATCTCCAGATCATCTTCAGATTGAAGATGAATCTCCAGATTCATCTTCAAAACAGTTTGTTAAACCTTCAAAATTTACTCTAGAGGGAAATATTCCTTTATAAATAAATATTCCTCATAAATAAAGGAGATTATACGATTTATAATGGGATTTTCTATTTCATCTGGTGTTTTTTTTAAAAAGACAAAAGTGTTTTTCCAGCCAGCTTGACTGTGCATCAACTTCTGCTCAGAGCACAGGAGCCACATCTGGAGCAGGTGGGAAGTTTTGCAGCACAACATCCAAAAGGAAAAAAAGGAAATCAAATGTTTCCCTGACATGTGGAAGAGATAAGAATGAACAAAAGCAACTGCCCCAAGTACACAGGGAAAGATGGTAAAGGTGACATGAGCTGGGGTGAGGGGTGGAGATATGAAATAAGGAATTAAAAATAGAATTACATTTTCCTCCTGGCAATACACAAACAACACTAAGTGCCCTTCATAAATTTTACCATTGTTGCTGCAAGTGGGAGGCCCATAAATCACCCTGGGAGTGGAGCTGGCACTTGGAAAAAGCCAAGTGGGCTGAGTGTGTGTCAATAAGTTCCAGCAGCTCCACCAGCCCTGGACAGGATGGAGGGGAAATGGATGAAATCTTGGTTTGCTCTGCAACAACTTTTCTAAAACATCTCCCTGCCAGCAAGGCCAGCAGCACTCACCAATATTGGATTTTGTGGGTGATTTTGTGGGTGATTTAATGCCTTACCTGCTGTGCAAGGGGAGAGCTCTGCCTGCCCTTCTTCTCATCTCTCACAGGGAACAGGGACTTCAGCAGCTTTGGCATCTGAGGCACGAAGGACTTGACAGGATTCAGGTAGGAAGCAGCCAGGCTACCAATACCTGTTGGAAAAACAAAATATTCATACACGAAAAGAATTATTCTTTGGAGAAAGGGAGGGAAAAAACCCAAAGCTTACCTAAAAACCCCTATAAAAAAAATTAAAAGCTTCTTTTAAAAAGAAGTTTTAACTGAAGTTTTAACTTTCAAAACTTCTTTTCTAAGATGACTTCTGTGGTCAAAAAATTAGCCAAGGGAAAGCACTCTCTGACTTGTAGTGACACTCAGGAGCTGAGACTTTATCCCACCTTTAGGAAGTTTCCTGAGCTGTACCTGGACCAGGGGAGTTTTGGGAGCTGAAGAAGAGCCCTGCCTGGATCAGGGGAGTTTTCTGAGCTGTAGGAGGGCCCTTACCTGCATCAGGGGAGTTTTGGGAGCTGAAGAATACCCCTAGCTGGATCAGGAGAGTTTTCTGAGCTGAGAAGAGCCCTACACGGATCAGGGGAGTTTTGTGAGCTAAAGGAGAGCCCTTACCTGGATATGGGGAGTTTTCTGAGCTGAAGAAGAGCCTTACCTGGATCAGAGGAGTTTTGTGACATAAAGAAAAGCCCTTACCTGGATATGGGGAGTTTTATGACATAACAAAGAGCCTTATCTGGGTCAGGGGACTTTTCTGAGCTGAAGAAGAGCTCTCAGGATCGGGGGAATTTTGTGAGCTGTAGAAGAGCCCTACCTGAATATGGGGAGTTTTCTGAGCTGAAGAAGAGCCTTACCTGGATCAGAGGAGTTTTGTGAGCTGAAGAAGAGCCTTACCTGCATCAGGGGAGTGGTTCTGCTGCCCAGAGCCTGGCAGGGAGGTACGAGATGGACTAATGCCTCTACTGGAGTTTGTGGCACCTTGGGACACATCTTGCTGACTCTCCCACCGACCCTAGAGGGGAACAAAAAAAAAGGTTTTTTTCCAAGTTAGCACAAGAGCAGGAGCACAGCAATCCCGACACACCCTGCACAGCCCCTCTGCCAAGCTCAGAGTGCCAGAGCTGAGGAAAGACCCTTCCCCAGAGGTGCTTTTAGTTGGCAAACCCAGCCCTGCAAAGATGAGCACCCTCAGCATAAAGGCAGAGAAAAAGTTTATTTTTATTTCTAGACCTCACAGCTGTAATATTTCACTCACTTGTGCTGCTGTGTTGTGGAAGTCACAACCAGGTGAAAATAATATGGTGCTGTCTGCCCAAAATTCCTGAATATTTTGTGTAACTACTGAGGAGAAGTGGAAGCAGTGCCAGGAAAAAGAGTGAGGACAGACCTTTAAACAAGACAAGAAATACAAGACCTAAATGCTGGATTTTTGTGCTTGGAGAAGAAAGAGTTAAACAGATCAAGAGGAAGCAACTGTGGCACTGCAAAGTTTTCTGGGAAAGAGAAAGTTGGAATATCCAAGCTGTGGATAGAAAGGCAAAAAAGATAGGACAGGTTAGGGTTTTGAAGATCAAACAAGATTATTTTCAGCCCTGATGCAGATGAGGAAGAAATAACGAGACAGAGAAAAGAGCAGCTCCTTTGCCTTCCCAAGATCCCAGGGCTCTCTGGTTGGGTTTCCCCATGGATCCCACATACCAGGGGTGATTTCTCTTGCTTTTACATAGGTCCACTGTGGTTTTGGAACTTTCCTCTCAACCTCACAGCCAGAAACTGGCTCAGTGACAGAGAGAAACCCCAGGCCACTGTTTCACAGCAGCATGTGTGTGAAGAATCTGTGAGTCCAAATCCATTTTTTATTAATACTCTCATCTTGCTAGGCAAAATAATTTATAAATTTGCCTGCAGTGATTACTCCAAGTGACTGGCCAGGGTGTGGCTCTGCTGGAAGTTTCATGTGGATGCAGGACAGGGCTTGGTTTTGCTTCACCAACTGAGTGTGTAGAGCTGGAAGGGAAACCAAAATTCCACAGGGTTGTCCTGAAAATGTCTGAGGGAGGCACACATGCAAAATCAAACTGCCAAAGCAGCTCCTTCTGATTTTCCTAATTTATAGAAGACCTGAAGGCAACTCAATATCCATTTATGAGCCTATGGGTCAAAAAAATCCAGGCTCAGACTCTTCAAGAAGTCTCAGGGTCTTGTGGGAAAGTGTTGTCCTGTTCAGGTGGCAAAATGTTCTCAGGGTGAGCTTGGAAAGCTTCACCTTTCCACAACCAGAGGCTGCAAGGACAGGATGGTGCAGCCAAACTGATAAAAACTGATAAAAACTGAAGTCTAATCCCTTTTTTTTTTTTTTTGGTGAAGAGTTTTGCTGTGGTTGGTGCAAAATCTGGATTTTATTGTACACCTAAATTTTGCTTGTGTTTTGAAAGACATAACAGCAAGAGAAATACTTTCACAGTAAAAAGGTGCAGGAGTTACAAGGGATGGAAGGACCTGATGCATCCTAGACCATAAGTTTAGTGTATTTTTTCCTGGAGGAAGAGGGGGAAAATGTGCTTTTTCAAGAAGCTCCCACTGCTGGATGCAAGGAATTAATCTGACCTTGAACATAAAAATAATGACAGGCAGCCAAACTAATCTTAACTGGAACTTGAAGTCATGAATGTTTCACAAATAATAAATAAGCCAGGATAGGAGGAATAGATTTCTCCACTGGGTTGAAGGTCATGGTGAGCAGCCCAGGGCAGGAATCATTTCCATTTGGATCTATAAGTCAGTCCCAGGGAAGCTGCTCCTGCTTTGAATAGCAAGTAACCTCACTTGGGCAGAGCAGGGCCCGTCCTCAGCCCTCCTGCTCCGGGTGCTGCAGCTGGGAAGACAAATTTGGGATAACTGGGAAGACCAATTTGGGATAACTGGGAAGACAAATTTGGGATAACTGGGAAGACAAATCTGGGATAACTGATGGATGTCTGAGGTCACTGAGGCATCATCCTGGAAGTGAAGCTGATGGAGGCCAGCAGGAGTTTGTTAATCTGCTGGTTTTGAGGACTTTGGTGTTTAAACCCTTCTTGGAAGCTTCCTGCTCTGCCCATGCTTTTAAACCTCCAATTCCAGCATTATCTTTGACCTGCAACTCATTTATGTCTTACACACGTCCAAGAGCCATGTCTGAGGCTGGAAAATTCCACAAAATGCTTTTTTCCTATTCCTCATCCCCAAACTCTTATTTTTAATTTCATTTTGGCTTTTGTGTTTCTATTAGTGCAGATTTCTCTCAGCTTGCCTTATCATGTGCAGAGATTAATAAAAAATTAGAATACTCAAACCAAATAGCACAAGAATCAAAATAATCTTGAAATATTGGTTTTGTTGCCTCCTGGCCTAGTCTGCCATCAGCCTGGTTGATGTTGGCACTGGATTAGGAAAAACAGCTATGGAAGAGTGAAAAGCAACTGAAAGCTTCATTTTTGGAGAATATAAAGCTTGATTAGTGATCCTTTTGGATCTTGGGAGAGTGATCCACTTAAATATAAATGGATCAAGGTGCCACATCTTGAGCCAAGCCCAAGTGCTCCTGGAGGCCACAGAAAAAGAAACAGAAAGAATATTACAAATACTCAAGAGTATTGTAGCTTACTAGAACAGGGACTCAGTGCAGGTAGAGCAACTAAACAATTTTCTGAGTCATGATCTGTTGAGTCAGAAGTGCCCTTCACTGGCTGTTCCAAAAGCAAAATGGTTTCAAGCAATATCTTGACTTTCTAGCCCTGTTTGGGGAATGCTGAAAAATGGAGTAGGTAAGGACCAGCAGAACCCTTTCAGAATATTCATCCTGCACAGAAAGAATGGCAGCATTTGGTGACTTTTTCTGTAGCAAAAGGCTTTTTTTTGTAGGATCTTTTAGAAATTTTGCTTTACCTTTGATACTATAGATGACCACATTTTCTAAGTAATTTTAAGTGCTTTGCCAGGAGAAACAAAATGAAGGTCCTGGGAACAGGAATGAGAAAAGGATTTGTGTGGTTGTTTACTTAGGGCATGTCGGGTTTTTGAATTGCATTTCCTTTGGAGTGATCAGTTTTAGCCTGAGGGTCAGATTTGGGACCCTCAACTCTGAGATGACAACAAACCATCAAAATTAGGTTAATCAGGGCAACAGGTGCAGAAACATTTTGAAAAAAAAATACTGGAGAAGTTTCTACTGTGCAGAGGGAAAAGGTAATTCATGAATGATTTTACTACGCTGTATTGAAAGACAACCCATGTCAATCTCACTAAAATAAAAATAAAAAGAATTATAAACTATATTAACTTGATGAAGTTTCCAAGTTTCCCATCTGGATGTCATCCAGCACTCCCCTGTGTTGCTTTGTGCACCACTACAAGTTTTAAGTTTATTCTTATTATTTTTCAAGTGCTGTGAATCTCTTCTCTCTCAAGAAGGGTGGTGAGAGAAAGAGAGGAAGCTTATAAATCATTTGCCCAGAGGAGTCATCATTTCATGAATATATTTGCTCTCTGCCAAGTGACCAAACAGAGGTCAAGTGATTTAATTTAACAAATCCAAGCAGCCACCAGAAGAATGCACGTCCCTTGATGTGTTTTAATGCTGTTTATAAATGGTTTATTTTTATAAAACCTTCTCCTTCTTCTCCTCTGCCTTTCCTTCTTCCACACATCCTCCATGAAAAACCCCAGGGGATTTATTTCATGCACAAAACCTTTAGGGCAGGTAGGGATGATCACTACCTAAGTCATCTCAGGCTTTACCTGACAAATCTTTCCTTGAAGTTGACAGACCATTAAAATGCAGCCACTGGGTAAGAGAAATGAATAATTCTTGTGTTTTATTATTTCAGCAGTTCAGAAAAGGCTCGGGAAAAGGTGACCATGGAGCACTGGGACACAAGCAAACAGCTGGGACACACAGCTGGGACAAAAGGCACTTGTTCTCATGAACAGCAGGATTATTCAAGTTCAATTTACAATTTGATGGAAAAAACTCTGGTTCCCAGAAAAACCTGAAGGTTTAACGGCATCATCTTGTCTTACTTGGAGTTTGAGCTACAAATCCTGGGCCTTTGGGAAAGGAAGGACAACTGTCCAAGACAAAATGGTTCTTGTCAGAGGTGTTTTAAGAGCAACTTGTGATATTTTTCATCAATATGTGATTTAGTCTGATCTGTGAAACACCTCAAGGTGCCTTCCATTCATTGTGCCTCTGATTAATCCAGATTAGTCAACTCAATTTTCAAATTCTGAATTAAACTGAATTAAATTAAAATAAATTTCCAACAAAAGCCCCCTTGAACATGAAAATTCACCCCCTGTATCTGATATCAAGACTAAGATACTCAATACCCCTGCATCACTTGATGTGCAAGGAGAAATCAAACTCATCTCAGTCTCTCCTATCCACAGCTGCAGTGATAACAGGAGTAAAAATTGCCTTTTTCTCATTTAAGCAAACAGACAGAACCTAGAGGTTCAGGTCAGTCCTGCTGACAATATGAAAGTCCATAAAACTCTTTTGAAGTAAATCCAGAAATTAAAAATTCCCAGGAATGCAGAGCTCAGTGTGAGCCATCCTGCTCCCTGGAATCTCTCTGTGCCCTCAGCACACTGGGATACTCTTTAAAATGCTTTATTCCCCAAAATGTGCCAATCCCACACCTCTGCTCCAGCCCTGGAGAAGAACTTTTCCAGCTCTTCAGGAGGATGTGACCACCCATCCACGTTTTTACTGCCAAAGTCTGCAAGATGAATCCATGCCTTAAATCTTGAAATTTCTAAATTTCTCAGCTTGCCTGTTGTAGTTGTACTGACACCATCTTTAATTCTTATTTCAATTCATATAATATTCTTGTTTAATACTTTCTTTTTTTTTTTTTTTTAAACAGGGGAATGAGTCCTGGCTCTTCTGAGTGATGGAGGATGGAATAAATCCCAAATTTTACCAGCATGGATGGTGCTTGACATAGAGGAATGAATGAGACTCAGGAGCCCTTTCCACAAAGCTAAAAATCCATGGTAAAGGCAGCAGGGATGCAAGGAACAATAATTGGAGAGAGAAATAGAGAAATGGAATAAAAGTTAAGGAAAGAAATATTCTAGAATGTGCAAAATATTCTGCACCCAGTTCAGGTGTTGTTACTGTCCTGTGACTGCTTTCTCCTGTGATACATAAAATCACTTGTTTGGGATTGGCTTATTATAATAAACAACACCCAATTCCTGGTAAAATAACAATAAAATTACAATCCATGACTGCTGGACAAGACTTCTTTGCCACCAAATTTCTCATCAAGGAAAAAACACATCCAGATTAACCAAAACTCTGCCTGTCAAGCTCTTCTCAGGTCCTTTATGCTCAACTGGACAGGACTGATCTCACCTGTGAGCTCTGTGATGTCCAGGTGCTACAGGGATATTTAAGGATTTGTTAAATATTTCACTGGAATTGCAAAAGCTTTTGCTCATCTTCTTATTGAAACTGGATCAAGGCACGACAGAATAGTCTGGGTTGGGAGGGTTTAAAGATCACCAAATTTAAATTTCACTTTCTGCCCTGGGCAGGGACACTTCCACTAAGCCAGGCTGTGCCAAGCCCTGCCCAATGTGGCCTGGAACCAGAGATCCCTTCCAAACCAGAATTCCCAGCTGGGGAGGTCCCATCTCCATGTCCTGAGGAACAAGTGCCTTGGATTGAAGCTCACTGCAAGCCAGGGGAGCAGCTCCACCACCTCAGCTCCACATTCCTGCAGCACAGAGTCTCTGGCAGCAGCTACAGCCACGGCCAAGAGCTGCAAAACCTCATGCAAACCACTGCCAACAATTCCAGCTAACCAAAGCTTGGGACAAGGGGTCATTCCTCTGAGAGCACTACCACAAAACTAAGGAAAAGCATGTTTTCCATTGGCTCAGTTATTATTACAAAGTCATTTGTTCAGAGAAATCAAGAGTTGCTCACACTGAACTACAAAAGCCATAAAGGCTGAGCAGGATTTGAGAGAAAGTCTCAATGTTTATCTCATCTCCAGGCTAATATTCACTGGCAGATATTTAGATATTTGCTTGCTTTCATGTCTGTTTTTTTCAGCTGAGAGGGAGTTATTTCTGAAATGACTTCACCCTGTCCAAAAAATCTGTGAGAGATGGCACTGAACAGCTCCAGCTCTGTAAGAACCCATCAGATGCACCCAAGGAGAAAAGTTCTCTGCTTTGTACCAGTTCACACTGCATTAATGACAGCATTTCAATGGAAAAACTCGTTTGCTCTGTGCTATGCAAATGAGGCACCACCAGCAGCATCTTCAAAGCAGAAAATGAAAGCGTGTGAGTGAGCAAAATCAACTTTATAGTGAGATAAAAATTATTATCCCACTCATTAGGTGGACCTAATGCATTACCTCTGCTGGGACCTTTGGACTCTGAAACATGCAATGAAAGAAATCATTGAGGGGAAGGGAGGAGAAAAACAGAAATCATTAAGAATCCTAATCTTTAATTTTTGCTTTAAAAACCTTACAGTATTGAAACACCCCACAGTTCTCTCCAAGCAGAAGTTGCTACAAACACTTTATCACCTGCACATATTTTAGCATTCTCTCCATGGATCAGATGTAGCAGATTTAGCAACCAATGCTAGAGCACTACATCAAAATTCTATTATTCTGTGCAACTGCATTATGCATTAAAATGCCTTGTCACCACCAGATTCTCCCCCTCAAAATGACTCCACGCTTGCTGGGCAGAATATCTATCAGGAGGAGATCCTTCAGTTGATCTAGGATTTGGAAAATAAGCTTAAATTTAATTTTTTCACCTTTTAAAGGAATGCTTTGGGTCTCTAGTGGTGTTTTTAGACGGGCTTTAGATGTTTAAAATGGGCTGAATTATAACCCACCACAAGTTTAGGACCACAGGGAGGTCAGGAACTTTCTTCACAGCCTTTATTCTCTCTCTCTGCTGGACTTGAACTGAAATATGGACCCAAAACTCTTCCTTTCTCCCACAATTTTTCCCTCCACCCAGGTGAAAGCTCTGGAGAAGTTTTAAAGCTGGAAAATGCTCATGAGCATCCCACAGAGGCTGGGACAAGAGCTGGGAACTTCCCCAGAGCAGCACATCCAAACCTATTTCTGCCCCAAGGATCCAGGAGCACTTGGGGGTTGCCCATTTTTCACAGATATTTCCCTTTTATGCTCCTAATCACTGGTAGAATAGAGAAATTTCCTTTTTATCCCAGTTTTCCCAGGAGATCTGCAGATACTCACCCTGTTACTGCTCAGGTTATAAGGGGGGGCTAAATCCTGGCGGCTTGCAGAAAGCTGGAAGAGTTAAAAGAAGCAGAATTATTTCTTAACAAGAACTTTAAAAAATTTCGTAACTATGCCTCTTGGCTAGTAAGGCTGAAAACAAACAGTTTTGTGGTTAAAGCAGAAACAAAATCCAAGAAATTAAAGGTGAAAATTTAATTCTTGACCTGGGAGGAGCCAGAATTTGTCATTAGTTTGATTACTAGTTCTATCAAATGATTTCTTTCCAAATTTTGGGTAGAAGTCTCATTTTTATGCACAACACTGGTACAAAGCTTAAGTTCAGCATATACTTGTAATTTGTTTTCAAATCTTCTAAACAAAATGAGAAAAAAAAATCCTTCAACTTGGAAAGGAAATGAAAAATCTCCATTGTTCAGGGGGGAAAAGAAAACAGCACAGAGGGGTCAAAAAGAAGGAAATTCATTGCTCTATTCCATGACTCCAGGACCTGAGAATGAAGGGTGGAGTTGCTGGAGATGCCAGCAGGGAGAACTCACCCGATTCACGTTGGGGGAGCTCAGGCTCCTGCGGTAGAGTTTTCCTTTCCCCATCAGCTGCTCCTTTACAGCAACTTCCTGGCAGTCACAGAGAGCAAAAATAAGCAAATAAGTGTATTTGGCAAGAATTAAAGCTCTGAGCATCCCAGGATAGCTTTGTCTACACAAGTAAAATGTTTCTGAGCTGCCTTGTGGCACTGGATGATGTCTGTAAAGTTTACGCGGCTAAAATTATGAATGGATAAATTTTAACATCTGGTATTTTGCTGATTGGCACGTGTAGGATTTTGCAATCTTGATTCCAGGAGATGACAGAGATGCAAAGACTGAGATTCTCTTTCCTAGCTGTGCTCCTATTTTAATCCTTTAAACTAATTATAAATGACAGGGAACTTGCTTTCAATATTTAAAGTGCATCACACTTCCCTGTGAATTTATAGTGGGCAGGCACAAGCTCCAGCTTGTTTTGCATAACTTTTCTCTTTGTGCTTGCATAATTTATATCCAGGAGAACAATTTTCAACAAATGTTTTTCTCTCCTGTATTTTTCCTGATAAACAGATCAAGTTATAGTACTTAAAATTAACCCAATCAATGTCTTTTTTTTTTTATTGGCAGGATGGCTTTGGTGAATTCAAAGTAGAATGTGGGCAAAATGACAAAAATTCTACTGGCAATTGCAGAAACTATTGGTAGAGCTTCAGAAAGCAGAAGCTTGCCACAGACATGTTTTATGAAAAATCCTTTCCTTAGGATTTTTTCTGCTGAGAAGCTGAGAGGCCTCAGGAGAAATGTAAACAATGATTATATAATTATAATTATATAATTATTATCTGCTGTTTTGGAATGCAATAGGTGCATCTTTGATTGGTCTCATGTGGTTGTTTCAAATTAATGGCCAATCACAGTCCAGCTGTTTGGACTGTCTCAGTCAGTCACAAGCCTTTGTTATCATTCTTTTTCTATTCTTAGCTGGCCTTCTGATGAAATCCTTTCTTCTATTCTTTTAGTATAGTTTTAAAATAATATATATCATAAAATAATAAATCAAGTCTTCTGAAACATGGAGTCAACATTCCCATCTCTTCCCTCATCCTGGGACCACTGTGAACACCACCACAAAAGCCAAGGCCACACAACTCCTTTTCCTGAACCAGAATTAGCAATGAACAGCCTTAAAACCAAACCAAGCCCCCCAGAACTGAGCCCTGAGCAGGGAACTCCCATCCCCATCCATGCTGGAGCTGAGCCAGGACATCTCTGCTCCCCTGGGTCTTTGCCACAGGCCCACTTTGGGAGGCTGAGGTGTGCACTGGGGTGGATTTTGGGGTTGTTGGGTGGTTTGTGTGTGCTCAGGAGGGTGTTTGGATGGCACACAGTGTTCTCAGCACTCCCTGCTGCAGCCAGACCTGGCGCAGCCGGTCCAGGGTCAGGATGTTCTCCACGGCCAGGACGCTCCGCAGGTATTTCTCAATGTAGGCTTCAGAGTCAGCTGATGCTGCGTCTTCCACATTTGCTGCCATCCTGGCCAGTGCCTCCCTCTCCTCAGCCCCTTGAGCATCCTGGGGAGGCAGAAAGAGAGGGCAGAACTTGAAAATAAAACCAAAATTTCCCATGTCACTCCCAGAGAAAATGCATTTTTAAACCACACGGCACCAGCTCAGCAGTGTGTGTCATTAAGCTCAGAGGCAGATGAGAATCATGAGAATAGTTTAGGTTGGAAGAAACTTTAAAACTCATCCCATTCCACCCCCTGCCATGGGCAGGGACACTTTCCACCATCCCAGGTTGCTCCAAGCCCTGTCCAACCGGGCCTTGGACACTTCCATGGATGGAGAGTCCAGAACCTCTCTGGGCTTCGCTGCCTCACCACCTTTGGATAAAAGGATTTTTTCCAAATATCTGTTCTAAATTTCTTCCTAATACCTATTCTAAATTTCTTCCTAAATATCTGTTCTAAATTTCTTCCTAATACCCAATCTAAGATTCTGATCCAAATAAACACCTTGTGCCATGCAACCTGCACAGGTGCTCCTGCCACTGTCACAGACAACTCAAGCTGTATGTGGTTATTGTTTTGAGGCTTTTTGGGTTCTTTCTGAGAGTCTCACAGCAAGACATTGCCATTAATTAGCAAAAGGGCTGCATTCAGATATTTCATAATTAAAAAGTGCTTGAGCACATTCGGGGCGTTATCTAACCTGAGAGGAAAACAAAATTTCAAGTGAGCTGCAAGAAGAAAAAAAAATAGAACATTGCTTGAGAAGCATTTCAACACAGAGAGCAAAATGCAGCAGAACATGAAAGAGCCAGGCAGCAATCAGAGTTTTGGCTCTTCATGTGTTAATGTTTTCACAAGTGCCCTGATAGAGCATCTCTTTGGAAAGAAAGGATTAGCATCTAACTGGGAATATGCTCAGGAATCAAGAGTTGCATAAAGACATTACTGAGAAAAAGCCACTTTGTTATTTTTTTCCACAGATTCTCGTGCTCCCCGCAGCAGGCACTTCACCTGCCCATTTTTCCTCCCTCTTTCCCCCCCCCCATCCCTCTTCAAGGACCTGAGCAAATAGATGCTCACTCAACAAAATCCACAGTGACACTGATGAGACAGAGGCTGCTGCTAAGTCACAGCATGCAAAGGAACAGGCTCCATCTTTTACAAACCACAGTTTATGCTGGCAGCAGCAAGAGCCAGCACGCTCAAAATGAGGGGGGAAAGCACAAAACTGGAGGCTCTTGGCCAATTTGAGACACTCTGGTTCCTTCCTCACCTCTGGAATGTTTGAGACTATCTCAAAAGTGACGCCACAGCCAGGGATGGAACTTCGGGGGGACATTCTTCGGAGGAAACTCTGTGCAAAACCCTGTGGGGGAGGAAACATGAGGAAAACGTGGATTAACAGATTCCAGCTGAAATAAACATGAGGAAAATGTGGATTAACAGATTCCAGCTGTGGATTAACAGATTCCAGCTGAAATAAATGCAGTTCACAATGAAAGAAGCCCAAATTCCAAAGTCTAACTTATAAAGAGCCAAAGATTTCAACTTGAGAAAAAAATAATTTGCTTGCTTATTGTGGATACAGAGAAGGAGTCCCTTCCTTGCAAGGTGACTGTTTCACCAAGCATCAGCTGCTTTTAGAGGTGCTTTTTTTTTTTCCTGACAGAGCCCTAGGTGACTTGTCTTGAATATTGACAAGTACAGACATTAAATTCTTGACCAAAGAGATCGTTATGAAGAATGATTTAAGGGGCATGGTCATTGTTTATGCTGACTTGGCGCCTTGCAGGGTTAAGAACTGGACTGTTGAATTAATGCAGAGATGAGTCATTCAAAGATGCTGCTGAGACAAACTCCCAGGAAAGGTTATTGACGGAGGTTTTTCTAAAAACAGGAAGAAAGCCAAAGATTCTGTGTCGGAAGAAAGTAAAAAAATGGCACTGACTAAATCTGTAGAAAACAGAATTGATGAAGACTTCACCCGATTGTGATTATTGGCACATTCAATTGATCTGTTCAATACAGTCTCCCATTCCACATGACAAGAAATTCACTGCTCTTCCCTTGCTGAGAAAAAGCTTCTGCCTGATGGAAGCACCAAGAACTGGGGTTCTACTTGCAGCACTGGGAGTTGCCTTCAGGGTTTCTGGGTGTGACCACACCTCTTCCCTTTGCTCTCGCTTCAGATTTCAACTACAGATGTGCAACCAGAATAAAAATCCAGGCTTTCTGCTTTGTCATTATCACTGCCAGGGGAGGCTGGATTCCCAGACAGTGCTGAACAAACTCCTTCCTCCCCCATCAGTCTCAGGATTTATATTATTTTCAGGGCATGATGCTGCAAATGGAATGACAACTTCACTGCTTGCCGTTTATCAAACACCCTGCTCTTACCTACACATTATTGTAAGAACACCAGCTGGAAAGCATAAAGGACCAAAAGTGATTAACTCTGGTGAATTAACACAAGGGATCTCTCTTCCAACTATTCCTAGGTGATTTCTAAATACCTGGAGGTGTAAATATAAATAATTAGGGCTAGGGAAACACACAAGTTCCTTTATACAAAATACAAACTCCGACCTCAGGAGAAATTAACTCTTCTTCTTTTTCCAATGAGAAAGCACTTCGTGGTTAAGAGAAAAATGAATTTCTCATATTTAGATGCCTTAAAAAAACAAGCTGTGTCATCATCCACCACACAAGGGATACCAGGAAAACAACTTGGCAGCTCAAAGCCTTGCTGGGCGCCGCTGATCCGGCGCCTCCACCCAGGCTGAGATGGGGGCAGAGAGGAGGGAATGTGAGTCCTGGGAGGCTGGGAAGGGCTGCAGGAGCTGTACCTGTCTGCCATAGACGTTGACACAGATGCGCTTGCGCAGCACCAGCTGCATCTCTGCAGGGTGGCTGAGCTGGACAGTGGCTCTGACAATCAGGTAAACCCTCTCCTCCGCCGCCGTCCCCTTGCTGAGCTGGATGCAGTCGTGGACCGTGGAGTCCCACGAGGCTTCTGCTTTCACCTGCAAAAAGGGTGGGGGGGAAAAAAAAATAAATGTATCCTCTAATAAGCATAATTAGGTGTATAATTAACTGCAATTAATTAAGCATAATTAGCAAAAATACATAATACATAAATTTTGAGAGTCGGCTTCTCCGTTTCGCTCCCTGTGAAGAAAAAAAATCCCTGCACTTGAGAAGAGGCCATTTAAAAATCAAGATCAGTTTGCCAAATGAAGATGTTGGGATTAAAAATGCCAACTTGCTCAAACTCTGGAACATTTCCTCTTGAAAAAAGATCTTTGAATACCCAGGATCATTGCAAATAAATTATAAAATATGCAGAAGTGCAGGACCGTTTGGCCTAATTTATTAAGATAAACCAAAGAGCAACAGAGATTGCAGTGGAAATCTTCCATCACACCACAAAATTCTCCTGTCTGTATTTGAGAAATAACTTCACTGAAGCCTTTCTAGCAATGCAGCAAAAGCTGGAATTTTTCTTCTTGCATGTTAAAATATAAGTATTAATGAAGATTTAAATGGTTGATCTTCAAGCCATAAGAAAAATGGCCTGGTAGCCAAATTTCCAGGCTCTAATACAAATCAGGACCAAAAATATCCCTAACAGAAGTACCAGGAATAAAGCTCCTTTTAAAAACAAAAAAAAATCAGAGAAAGGAGCAAAATTGTAAGGAATAAGTCAGAGATTCTAAAGTTAATAGTAGAAATTATAAACCAACAATTGTAAAATTGAAACTATGAGTTATGTGGCAAAATGGAGGATAATGAATGTAACAATGCAGAGGTTAAAATTTTAACAATTAAGACTGATTGTTTTTTCAGCTGGGGCTTTTGTGCTCTAATTTGCTCAGGGATTTTGATTTGTTAAATACAAACTGAATCTCAGGTTTTTGGGATGAAGGAAGATCCTTGAGTTTTACTATTTTCCAAATCATGGTTATACTTCCAGTGAATATTCCTTGAAAAGACAGTTGCTCACAGGAGAAACAAGTGCTGTATCATTTCTATGACATATTTGATGTATTATTTTCACATGTGGACATATAAAAAGAACAATTAAAAGACTGAAATTCCCTGGTCTGCAGCTTCCCTTACCTCACTGTCGTGATGCTTCACAATCTGCAGCTCAAAGAATTCCTCCTCCTCCTCTGCCACCAGAGTGGCATCCCAGCCTCCTGCCTCTGGGTCATCCAGGTTATCCTGGGAGCTGAAGTCATCAGCTGCAAACAGGAGGGGATGTGGAGGGTGAGGAAACACAAAGAAATCACCCTTTTTAAAAAGCATCAGCAAGTCAGGAATTCACATTTTCATCCCCAGCTCCCCACCTTGGCTACTTAGACCTCACCCACAAAATTAAAGCTGAATTGTTCCACTTAAAAAAAAATATCCAATTTCTATACAGAAAATGGGCACAAAGATTTGGGGACACAGACTCCAAGGTGCCCAATAAAGGGCAGGAATCTCCCCCTGTGGCAAACACCCCTTCCTTGCCCACAGGTGGATTTTCAGCACTGAGCTCATTTGGCATTAAATATGCGGTGCTGCTAAGATAAACTGCTGGTTGCACAGGAGAAAACACAGGACTTTTAGATCATGATTAAACAAACTCTAAATCTGGGTTTTGAGAAGCTCAGCCTGTCCTGCCTGCAGTCCCTCTCCATGAATTATTAACCAGCTGCTCTCTGAAGCCATTGGATCCATGGATGTGCTGTCCCAGATGGACAAACCACCAGTGTCAGAGGATTGCAGCCCAGGTCACCTCCCAACAGGCTGAGTGTCACCTCCCCTTCTCACCTGACCCCTCTCATCCAAATGTTAACCCTCTTTTAAACATCCCATCAAGGATTTATTTAACTGATTGCTCCCTGGATGTTTTTGGGGCTTTTTGGTTCCAATTTCCCATCTTTGGTAGGAGCATGTGAAAAATACATTGTTCAAACCGGATCTTGCATTGGGATGCACTGAAACATGGGATTATTAAAACCCTGTGGTTCCTTCCATACATAATATTTTTTATTTTGAAATATTAAACAATATGTTTTAGGAAAAACAGACACTTCTCCAATTAATCCACCTGCCATTCCAGGCATTTGTTAATTTTAAGCTTGCTTCAATTCTGAAATATCACTGGCTGGACAAAGTTAGTTTCCAAATTACTCTGCCATCTTAAGGAGCACTTACCATTCAAGTCAAGGAATATAACAGGAATGTGAGTTTCCATACCAGCCACAGGAGTCCTAAAATACAAAACAGGGACAACGGTGGCATTTAAAGTAAGAGAGATTTACCCAGCACACGTCCCTGGTGGTCCAAACCCCCAGGACATTGCATTCAGTCTGCAATCTTTAGACCATTGATAACCTTGGCAAACCTCTTTAGTTTAATTTACTGCTGCAGATTCCAAGAGACTCAAATAAATTAGTATTTCTTTTATATCAGCTCTCTTAGAATTATTATCTTCTTTGACCTCTGCTTTCTGAAGTGTTTCCTCTCTCCTAAAAGCTAATAGCAAAATTAAGTTTATTTACTCTGACACATTCATTCATGAAATGCAAACCTCTCTACTTCAGTGATGACAGGGAAAATGGGGCATCAGAAAAGCCACTCTCAAAGTTTGTAAACTAACACTGATGCTGCCATTCCACACAGTTATTACTCTTTCTTACAAAACACATATTGAGCCAAAACTGATGAATTTATAGTGAACAAGAGTCTCGTAATATATAAAGTGCTTGAATCATACTCAACATTTTCTCTGGTGCGAACCAGATTCTTCCTGGAGCAAGTTTCCTGCAGCTCCCCTGTTTTCAAACCCAATGAAACACACTGATGTGAAAGCTATGTGTTTTCACTATGAACTTGATATTTTTTTTATGTTTCAGAAGCTCTGACAAACTTCAGCTTCAAACTCCATGACACTCAATTCCATCAATAAATATTGTTAGAGGCTTGCTCAGCGAAGATATTCAGGAAGTTTCAAGCAACTGAAGAAGAGTTTGAGATGAAACAACCCCAAATCCTTATCTGCAGTTGCTGCTCACAGCTGATCCAGCACAGCAGTCTCAGTCTAGTGCTCTCTACTATTTTTAATGTTCAGAAAATTACATGGAACACTTGCTGACTAAACAGAGTTTGTTCTCAAACCAGGAGTGCAACAAAATGCTCCTGGAGATGCAGTTTTATGATGAGAGGGCAGCCTTTTAAGTGAATGAACTAGGTAGTTAACATATTAGCTAATTTTTTTAAATAGCAAGTGCAGTGGTAATAAATATTGATTCCTTTTTTTCAGAAGGTTATAATTACACCCTGATCAATAACAGCATCGTTTACCAAACAGCATTTTTGGATTTCAGAGACACAACTTGATAAAATAATTTAAGCAAGAGGCCTAATTTTAACAACTTTGCTCATTCAGGGTACAGAGGCCAGATTGAGGAGAGAGAAAAAAAATGGCCACAATCCAAAGGCAGCAATGGGCTTTGCATCATTTTTACATCCCTCCTCTGGGAATGGATGTTCCTACCACTCTGCTGGAGCTCCAGGGATCCCACTGCCAGCAGAAGGAACCATCACAGCATTCCTTTCTTCTGTGAGGGTCAGCCTCATCTCCAAGAGCTGAGCCTCCCGATCCGCATCGTCCTCGGTTTTATCTGCAAAGAGTCAGGAGGGCAGTCAGGACAGCAGAGCAGCTCTGAGAGCCTCTGGCACATGGCAGGGACTTTGTACCCCCCATGAGAGAATAAACCTGCTCTGCTCACAGCCCAGCACACAAAGAAACACCTCAAAACAACAAATAATTTCATAGAGGCTTCTCCAGCTTTAACTTCACCCCCGAAAAGCAAATTAGTGCTGAGTTCAGAGATCCAACTCTTCATGGACATCTTTTCTAAATGTGACAACATATTGAGATAAAGAGTGTGTGCCCATCTCTCAACCTTTTGCCTTTAGCAGCATTTTCCTTACCAGGCTTCCCCACGAGTTTCTGCAGCTGCTGATCAAGGTACTCCTGGCGCTTTGTTAAGGCACAGAGCCACTTCCGACGGAGCCTCTCCAAATCCCTGTCCTAAAAAGGGGGAAAAAACCACATTAAATATTGCCCCAGGAAAGCCAAAGTTTCCTGATTGTGGTTTCCACATTTTCTACAAACCCTTCTGCTCATCCTACACTCAAGCAGAAGATGAAGCACATCCAAACCCTTCAACTTTACAGATCTTATTTGAAATATTTTTGCTTGCCAACTCTTTAGGCTTTTTTTTCTGTACTACCCAGCTGAAAAAACCCTTCATTTTACACAATTTTCTGCCCTCAAACTACTCCAAAACTCATTAACCACTGGAGCTGGAAATCCCAGTCCTCACCACTCCCCACAGTGTTTAGCAGCCTCATGTTAGGAATCCATCCCTACCCCACATCATCCCACTCTTATGGCATCTGCAAATGTGCCCTTAAAATGATTTTTTTTCAAGTGCTCATGTCCTTTAAAAAAAACCCCAAAACACCTGAGTATCCCTAAGAACATTCAGTTCTTCCTCTAATATGCTTTAATCTGAAAACTTCTGCATTTGTAGGAGAGAATTTTAATTTTTTTACCTGATAACTGTCCATTTCATCCTCTTCTTCCTAGGCCAAAACACAAAAAAGCCATTAATTTTTTTTTTTTTGATAGCAGGAAACATAGTGAATGCAAAAGGTGTAACTATTTTAAGCAATATTAACAGTCTTACATAAAAATAAAAGTCTGAGGTTAGCAATGGTCACAAAATTAAAACCCACTGACATCCCAAAGATTCACTGATATCATCTCATCTAAACACCAACCAGAACAATCCAATAATTATAATGGAAAAATTCACAGTAATGTTAACTATCAGAAGTCTTAATAATTGAAATAAAGTGGAATACAAGAAAGAAACAGGAGAAACACCTTAAAACCTGCTGATGCTGCGCAGCAAAGAAAAATAGTGTTTTACCTCTAAGACTTAAATGTTTCAATAAGTGCTGAAAAAACAAAGTCTGGTATAGAATCCCAGAACTGTTAAGGCTGAAAAAGATTTTTAAGACCATTGAGTCCAACCATCAACCAGCACGGTCAGCACTGAATCTCATGTGCCAAATCCACAGGTTTTTTGAATACTTCCAGGGATGGGGACTCAACAACTGCCCTGGGCAGCTGTGTCAGGACTGGAAAACCCTTTCCATGAAGGAATTGTTCCAAATATCCAACCTGAAGCTCCTCTGGCATAATTTAAAGCCGTTCCCTCTCATCCTGTCCCTGTTCCCTGGGAGAAATCCCAATCCCACCTGGCTGCCCCTTCCTTGTCAGGGAATTCCAGAGAGGAAAATTCCCTCCTGAGCCTCCTTTTCTCCAGGTTGAGTTCCTTTCCCAGCTCCCTCAGCCTCTCCTGGCGCTCCAAACCCTTCCCCAGGTCCATTCCCTTCCCTGGACATGCTCCAGCCTCTCAGGGTCTCTCCTGTCATGGGGAGTCCAGAAATGCCCCCAAAACTGATATGTGTCCAAATAATTGAAAGTAACTTTGCTGCAAAGGAGAAGAACTGTAAAAATCTACTGCAATTATTAGGGAATTAAACAGCAGCCACACCAGGAGTGACAATGCAGACTTTAAACTTTTTATTCCCATTCTTTTCCCACCTTTAATTCTTGACCTTCATCCCAAGCAGAGCCACTTGCAATGAGCACAACTGCTCCTCCTCCTCACAGGGAATGGAAAAGGAATGAGGGCTCCAATCCTCAAGGAGTTATTACTTAGCTAGTTAAGCAAAAATGAGCCACCAGAGCCCACTTTTCTACCTTTATCATGAAAGCAAAAACTTAGCTAAGCTAAAATTAAAAAGCCACAGAGAAGAGGAATTTCCTTAGTTCAAGGTCTTTAGAAAATCTTTCACATTCCAGAGACAGCTGATTTACCTGAGATAAGAGAAATGATAATGAGGGGACTAAAATTCCAGGTGCTGATGTCCAAAGCCTATTGTAAGCAACAGGTCTCATAAAATCTGATTTTCACAATGGCCCCTTCCCATGGGGGTTATCACTGTCAGGCATAACTCACTGGTTTCTCTCTCTCTCAAGCTGGGTTGAAGTCTTTCTCCTTGACAGAATGTACTCTTTTGGGGACTGACAGCTCTTTGGGATAAGGAACTGGTCAGTGGATCAGGAATTCACTGGGGAAAAAATAAGGAGAGGCACACAGGATGCTCCCTTGGGAATTCTCCCTACAAAACAGGCTGAAGGGGGCACTTGTGGGTCAAGGCAAAACTGCAAGAATCAATCATGCTGTCCTAGGAGAGAAACTTCCTCCATTCAGGAATTTCCTGGCTTTATGGGAAGGAAATGTGGGTATCAGGGGCTGCTGTGATGGAAAAACTGCAGGGAGAGGCAGCAGGAGCATCATGGGGAATAACAGGAACAATCTACCTAGGATGCTGCAGAAAATGTGGAAAAAATTCCCCTTTTTGTACCCCAGATACACAATGGGAAAGGACTGCCCAGGTTAGGATACAACAGAAACCCCCAAGTACTTCAGAGCTCAAAGGAAAAGCCATCCTGATTAAGCAAAAAAAGGGAGCAGACATGGATTGGATCATACATTGTCAATAGGGTAAATATTTTGGGACATCTCCTACTTTTCCTACTTAGCAGGCCTTGTCTCAAATCAAACAAGTTCAGAGACCTGTTCTGCTGCACCAGATTTTGGCTTTGCCAGCTCCAGGGAGTCACTGAATTCTCATTTATCTGTTGAGGTGGAAAAAGTCAAAGTGCACCAGTAACTCACAGGAGCACCGCAAGAAGACAATCCCTAAAAAGAGAGGGATGCACATGGGGTGCAGCTTGTATGAGATTGTCCAAGAACTGCCCAACATCTGCTGTGGGCCACAAGTGCTTCCTGTAATTCTACCATTTGGCATTTGACACTATTCAAATATACACTGCACTGATTTAATTTTAATTTTTAATTTGAATACTTTAAATTAATTTTTGTTTTGAATACTTAATATTGCTTTCCATGTCTAATATTTGAAGTAAAATCTACACAAAAAACTCCTAATGTATTTTAGGAATATCTGCATTTTCTTTTCTTCTTTGAGTGTGTTGAGGCTGTGCTGCTTTCAAAGATAGGAAAGAACCCCAACCAGAACCAGAAGAGACACAAAACATCTTAAAAATGTTATTTTTGCCATGGGAAATTATTCCTTTGATGCTTTCCAGCTCCTGGAAATAGCTGACAATAACTATTCAGAGTTTTACCTGATAATTTTGTGACTTGACATGTTTTATTTGAACACAGCCAACACCAACAGATAATATGGATTCCTCCATCAGTGGCAAGGTCCCAGATTCCTGCACAGATTTCACTTCAACCTGGATTCGTCGAGATTGCCCCTGGCCAAAAAAGAACAATTTGAAATGCTTGTTTAAAAAAAAAAAGAATATAAAGTGCTGAAAGTTTGAAAGTTTAATTCCAGAGAGACCTCTACTGGCAGCCATTGGCAAGCAGAATTAATTTTTTTTTTGGGAAGAACAAAGTGCTGCAATCCCAATGACCCAGTGGTTAAGAGATCCCCTTCCTGTTGCAATTTATGAATTTACAGAGAAAAATAAAAGTTCAGCATTCAGCAGCTCCCCAGTTTATTTTTCTCAAGGGTTTTCAAACATAACCTCATATGATTTTATATTTAATACTTTTGAAGGTAGAAAATGGGATCTTCTTCCCACCTATAAAAGGGGAGAGCAAATAGTCCAGTTTGGTGAGCTACTGGAATTTCAGTGAACTTTTTCTGGCTCTGCTCTCCTTGGCTGAAAATTCTGATTCACTGATGGTATCAGCGCAGCAAAGCATCTGCTCTTTACAAAAACTGTAAGGGGAAAAAAGGTAAAAAAAAAAAAAAAAAAAAAAAAAAGAAAATTAAAATAAAAATCAAAGGAGTTGGTGAGGTCAGAGGAGCAGCCTGTATCTAACTTTTACTGATTCCTGGTGTTCTTTGGGCAGCAGCTTATCACTAGCTCATCATTTCAAAAATGTGAGCTGCTCAGTTAAGCATTAACAATTTAAAGCAGGTAGAATTCAAACAACAAAGGAGTGTTTGGCTGGAAGGATCAAATATAAGAGAACTCTTGGACCTCTTTAAAAAATGATGACGTTCAATGGAGACTGAGGTCCCTTCTGCCAGGTACTGGTACAGGACAGAGAAAAAGGTAACAAGGAGTGCTCTGATCACCTTTAAGCTGAGTCTCCTGCTTTACTTCTGTTTTCCACAACATCACATTTTGCACCTAAGCTTGACACTTCCTTGGACACCTTGGCCACCCAAAGCAAAGCTCTCCAGGTGTTTTTTGCACAGCTGGAACCCTCACCTGTCTGAGCTGGAAGATGTCTCCTGAATAAAGGATTGTTTCACTGGAAGGATCAAATAAAAGAGAATTCTTGGACCTCTTTAAAAAGTGATGAAGTTCAGTGGAGACTGATGTCCCTTCTGCCAGCTGCTGGCACAGGACAGGGCACAGGACAGAGCAAACAGGTTACAGGGAGGACTTTCATCACCTTTAAGATGAGTTTTGCTCGGTCTCCTGCTTTCCATCTGTTTTCCACAACATCACATTTTGCACCTAAGCTTGACACTTCCTTGGCCACCCAAAGCAAAGCTCCCCAGGTGTTTTTGGCGCAGCTGGAACCCTCACCTGTCTGAGCTGGAAGATGTCTCCTGAATAAAGGATTGTTTCACTGGAAGGATCAAATAAAAGAGAACTCTTGGACTTCTTTAAAAAGTGATGAAGTTCAGTGGAGACTGATGTCCCTCTTGCCAGGTGCTGGCACAGGACACAGCAAAAAGGTAACAGGTAAGCTGAGTGCTCTGTCTCCCACTTTACATCTGTTTTCCACAACATCACATTTTGCACTTAAGCTTGACACTTCCTTGGTCACCCAAAGTAAAGCTCTCCAGATGTTTTTGGCAGAGCTGGAACCCTGCCAGTGCCACCTCACCTGTCTGAGCTGGAAGATGCCTCCCATTCTGCCTCCTGAACAAAGGAGTGCTTGGCTGGAAGGATCAAATAAAAGAGAACTCTTGGACCTCATTAAAAAATAATGAAGTTCAGTGGAGACTGATGTCCCTTCTGCCAGCTGCTGGCACAGGACAGAGCAAAGAGGTTACAGGGAGGGCTCTGATCACCTTTATGCTGAGTCTCCTGCTTTCCATCTGTTTCCCACAATTTTGCACCAAAGCTTGACACCTTCTTGGACACCTTGGCCACCCAAAGCAAAGCTCTCCAGGTGTTTTTAGCACAGTTGGAGCCCTGTCTGTGCCACCTCACCTGTCTGAGCTGGAAGATGCCTCCTGTGCTGACGTCCTTGGCAGGGGTCACCTCCACTGGGCAGTACTCCCCGTTCTCATTGAGCTCCAGGATCTGCACCCACAGCTCCACTTTGCGCGTCACCTCACTCCACCTGCAGAACAAGTCATGGACTGGGTTGTTTCTTCTCTTTGGATGTTTTGGTTTTTTTTTCCCCCCAAAAAGGAATTAAAATATCAAAATACTGAGCTTACAGTGCAGACTGAAGTAGCAACAACTGCTGCAATAAATGCACCATTTGTGAGCACACAGGTAGCAGCTGTGCAGAGCTTCTAAATTTTCCTGGCAGCTATTTTAGTCAAACATCAGAAATAAGCCTTTTCCTGATTCCAATACAAAGCCCAATTCCACATTTAAGCTCTGGTCTCAACTCCTGCCACAGAAGCTCAGTGTTGTCAGGGCAATCAGGCTGAGATGGAAGACAGAGGAATGAAATATGACATTGTCTCACAAGCTATCAAAATTCAGAGCACTTTCCTGACCTCCTTCATATCACTGCCTTCTCTTCAACTCTTTCCAGAGCTTAATAAGAAGCAGCCATTTTTGTAGAACTTCAAAATTAAAAAGGATAGAGGTGCTCACTACTTAGCTGCCAAACATAACCCACTATTTTAGAGCACCCTTTTCCTCTTTGCCATATTTCCCTGGCTTTTATTTTAAATTTCCTTACATGCAGCTTAATAATTAATATAAGCTTAAGCTGCAAGTAAAAAGAGAAGTAACTGCCAATAAATTAAGGTGCAGAGCTGCCTTCTGATTGAAGAGGCAAAACAACTCATATTTAAGAAAATGCTACTACAAGATTGCTTTGGGGACAACAAATGGTGCCAGCAAACAAAAAGCACCTCCCTGCAGTCTGAACTACCATAATATTGCATATTTATCCAAATTGAAGTAATAAGGAATAAAACTTTTCCAGTGGCAGCATTACAGGGATGGCATTTCATAGCCAGGAATGAATTGGAGTCATCCAGAGGCCTTCAGTTCAAAATCTGACTCTTTACCCCAAACCTGCTTCAAAACTGAGCACCTCAGGTGGTGATTTTTCCCAAACTCCAAACCAGAGATTCATTTCCCACACGTACCTGTCCCGAAGGCTGCGTGTTTTGGCTTGAATTATTCCCAAATCCCACAGGGCTGGGTTTTTTCGGTCCCCACTCTGCTTGTGCCCATAAACTTCAATGGCCAAAGCACCATCATAAAGATGTTCCATGAAGTCTTCAGAAATATTCACAGAAACCTCCTGGAAGGGACAAATCAGTTGGTAAGCGTGACTACACGACTCAGGCTGGGAGATTTTACTGCCCAGACTTTAATAAAAGCATTTAGTAAAATTAAAATCCCCCTGGTTCCCAAGACACAATCCAGGGGAAAGGAATTGTTGGATCAGTTTGTAAAATCAGGAGGCCGGTCAAAGGAATGTGATTTTCCAAAGATTAAAGTCTATAAGGAGCTGGAAAATGACCACAGGCTGTTGCAAGCCCTGAGCCAATGGCTCAGAAAAAAATCAAAGCATATGCTGCAATGCTTCAGAATCAGAAAATCAAAACTCATCAGAAGGTGTTACATCCATTTCACAAATGGGAAGAGGAATAAATTGCCCAGTGTGATAAGAAGTGATAGAACATGATGACAGCTGGGGTGATTTGGCTGAGATTCATCCAGCTGACTGTAGGTGTCTCTATAAAATGCTCAGCTGCTCCAAAGCCAGTGGGAAGAAAGAGTCTGTCCTAAATAGTCTGTTCTGACCTCTAACAACCCAACTTCAGCATCTACAGCAGCCCCACGTCCCAGAATTGGGACATTTCTATTCATTTCATCAGAGTTTAGAGTGATCACCTCAGTTAATGACATCATGTAACGTCAGATAAATATCCCTCATCCACAGGTGAATTTTACTGTGGATAAATTCCAATATTAGTTTCTCAGATGAAGTCATGTTTTTCTTTATTAACCCACTTCACCTTCAGTGATTTTTGGACAAATGAACAGTGCAGAAGAATCAAACTTAAATGGACTCTGAAGACATTTGAATTCCTATTAAAAAAAAAATTAGTGTATCAACATAATGAAATTAAAAATGGTATTAGAGCATCATGAAATAAAATGTGAGAAAAGAGGCAGATAAAACTGCTACACAAACTAAAACAGTTTTTTTTTTTTTTTTTGCCTGCCTTACAGTTTAATGAATAAAACAGAAAAAGAAATTACATTGCAGTGGTCAAAGACAACCATGCACCGTGGCTCCTTGCTGACGGAAGACTGGGAAGGATCCACCTCAGGTGCAACAACAACTGGCTCCACTTGATCCCAGAATGTGTATTTGCAGAACACAAAGTTGGACAGGTGCTGTGGCAAACCTGTAGCCTGAAGTATTTTAATCTGGAAAGGAGGTGAGAAAGAAATGAAAAGCGCTTATTCATCAGGCACGGAATTAAAAACATCACCTAGCAGAACAATGCTCCACTGCAAAGGATAAAAAAATTAAGAACATAAATAAAAAAATAAGAACAGCAAACCAAAAACAATTTAGCAAAATAAAATTTCTGCACTGATACTCATTGGAGACAATGTTTGGAGTGCAGCAGCTGAGGACAGTCACTAGATGTCACCAGGCTCATATTTCCTGGAAGGGACATTCTGCTCATTTTTATTGGTGAAATGCACCAAACCCATTGCAACTGAAGAGGAATACAATAAAAATCTCATTTTTCCAGTGGCTCCTTTATGCTCCAAAAATCTTGGGTTTAAGATACTACTTGTTCTTATTCTGTGATGCTGGAAATAACCTAAAATGAACCCCAAAGAAAGCAAAATTAACCTGTCCTCTCATCAAATCAATGCCAAATAGAAACAAAATGTTGTGAATTCTCATTCTGATCTAAACAAAGCCATGATATTCACCATATATTTAATAAACTTTTATTCTCCATTTGTCAAATTAAGACCAAATGAGTTGGACTTCTGCAGTATGACCCTCAGGATTAGGCAGGAGTATTTTTTGCCAAAAATGCCCCATCCTGCTTGTAAGCACTGGAGCTCTATGGGACAGGATAAAAAGTGGGGGGAAAAGAACACAATTTCTCCCAAACTGTTCATATTGTCCAGAAGTCAGCAAGGCTGGGGACCAGACCCTCTAATGTTTTTTGCCTTTCTTTTCTTACCTGTAGCTTGTAGTTTTACGATCACTGCTAGTAAATACTTCCTATTAATTTTCTTCTTAAATCTAACAGTAATAAAAGCTGTTAACACACACAGTACACATTAACATACAGTTATTGTAGTATTAATATTATAATAGTAATATTATATTAATAAATAAAATATCTTAATATTAATATGTTATAATATTATAATATTTAACATACAGTTAAAACACACTGTACGTATTTTACAAAATATTTAATATTCAGAGAAAGAAATATTGAGAGAAACAGAAATATTAAGAGGCAATGATTCCTAGAATGATGGGAGTTTATCTCCCATCTCTTGACTGGATTCTGCAGTCATTCTTGATTCTGCAAGATATTCTTGAATTGGATATTGAAGTGCCAATCCTAATACAAAGACCTTCTCTGGATTCCAATAAAATTCCTGGGGCGAGCCTTTGGCATATTAATGAAAGGAACAAACCCCAACTAATTATCTTGTGTTACTTCAGCCATTCCAGAAACAAAATAAGGTTACAAAGAGAAGACATCCAATGTCCAGAAGCCAAGGATTTCTTTCTGAACTCAGGATGGGAAGAGAAAAGGCTGCTCAGAGGTTGGGAGACACCTGGAACTCACCCTGCAGACAAGTTTTCTCTCTGGGATGTCATTTTCATTGGAGTAGTCAGGGCTGTCCTCACCTCCCACCAGCCTGTCATCGATTTCCCCGCTCACTCGAACAACTTCCACGTGGAGACGGCCTGAAACCTGGCAGGGCATGAGTCAGAGTTATGTGATGCCAGAAAACAGTGACAGGCTCACCCCCTCCCAGGCTGTAAGCAGCCAACACTTTATTCCTTTCTGCACTCTGCATTTGTTGCACCAAGTGAAGAACGCTGTGGAGCAAGGATCAAAAAGCCTTTGTTGCAAAAATCATAAAGAAATCAGACACTGGGGTGACTGAGGGAACAATTTCACCTTCAAACCAGTCTCTGGAGGGTCTGCAAAGGGCACACTTGATGCAGAGCACAGAGAATGGTGCCTGGTGTGCTCTGCTGCCTTTGAAGTTGTTCTTCCAGAATATATTTAAGAACCTATTTTCTTGATGGCAGGCAGTGAAACCAATGGAGCTATAGCTCATCCTAAGGACTTATTTTGGGCTATTTCCCTCTGGAAGCTTTCTCCTTTCACAATCACCTTGCTGGGATTGAGAACTGTCTGAAAACTGTAGTAAAATATTACGGGATTTACACAATTCCACACTGTTAGGAAAGACCTTGAGCACATGAAAGTGGAAATTATCTACTCCATGCTGGTAGTGAGATCCACAGGCTGTAATTAAAGAATGATTTTTAATTTTAGATTTTAAAGAACGACAAACCTCTCCCTTCTGATTGATGATTGGAACAGCATATTGAAGCTTCACATCATAGAACAGGCACTCAAGGAAAACATTGGCTACTCCAATAAGGCTGTGGTTCTCCTGCTCGTCATAGAAGGGATCAGCTCTCCTGAAATAAGCTCTCATCACCTGCAAGCAAATCCAGAGTCTGTCAGGAATCCAAACCTCCCAGGAAACACTTCTCAAAGTGTTGCACAACCAGCCCAGTGAAAGAAAAAGGGACTCAAGCAAGAGGCCAGATTAGATCAAGAAGATTGGAAATTAATTTTATTTTGGATAAGGCCTGTCCTGAGCAAGTCCTCCTTAACTTTGCCAGATTCCTGAACATTAACTGCTGTTGTGTCATCTGCAACCTCCTATTATGTGCTCCATTCCCTCACCAAACTATGCATGCAGGCAGGGATCAGAGTGACAAGATAAGGGTTAATTAAATGCTGAGCATCAATTCAGGACTAGGAAAAGCAAAACCTCAGGGAAACTCAGCTCTTTGCATATTCCCTCCCCACCTCCACCAAACAATCCTTCTGAAAATGTAACAGGAATGCAATTACAGGAGGACTTTTTACTTACTGGATTGTCTTCCTCACAGTCTTTCCACTCCTGGTAAAGGTCCCTCATATCTACCAGTCGATTTTCCAGCTTTTCCAGTGACCAGATCTGTTTGCCTTTCCCTTTCCTCCTCACCTGGATTGCAGGCTCACTGAGAATTGCACCTCTCTGTGAAACAATTAAAGGGATGCCAAGAAGGAATTACTGTCAAAACAGTGAAAAAAGAGTTTAAAACTAACACAAACTTGAGAATATCTTTGGGAAAAGCCTGTTCTTTTTTTTTTTTTTTATTCTGGCTTGAGCAGCCAAATCCAAGTGTGACAGGCTCTGAGTTCAGCTGTCACAGTGTATTGGTGCTCATTTTAACTGGACAGTGTAATCACAGCTACAGGCACTGGTTTCCATGGATTTTCACCTTGCATAAGTGTTAGAAATGGGAACATTTAAGTATTTCACAAATACCCTCAAGTTAGAGCAGGCCTGGAGCTCCAGCTAAAATTACCAATGCCTGCAACTTTCAACTAGTGCAGACACTTAACCCCCTTTATCATCCTGTCTCTGGATGTGTCTTCTCTAGAAGACTGCGAGAAAAACTTCTAAAACAACTGACAACAATTATAATCCTGGAATAAAATCCATCTGTCGTACTAAAGACAGTCTGAGTATCACCAAAATACTGATTTGGCTTCAAGAAATTACACCAGCTTTAGTTGTCAGCCTGAGACACAGAAGTCTGGGTTCAGATCCCTCCTTCCAAAATTTCTACGATGTCTAGGAACAAATAATTTAAATCCTCTCTGCTCCAGTTCCTCCCTCCATAATGGGGATGGCAGAATTTTCACAGCTCACTGGGATGATGCAAAGTCAAATGTCCATAAAGGGATGGTAAACACTTGCAACAGATGTTACCCAACCTGCAGAGACTTTGTCACTCTGCAACAGCAGCAAGTGGGAGCTTCAACACCAGGGGAAAGGTCTTGCACCCAAATATTTATCTTTTAAGGGACATGGTAAGATTTTCATGGTATAAAATAAGATAAGGATGTAGCAGAGATGTATTTAATGCACATTAGTGAAAAACTAACTCAACCATTAGAATCAGAGTAAAAGAAATCTGAACACTGAGGGACAAACTTACTAAACAACCATTTAATTCAGTCAGGGTGACTGTACCTTGCTGTTGGCATTAAGGCTTGAAGCTGGGATCTGGAGGGTCACTTTGTACTCTGTCCTCTTGTCCAGTTCCTCTCCAATAAAATTGGCTTCCCTCACGTACAGATTGGCTTTAACAATCTGCTCTCGCAGCTTCCTCAGGCTGTGGGTCAGCATTTCTTCCCTGGAACAACGGGAATGGGGAGACAGGGGAAATCATGAGGTTCATGAAAAGCAAAATAAATGGATGAGGAGGCAACTGAGAGCTTGTGGGTGAGGATTAAAGAGGGAAGGGACAGGTGACATTAAAGTGGGGCTGCTACAAATATTGGACAGGTGAGCCCCTCCAGAAAACCCAGGAGCAACCTCATGCTCACAAGCCCCGGACTTCAGCAGAACTTGTGCAAAGGTCTAGGCACTGCTGGAGAGGGACTTGGGACAAGGGATGGAGGGACAGGACACAGGGCATGGCTTCCCACTGCCAGAGGGCAGGGATGGATGGGATATTGGGAAGGAATTTTTGGCTGTGAGGATGGTGAGGCCCTGGCACAGGGTGCCCAGAGAAGCTGTGGCTGCTCCTGGATCCCTGGAAGTGTCCGAGGCCAGGCTGGATGGGGCTTGGAGCAACGTGGGATAGTGGAAGGTGTCCCTGCCCATGGCAGGGGGTGGCACTGGAAGGACTTTCAGGTCCCTTCACACCAAAATGATTTTATCATTATATTTTTATAATTTGTATTTTTAATACAAAAAATCAGGCTAATGAAATTACATTTTAACTGGAAAAATCCTCCCCCCATCTGTATGAATTTAGCAATATGAAAATTAGGATGCTGCTGGCTTTGGAGACTTCTCCATGCATCTACTCAACCGGCAGCTTTTGTGTGGCTCATTCCAGAGTTTTCCCATCACAGATGTGGATGTTCCATGTTACAGAGAAAGGTTTATTCAGACACGAGCCACTTGCTCACTGGTTTTCCTGGCAAGTGTGAGAAAAAGTGGCAACTGTGCAGCCCAGGAATCTGGTGCTACAAAACATCCCAGGCACACAGCTAGCACCTTGTCAGGCTGGCTGAAATAATTTTTAATTCCAAAGTTGCTTTTCTATCTGTATTTTTCATGACAATATCTTTACCACACTCATTTATTTAGGATTTCATCTTCCTCCTGCAGCTGCTCTTTTTGACAGCAAGAGTGGAAAAGATTATTTAGGGGCTGAAGTAAACAACCCCAGTGCCATCACCCAGGAAGAGGTAGAGTGGACAGTGACCCCTCTGTGGTTATTAGATGGCTTTTTTGATTATTTGAATTAAAATTATTTGTATCATCCTCTTACTCCCTTTTTTTTATTTGCCTGCCAGAACCTGCCCAGGTCAGACAGCTGGATCTGTGTCAAGAGGAAAAACTTTCCAGCAGCTGAGTCATGCATGACCCATGAAAGAACAAACTCACATATAAACCTCAAAATTTCACCCAATCACATTTTTAGCCAAATTTGCTGCTCATCAGGATAGAGCTTCTATTAGGAACTCATTATTTGCTCATATTTTCTACCACTGTAGGTCTGGTTATTCTGGAGGTGTTCAAGGCCAGGTTGGATGGGGCTTGGAGCAAACTGGGATAGTGGAAAGTGTCCTCCTCATGGCAGGGGTGGAACCTGATGGTCTTTGATGTCCCTTCTGTGATCTTCAGATAAACATTTTGGCCACGTCCTCCCCAAGCCCCCACACGAGTCCTCGCAGAAATCCACCGCAATTGCAGCACAACGACAATTTTACCAGATTTGCTGCAGAAATTCGACAGAACGCCCCTGGTGGCCCCAGGGGGGTACCCACCTCTCCTCTGCCCACTGCCTGAGGCGCTGCTGGGCACTGGGGGAGTGGAAGGAGAACCTGTCCATGCTGCGGAAATGCTGCTTCTCGGGCGAGAGCCGGCGCCGCAGCTGCTCCAGCTCGTGCTCGTACATCAGCCTCTGCCTCTCCAGGGCAGATCTCTTCTCCTCCTCGTGCTGCTGCTCCAGGCTTTGCAGGATTGACTGCATTGGGTCTGGGCAGAGTTCGAGAATAAAGAAAGTACTGTAGTGAAATTCATGCTGAGGATTGTCCTGGATGTATGGTGTGAGCGCAGGTATCAGGTAAAAAGAGAGATTCTGGTTTTATTGCAGTGTGCATTTAAAAAGTGCTGCTGAGTTCTGAAGCAAAACAAATGTTTACAAGGCAGATGATTTAAGAGAATTAAGAAAAGGGAAAGCCCAAGTTAGGGAAAAAAAAAAAAAGAAAAGTCTTCCTGTTTCCCAAAATAATGTCATTCTGAGACAGCTACATGAGACCACAAAAACTCAAAAACATGGTTTCAGAGACAGAAATCACTGCAGTTAATGCCTGAGTGAGACATAACACAAGAAAAATAAACAGCCAAGTGAAAACACTTTGATTTGAGACTGCAGTTCCAGCAGCATTCCACTTCTGGCTTTCCCCTCTGCAAGAACTGCCAAACCAAACAGTCTGCCATGGTTATTTTTCCCTCCTCAAGCACAAAAATGACTGTGATGAATCATTCACAAGAAAAATTCTCCAAAAGGAAGTTATAAAGGAAAAAGTCTGTGGTTATTCTCATATTTTGTAAACATTCCCAAATAATTTTTGGGGCTCCTTACCATTACTACCAAGAGCCTTCATGGTGACTTCCATCTGGGCATACTCATAGCTGAAGTTAATCTCACTGGACACCTCACTGGAATTGTCTCCATCTATATCCAGCTGCTCCACACTGTTGCTGCACTTCATGGAGTTGTCCCGCTCCTCTTCCTCATGATCTGCCTTCTTTTTCTTCTTGGGCAAATTCAGCCTTTAAATAAGGGGAAAATTTTTAGAGGATTATTAAATTGCTCAGATCTGAAACACAGGGTTGCTTTCAAATATTGTTAAAATTCAGCAAAGCCTTGAAATCAGAAGATTTTTTTTTCCTTTCAAACTTTATTGATCTCCCGTGGGTGTAATTTTCCTCAGGGCAAAAGCAGGAGCAGAAGGTAAACTAATTAATCCATTCTACATTCTCATAATTAAGTACCTCATGCTACCAATAACACAGTTTAGATAATCATGACATTTTTTAGTCATTCCACATCCAAATAATTTAGAGGCAATAATGAAGTGATAGCTCACTTTTTTATGTGGGTTCTCCTTTTAAGCATGAAATAAAGCAACGACATTTTAGATTATCATTCAAATCCACTGATTTTTGAGGTATTTCAGAGGGTTTCAAAGCACAGTCATGAACAGAAAACATCTACCAGTGATCCTGTCTGATACAGGAAGGTCACAGATATGGCTGGGACTACAGGGGACAGAGAGCACAGTAATAACATCTAGCATTAAAAACCAGTCTAGCATCAGTATTGCTTTTATAATCCTCATCTCTCCTTGTACTTTAAATCAAAACAAAGTGGGTGCCAATTTACAATTCCTGGAATAACTTCTGTTACCTGAAGAAGTGGTTGTTTCCCCACAGGATTCTGTCTCCATGGTGGAGCTGGATGGGACACACGACAGCAGAGCCGTTTACAAATGTCCTGGGAAAAGGCAAAAATCTAAAGTAAATATATTTATATGAAGCTTCATTTTTCCCCCTCCCAGTATTACTTTCATTACTGCAACAAGTAAAGGTAGGAGAAGAGATTTAGGGATTGCAAACAGGCAAAACATTCCCAGAAAATTCACTGATCTATCTAGTGCTGTTTCACTGTGTAGATCAGTGAATTTTCTGGGAATATTTTGCTCAATATTCAGCATCTTTTGCTCAAATATTCACTGACCTACCCAGCGCTGTTTCACTGGGTAGATCAGTGAATTTTCTGGGATTATTTTGCTCAAATTCACCTTCTTTTGACCTCCTAAGCTCATGAAGTTCAGTACATTTAGACAGATATTACTACAGCTGTAGTAATATCAGTCTGGGGAGTAAAATTAGGGCTTAAAAATGAGCAGCCTGAGAAAACAAAGTCACTAGAAAAAACCACTTGCACACTGCTCTGAAATACAGACACAAAATAGAAATATTTGAATAAGGCAATAGACACCTTTGCTACATGAACAGCTTAAAGACACTAATTAAAAAATCAGAAATCACTTTTATTTCTGAGCCAGATTAAGTTTGAAAATAGGATTGTGGGATAACTCAAATTTGAAGGGAATCTCAGGTTGTCACCCAGTCCAATCTGCTCCAAGCAGGATCAGCCACAAATCAGGGTAAATGTGCAAAGTTTGAATTTTGTGTATTAACAATAAGTTATTGGAGATGCTGACTCTGCATGTCATTTTGTGATCAATCTGAATATGCCAGCTGCTTCTCAAGTAGAGCTACTTAATTGAATAAAGCAACAAATGCTTCAGCAGCTCTTTGCATATCAACAGATCTCCTAGAAAATTAATTCAAATTTTGATAGGAGTTACATCTACACAGCTGCAAATCAGTGAGTATCTACTTACTGAAAGCACATGCAATTTACTCATCTCCTCTTTAAAAATTTGGGCTGCAAACACCCTCCCTGAGAGAAATCCCACTGGAATGGAACATGAGTTGACAGAGGAACAGGTGACAATTAAAATGTAAAAGCAGAATTTTTCCTACTACGAAGGAGATCAAGAAGTTTGTTTTCCAAGTATCTCTGTGCACCATTAATCATAAAATATTGGATAAAATGACAAGTATCAAACAACTGTGGCTGCATTTTATTCCTTCACCTGGTATTTTTTTGAGGGGTCAGCATAACTTGGCCTTCTGGGGTGATGTCTATAATGCAGTGCTCAGGAAGAATTCCCATTCCACACAGCTGGATATCTTGAGAGTTGTCTGAGCCTATTAATGTGTGCTCCTGGGGAAAAATTAATTCAGATGTTAATGATGGATTGCAGAGGTTCACTGGGTCTAATTCACCCTTCCTCCTTTTGGATGTGTTGTATCATCTGGTCCCAAAATTTCACAGCTGTTCAATACTTTCCTCAGAGGGAAAGAGAGAAGAAAATAAATTTTGTGTCTCACAATAACAAGCAGGGAGCACTCAGGAAAGTTTACAGGTAACAGTTAAACGTGAAAATGAAGATAATTTTGATTTAATGGAGGAATCCAGTGCCTCAGAATGTTGTAGAAGCCAAAGGAATAAAGGATTTCAGGCAGGAATTTAGAGAGGCTCTCAGTGGCAGATCCATGGTGGTTATGGAGGTTCCCCCTAGATCAGCAACAGCTCAGGAAAATCCTGGATACTCAAGGTGAGGGGGATTTGGGAGATGAAGAACCACTTCCCACATAAAATTGCTAAGGTTGGAAAAAACACCTTAAGACCATCCAAGCATCCCCAGCACTGCCAAGGCCACCACTGCCCCATGTCCCCAAATGCCACCTGCACAAGGCTTTTAAATCTCTCCAGGGATGGGGACTCCACCACTGCCAGGGCTAGATTCCCATTTTGGGACAGAAATCTCTTTTTTAGGCATCTCCAAACAATTTTTGAGGGAAAGATTTAACAGTTTGGACAAGTCAATTCAGGTTGTTTTTCAGTATTTGAAGGACCTGATGCACACACAGCTCAGAGAGAAAGTGTGCAAATATTCTGAGAAACAAGAGAGTTAAATCTCAGGATTTTAGGAAAAACACCTGCAAATAATTTTATCACAATAATTTCAAAGCACAGGGATTTTTACACCAAAATTCCCTAGGAGAAAGAAAAATCTGAGTTATTAAAAAAACGACAAAGACTAATTGAAGGAGACAAAATCTACCCCATGGAGTTTTCAAAGGAAAAGAGCACAGAACCACCTGAGACATTTGTGTTGGTACTGATGGGCCAAAGGCTTTGCCTCATTCTTGTCCCCAGTGACCACTGGGACAAAGTGGGATCTGCCTCAGTATCTGTCAGTGATTTAGCAGCTGAGTCTGCATTTTTATGCGCAAGTTGTCTGGGAAAGAGTCAACCTCTCCCAAAACCTCAGCTCTTTTCTCCTTTTTAATGTGTTTTTTTAGCAGATACAACATGGAGAAAGTGTTTTCCCTCGTTTCCATTGAGATATCGCAGAGCCACGGTGGCTGATATAAAAGAGGATCAGATATTTCCTAAGACTGACTAAACTAAAACCATCTTTCAGCTTAATCGCTGATTTTGTGGCTGTTTTGAGAGTTATTACCCCACTTCAAAGGCAACAGAATGATTTAATGTGAAGCTCAAACTGCTGATGTTTGCTGTGAAATTTTTAGAATTTGCACTCCAATTTGTGACTTTAAAATGGTTGTACCTTGCTTCTCCTCCTGAGTCCTCCATCTACAATTTGTAAAAGCCACAATAAACTGCCCAAATATTTCAGCACAGGGTCCAAAAGTCACACCTTGTGTTTGATGGTTAATATCAGAAACAGGGACTGCACATCACAAGTGCTGAGGCAGAACAGAACTTGTTTTTCACTTCTAGCAAGCTCCACCAAGAGGATTAAAATGCATTTCATAAACTGAAGACAGCAGCCAGAATTTAGACTACACACAGAGAAGCTGACTACTGATATGCCCAACTTTCACATAAAACAATTTCATGGGTAAAAGCTTGTGAAAGTTTGTATAAAAAAACCCCAACCAACAAAAAAACCTCATCCCAGAATAGGAAACAGTTTCTCAAAAAGAACACATCTAAATTTCTTTTAAAAAATGCCAAAGAAAACCAAAATAAACAAAAACATCAAATCCTCAAATTTTTCCTGTGCATCAAAGAATTACATTTCAAATAAAAAGTTTGTACTCATATAAACCTTAATATTTTTAGATTTACAGTTTTATAGAACTCTCCAAGTACACCTCTGCCAAATGAATTAGAGCCCTGACATGACAAAATTTTTATATACAAAGATATATTTTTACCTTTAAATAGTACACCAGGAGTTCATTGAGAGCTGGATCTGCATTCAAATTAACCAGGAAGCATTTATTATCCCCAACTTTTATTCCAGAGGACTGCAGGGATATGCCAAGGCTTTCCAGCTGCTTCTGACGTTCCTGGAAGAGAGCAGCCATCAAAACTGAGCTGACTGATGCCCAAACATTCTGAAATCCATTCCCATCTGCAGGAGCCACCAGGCAAAAATGATGGATTGATACTTCTAGAACAGGAAATTCTTTCTTCTGCAACAGGTGAGGCACAGAAGGTTCAGTTGTATCTGCTCAGGGGTATCTGTGATTCCTCCTGTGGCTCCGTGCTTTGGTCCCACACATTCCCATATTCCCAGTGGGAAATGAAAGCAGCTGGGAGCAGCCTCCTGCAGCACTGCAGAGCATCTCCATGACCTCACTGGAACAGCAAAATGCTACCACAAAGCCATCTCTAGAGCCCTTTATTCTCCCTTTCCAGCTAAAAAGCAAGAAGTTAAGTTAAATCCTTGCCAAGCCAAGCTCCATGTCTATCCTTTGTTCCAGAGCAATCAAAATGACAAAAAAACTGGCAACCTGCTATTTAAGTAATGCAAAGAACACTTCCTGCTGAACAAGAATAGCAGCGTTTTGGATGGTGTTTTGTTCTTGTCAAAAGACTTCATAGAAATGCCCAACAAAGCATTACTGTGCAAAAAATGTCCATCTCTCAAAGGGAAGGGTTTGGGTGAGACCAGAACAGTGAAAGAGGAACATTAAACATTTCTGACTTAGAACGGGATTTTTCTCAAAAAAAAAAATCCACTGGGATAGAAAAATTGAGAATTGTTCCCAGGAGCAGAGCGAAACTCAAGTGAGACTCACTGTCTGCAACAGCAAAAAAAAAAAAAAAAATAGAAATAAATATGAGAGAATCCTCATAGGTTTGCTGAGGGAAACAGAAACAGGAGAGGGTGAAATGAATAAGCAAAATAACATACAAGAGACCTACAGAGCTTTCCCTGTGCTGCTGAGACTTTTTAAAAAATCAAATTAGACAATATAAGAATAATCCTGGAATGTTTATCTTTACCTATCAGTGTGCTTTATATTTAAAAATTGACTATGTCACAATATTCAGGATCATTCCCTGCTCGGTTGTACCAGGTCTAATCAAGATTAAAATTGCAAAGAAATGGCACAACTTGCTCTTGATTTTCTGTTCCCTGTCTCCACACAGGCTTACAAACCCATCATGATGTCCTTGTAAGGGAAAGTCATGTGTGTGTGTGAGAGAGAGAGAGAAAACAAAGAACAGAGGAGAAACTGCAGAGTGATGTCAAAGATCTCTCTTCCGATCACCAGTGCCAGGCTCTAAAGTTCACAAAAATCCTCATTATCTGCAGAGATAAAGCACATGTTGCCCTAAGGAGAACTTGGCCCACAATGTGAATCTCATAGGATTAACTGAGAGAAAAACAGCCAGTTCCTGTTAATTTTTTTCTCAAGACTTAATGTTAATTAACTTAAATGCTGAAAAAAACATTAAAAGTATACCAAATGCTGAAATTTTTCACTGAAAATGTGAAAAATAGCCTGTTTATGTGACTAGTGTTTAAGACTTTGAACTTTTATTGATGCCTCTTTGATGGTCCTTGCTGTCTATTAGGACTCATCCTTTCCTCAAAGATTTACAAATATCCCTCCTTCCTTCCTGTCTACCCTGACACAATTTGACAGACAGATGAAAAAGCAGCAAATACAACATGTGGAGAACACAGCACAGCCCCCTTTCCCTATATCCCTGTCCCACTTGGGGGCAGGAAATATAAAAACAAGAGTGAAGCTGAGCCAGGGAAAAAAGGAGAAGAGGGGAGAAGGTGTTTTAAGATTTAGTTTTTATTTTTCATTACCCTACTCTGATCTGATTGGTAACAAATTAACTCAATTTCCTCATTCAAATCTGTTTTTCCCATAACAGTAATGGATGATTTATCTCTCCCTGTCCTTATCTGGACCCAGGAGCCTTCTGTTACACCTTCTCTTCCCTGTCCAGGTGAGGAGGGGAGTGACAGAGTGGCTTCCAGACAGTCCTGGAACAGCCTGTGCTGCACAAACACTTGTCCTCATCCCTCCTCTGGAAAAAAAATCCCTTTTTCAAGGCTCATGAAACTCCCAGCTCTGAAACATCCCTATCAGGCTGGGAATTTAGAGACAGAAAGGCAGAGAGGTAAAGCAGACATCAAGGCACATTTAGTCTGAAGAGCTGAACCCATTACTTCAGTTTTTCAACCTCCTCACACATTCAAAGCCTAGAAACTATTGTGTAGGATAAGAGCAGGATTTTTTTACTATTATTATTTTTTCTTTTATTTTTTTTCCACACTTATACACAGGGAGGAATTGCACTGAAAGGCAGGAAGCCCTCATAGTCACAGGCAGCACTTCTTACAATGGATCTTTAAAACCAAAGTCAACACAGTCTATTCTGATTGTGGCATCTACAAGAGGGCTTTGTACCAGAGGCTCCATTCTCCCCTTATTTATTACCCACCATTCATCACCTCCCCACAGTCCTCCCCCCTCCAAAGCTCCCCTCTGCAAATATGTACATCAGCATTTGTGTGGGAAGAACCAGGAGTGTCACGCAACAACCGTGGTGACCTGCATCATTTTTCCAAGGTAATCATCTCCAGTTATGGTCTGAGGCCCTAAATATCAGTTTAGGAGCTATTAAAACACACAGAGATTCTTGATAGCTCTATTTTTTATCATTCTGAATGCCCTTTGCCTGGTGCATTGAGGCACTCAGTCCATAACCTTGCACTGAATGCTCTCAATGCTCCCTCATCACAAACAATTTTACTGCCTGAAGAATATAAAAAAACCCTGTAATCCTCTCATCCGTGGATTATTTTATTATTTTTTTTTGTTAAATAACTTCTCCATTTGCATACAGTGACAATTTATTATTGTCACTGGAGTGGTAATCTGGGAGGCACCCATCTATCACAGGAATTAAGTGAAGCTTTTCAAAAGGGCAGCAAGCTTGACCTACTTACCCATAAATGTGGGGAGAGACTCAGACAACCTCTATGAACTGACAGACAAAGAAAACAAACCTATTTTTCATAAAAAATGGGGGCAGGGAAGGAGGAAAGAAAGCAGCAAACCTGAGCTATCTCCTCAGTTTTTCGTAATTTTTCTTCCCAGGTCACGGTCATCTCCTGAATCAACTTTTCTGATTCCTCCAATCGTTCTTTTAATTCTGGTGATTTCATAGCCTGCAGGAATAAAAGCAAATGAAACAAGTAAAGCTTGTTGTGCTCCGTGTTTTTTCCCTCTGCATCCACACAGATGGGGGGAATGAATAAAGGCAACATGACTCATTTTTCAAGGCACACTAAGCAGTAAGTAAAGGGGTCTTAAAAACACACATTGCATGTAAAGGCAGAATCCACCCAAAAGTTCTTTAATTAGTTACAAGTACAGATGTTAACGTGGAGTTTATGTGCTTCAACATAAACCAATTACATGATACTGGCAGATTTGCACAAAGATACTCACACAGAAACCAATCTTATCTCTACATTCCAAGTGACTCATATTAAAACCAGTTTTGTTTTTAAGGATCCTGCTGCTCTGGCTATGTCCCATCAGCTGTCAAACTCTCAGAATGACACCTCACATCTTAGTACACTGCCTTGCCACCAAAATATTTTTATTGCTCATGTTTAAATGGCTTGATGTATTATTTTGTCTATAGGAAAAATGCAGCTCTTCTGGTTATGCACCTCTGCATTTCTACATGCAGCTTACAGAGTGAATATCAAAAGAAGCTTTACAATGTGCTTCTGGACACTGAAATTTCATTTTCTTCCTAATTTGCCACAGCTCTAATTTTGTCTGGTGAAATTTTCCAAGGCCCATGTTCCAAACACAGACTACCTTAAGGAGATACTCCTACAGCCACCCATCAGACACCCCAAAAACAGAAAGGGTATCAGCATCCCCCCATTCCTGGAAGAGTCCAAAGCCAGGCTGGATGGAGCTTGGAGCACCCTGGGATAGTGGAAGGTGTCCCATGGCAGGGGGCTGGTCTAGAAGAGCTTTAAAAGGTCCCTTCCAACTCAAACTATTCTACGACTTCTAAACTTCCATCCCTATAGTGGCATTTCCTCCTCTACAAACCTTGCTCAAAAAGCCTGTGGACTTCCTCATGTCATTATTTCATTACTGCTAATGAGGAACATGGGTTTGGCTGGTTGGCATTTAGGCAATGCCAAGTAACAATGGGAGCATCGTCCTCCAGCATCAGACATTTCCTTACCACAAACCCAAAACCCCTCACAGGAATCCAGATCAAAGAGCGGCCTCGTTACACTGCAGTTCCTTCAAGAAAAGGAGCAAGTGCCAGGATTGGAAAAGCCTGTTTTAAGACAGGAGTTTCCTCTGCCTCAATGTTAGCGTTCAAAAACACATAATCACGGAGCAATTATATGCGGTGCTTTTTATTAAGAGCTCTGGGAATCAGGGTATATTCAACCCAAATCTGACTCCGACCATACATCTGAAATGATCATGTTTTATACTCTATCGTTACATAACTTTCATGGTAATTATTAAACTTATATTGTTCTATTGTATACATAAATTTAGCCCCTCTCTGAATTTCCAACATAGTTTCTCACTATTCTTCTTATGGTTATATAATAATTACATTTAATTACTAAACAATCATCACATCTAACAATTATATAATTTATCATACTGCTTACGCAGGTGCAGTTGATCTGGGAAAGCACAAAGCCTAACATTTTAGATTCTATCTTTAACTTTTTCCAGGGTTCCACTATCATCAAGACACAACAGTAGACTAGGAACTGCCAGCTGATGTATCCTGTGTGGGCTTTTTCTGCTTTAAATACCTAAATATGGGGTAAAAGGGAGAAGAATTTTGGACAGGAGTCTGGAGGGACAAAAGGGAATGGCTTCCCATGGACAGAGGGGAGGATTAGATGGGATATTGGGAAGGAATTCCTGGCCATGAGGGTGGTGAGGCCTTGGCATAGGATGCCCAGAGAAGCTGTGGCTACTCCTGCATCCCTGGCAATGCCCAAGGCCAGGTTGGACAGGGCTTGGAGCAACCTGGGACAGTGAAAGGTGTCCCTGCCCATGGCAGGGGGTGGCACTGGATGAGCTTTAAAGGTCCCTTCCAGCCCAAAACCACTGCATGATTCTGTGAATTCCACACAGGGAGGGAAGTGAAGCCAAGGCAATTTCCCGAACAAAAATTCACAATACCAAAAAAACATCATCAGGGCAAAGGGGTGGACACTACCAGGGCAGAATGATGAAGCCCAGATAAAATTTAATTTGACCATTTCTTTGGACAATTAGTGAACCTTTGCACACATTTCAGCTGCACAATTACCTGGGTAACTCTTCTCATTGCCTACAAAGCCTAAATAAACCCCCCAAAAAATGGGTCCCAGACCCACAGGCTGCTTTTCTGCCAGAAGGAGGTGAACTCCCAGTTCAGGAAGGACAAGCTGGTGGTCTTGGCACAGACAAATTAAAACATGATGCTAATTCCAACAAAAAGACAATCAAAATGCATGGATTATAAAAGGGGAAAAGAGGATAATTCCATACTCTGTGAGGGGAAAGTCAACTGGTAAGTTCTGTCCTGGTTGTTCAGGAGAGAAAAGGACACTGACACCAAAAGGCAAATAAAACTCAAACCCCACAACTTGGCAACTCCTATATCTGGAAATGAGCTTTGAAAATGTAACCTGTCATATAACCTGTCATAATGAGTCAGTGCTTTTGTTCACTTCAGCAAGTTATTTATGCACATTTCTGGAAGAACAATTCGATGGGCAACAAATGTAATGAACTGAAAGCAGCACAAGGCTGTGAATGTGGGGTTTGACCTTTACGGTGCAACCTCTTAACAGCAAATTGCTCTGGCTTTTCCCTGCTCTTTGTCAATGCCACTGGGATGACAACTAGGGTGGGATTTTAATACCTAGGAAATGAAATATTTATTATTTCATCCTTAGGAAACACTACTTCATTACTTTGGACAGCTGCCATTATTTTGGGAGTAATACTAAAAAATGAAACAAATGGGGATTATTTGCAACTCTCAGAGCACTGTTAAGTCTATGGCTGATATTTTAGAGGAATTTTTAGATATTTAATATTATGATATATAACTTGAGACACCTTAAAGAAACTGATCCACACACGGTGGATGCTTAGCACATTAGGCAGCTCAAATGAGAAGAGTCCAAAATCCACAAGTCATCTGCAGTATCACAGCCAGCATTCCCTGCATACCTCATGATGCAAATGTTGTAACCATAATTTTTCTGAACTGCAAACCACAGGCATTACATCACCATTGGTTTGTCCCTTTGGAAACAGAACTCAGAGTTACACTAATTCTTGGCCTTCATCTAACATTTAGACCATGCTTCTCTTGAAATTTCACTGCAGAATCACAGAATAGGTTGGAAAAGACCTTGGAGATCATCAAGTCCAATCTACGACCAAACACCACCTTATCAATTAATCCATGGCACAGAGTGCCACATCCAGTCTTTTTTAAACACCTCCAAGGCTGGTGACTCCACCACCTCCCTGGGCAGCTCATTCCAATGCTCAATCACTCTTTCTTGTGAAGAATTTTTCCTAATTTCCCATTTTTTCTAATGTCCAGCCTAAATTTCCCCTGGTGCAGCTTAAGGCTGTGTCCTCCCATCCTGTCACTGCCTGTCTGGGAGAAGAGACCAACCCCCACCTGGCTACAACTTCCTTCAGGGAGTTGTAGAGAGATATTGCCTAGGGCCTGTGAGAGATTCAACAGCTGGAAACAGGCAAGAAAACAACATTTAACCGAAGTCACATCTCACAGGATGTGGCCATGCTGAATTCCTAAAAATATCAGCAGAGCTCTGCCTAAAAATCACCCAGTCTTAACTGGAACTATCCATGCCTCCATGTCCTCTGCTTCACAGAGTAAAACTAAGAAAGCTCAACAAGGTGGTCAGCATCTCAATGAATGCCCGTGTTTCAAGATGGACACACAGAAAAATGTAAATAAATTATATAAAGGGAGATGGAAGCATTGCCTGGACGCTCTGCAACATTCTCTCATGGAATTCTGTCTTAGGTTACAAGGTATGGCTGGGATGTGTATTCTGTTTGCCATCTGTTAGAGGTGGGGCAGTTATCTTCTGTTAATTGGGCAGTTTTCTTTATGTCTTCCACAACCTATCCTCCCTCTGGAAATATCTTCTGTCAATGGGCCAGTGAGTGTCACTGCATGACTGATAAAATTACATCATCCCACTGGGAGATGCTCCACCCAGGGGGAGGAGCCAAACATTCCTACCTGGATATAATCTGAGGTTTGGAATGCCACAGGCAACCTTTTCCCACTGGATTCCCAGAGGAGCAGCTTTTTTCACTGGATTCCCAGAGGAAGACCAGGCCCATCTACACCACCATTGGATCTTCAGAGGAAAACTAAACCCTTCTACAGGAGCAGAAGGAAGCCCTTCCCACTGCAAGAGAGCTGCAGACACCATTTAATTGGACTACTACCAACACCCTGACCAACAGGGTGCCAGGTCGTATTCTGACTCTGTCAGTAGTATTTTCTTTTTGCACTATTACATTTGTATTTTTTTTTTAATTTTCCTAGTAAAGAACTGTTATTTCTGTTCCTATCTCTTTGCCTGAGAGCCCCTTAATTCCAAAACCATAGCAATTCAGAGGGAGGGCGTTTCCATTTTCCATTTCAAGGGACGCTCTTGCTTTCCTCAGCAGACACGTGTCTTTTCCACCAAGGCAAACTCCTTCTGTAGAGCTGGCTAAGCTCTACAGGGTGTCAGTTCATATTCTGACTCTGTCAGTAGTATTTTCTTTTTGTACTATTGCATTTGTATTTTTTAAAAATTTTCCCAGTAAAGAACCACAAAGAACTGTTATTCCTACTCCCATATCTTTGCCTGAGAGCCCCTTAATTCCAAAACCATAACAATTCGGAGGGAGGGCGTTTACATTTCCCATTTCAAGGTAAGCTCCTGCCTTCCTTAGCAGACACCTGTCTGTTCAAACCAAGACAAATTCCTTCTATAGAGCTGGAGGGGGATGGAATATAAGAACATAAGGTAGTATAGAAAGTTATCTTACCCCCAAGAAATTGCAGCTGAGCCAATTATTAGAGATTAAGAACAGACCTGACTTTAACACAGCTGTAGCCAATGAGAAGAGTGCTACAACAGAGTGGGTTGGTTGGTTAAAAGGGGAACTGGAGTCAGTTGGCTACTGTGAGAATAAGGAAGAACCAGTGCTTAGAGGAGCTGCCTATGAGAAACATCAAGGAGGTACGAAACTTGCAATAAGGAGACAACAATATGGAACCTTTGCAATATAATGACACCACAGAACCAGCTAAGCCTGGGCAGGGGTTTTCTGCAATTGCAAGGCTCAGGTTTGTACCTCAGCCTTGGTGAGCTGCTCCCGCAGCTTCTCCACCTCCTCACGGAGCTCGCGGATGATGCGGGCGTTGGGGTCCTCGTTGACCACGGCGTGGTTGACGATGTTCTTGGCCCTGTCCGCGTAGCGCAGCGTCGACAGCGTCTCGTCGTAGTTGTCGGCCGCTGGGCTCACCGTGGCCACCATGGCTGTCTTGCTGTTGCCCCCAAGGCTGTCCTGGAAGGTTTGGGAAAATCAGTATTAGAATCAATATTTTGGTTTAGAATCAATATTTTTATTCTGGTTTGTTGGGTTAAGAGTTTAAGCGGTGCGAGTTAAGAAAAGGTCATGATTTTCAATGTTTGTTTTTGAAAGCTCGTTTGGGAAATGTCATTCTTGGATTCTGGCACTCTTGGCTTTTTTAGTTTCAACAGGAACCAAAAAAAGGCCCTGTTTTGGGCTTCACAGAGCCTGGTAAAGGATTCAAAGTTTTCTTTCAATGTTTTCTGCTTAGGTTTACAAACCAGAAATGTAAACACTTCAGCTGTGTTCACTACATTGAACACTACTGTGTTCACTTCTCAGATGCTACTGAGGGAGCTCAGGAAAAACCATGATGAATTCAGATTATCTCATTTTAAAGACTATGAGACAGATGTCTTCAAGAAATAAATTACTGAGATATCTGTTCATAAACAATATAGCTGCTTTTACTCCTATAAACTTTCAGACTGGGGGCCTTCCCTTCCTCCCACTGGCACAACTCACAAATCTAAACTGAGTAATGTAAGAAATTACCCTCCTGGAATTTGGTTGAGAGAGAAGAAAGGCATGAAACAAGGAAGGAAGCAAGGAAGGAAGGATTCAATCTTTTTATTGACCACAAGATTATGGTTACAATTTCAGCCAAATATAGATACACGAAGATAAAATATTCTAGTGTAAATTGTGCAGCAGGTTTTTTTTTCTGTTTGGCAGTTTGGTTTCTTTGGTTTGCCTGGAATTTTGGGGTGGGTTTTTGTTTGTTTGTTTATTTGTTTTTAACCCAATATCCTTTTCTGAGACAAACCATGCTCTTAATTTTCATCTTCAATAACCCATGAGAAGTAGGTCAGGCATTGCCATTAGAACAATCTGACTGCATTAGCTGCTTGTCAAACCATTTAAGTTCCAAAACACACGTGGAGCTTTCCCCAGCAATCATTAAAATGCCCCTGTAAGTATTTCCCCAAGACTCTCCTTTTGGCTGCGTGATGCCTAAACCAGTTTGACAGGAGTCAGGCTGTTGGCAGCACTTGGCTGTCTCTGGTCATGCAAAAGGGCATGGAACTCATATGAAACATAAATCTCTGTATATTTATAGTGTTCAACACAGTCAGCACAGGCAGGTAAGTGTATTTATACAGAAATCAGTAAAAAAGGAACAGCTTGCTGACTGATCTCACCGTGACTTTACTCAACCAAGGATTAGCCAGTGTTTATTCTAAATTAATCCATGGCTTGGGAGGGTCCCCTCTGTACCAAAAAAATGGTTTTTTAACTGAAAACTTTAAGACTAACAGGAGCACTAATGAATCATTCCACGGGACTTCCTGGCCAAAAATTAGGAATGACACCCTGCAACTGCAATCCCTGTTCTGCATAAAAAGCTGGAGTTAGGTAGGGAGCTGGCCAGGTACTCCCCATCCAAATCCATCCTTAACTGTTTGCACTTTGGGAACGTCCCTCACTGCACTAATCAGCTCCAAAATAGGATGAATTCATTATCTGAATTGCAGCTCTGCTGTAGAGGCAGCTGAGAATGCTGTAACAGTGATACAGCAGAACCCACAATACACCCATTATAAACTGGGCAAAGTCCCTCTTGCAGCAATTCAAGTCCAACGCCAGACTGTCTGATAAAGTTTTATGTATAAACCCCATGTGCTGATTTCACTGGTTTCTTTAATGATAAGCAAGAAAGGTGAAAAAATAGCAAATCAGCCTCTCATTAGTGAAAAGAGTCTGTAACCAGCCTAGCAAGACTGGGCTTGCAAGTGTTAGAGGGTCAGAATATAAATAAAGAAGTTATTTCTAAGAATTAACTAGCTTTTTCTCCTCTAGCAGCAAGATTACTGTGAAAACAATTCAAAATGTGGAGCTCAGAAATTGTATTTTTAATAGCAGCCGTCAGGCTTCTGATTAACACAGGAAAACAAGATGTTTGTGCCAATACAACTTGATCAAAACCATAAGTTCCAGAACTGACAAAGCTATTTTGCTCCCTGCATATAACCTGATGCCACTGCTCAAGCAATGATATTTTTCACCTGGCACTTTTGTCTGAAATCCTCAACAAAATTAAGCAACAAGTGTCAGATCTTGAGGTCTCCCGAACTGATTTCTCAGACTTGTGGAGAGACACTGTATGAGAGATATTCCTGCAGTTAGAACACATGGAGTCTGCTTTGGTATCATAATTACAAGTTGAAAGCCAGGCAGGAAGCTCAGCCCACTGTCACAGAGATATTTTATGAAAAATCCCTTTGCCAGGATTTTTCTCCTGAGAAGCTGAGAGGCCTCAGAAATGAAATGTAAACAATGATTATCTGCTGCTGTGGAATGCAACAGGTGCATCTTTGATTGGTCTCATGTGGTTGTTTTTAATTAATGGCCAATCACAGTCCAGCTGTCTCAGACTATCTGGTCAGTCACAAGACTTTATTATCATTCCTTTCTATTCCTTGCTAGCTTTCTGATGAAATATTTTCTTCTATTCTTTTAGTATAGTTTTAATATATAATTTTCTTTTAATATAATATACATCATGAAATAAAAAATCAGCCTTCTGAAACATGGAGGCTAGACTCTCATCTCTTGACTGCAATTCAACAGCCCACCATCTCATGGCTTCTCCAAACAGGCCCCTTTAAACGAATAAACCCCTCCTTTGATCTCTAATTTAAAAAAAGGAAAAAAAATTTAAATGTTCCCCCTTTCAAAACAAAGCTTCAATGAGAGCTTGTTTGTTAAAAAACCCCAAAAGCCCCCAAGCCTTGATGTTGGACACAAAGAGGGTTTGCCTGAAAGGAGGCAGAACAAAAGTGAGCTCCCGTTCCTGCGCCACGTCCGGCCGGCGGCACCGTGGCCACAATGCCTCAGACAGGTGCTGAACAGGAATTGCAGTCTGCTCCCTGGATTTGTTTAGAAATGGAGCAGCAGAACTAATTCCAACAAGGCTGGAAATTCATCAGGGAGGTTTCCACCCTGCTGCAGCCACATCAGGAACCCAGAGCACACCAGGGCAAAGTGAAGCTGTGCAGTGGCTTTGTTGGCAAATTGCAGAGAGCCAAAAAAAAAAAAAGTTTCTCCTAAATGAGAGTAAAAACTCAGTGTAAGTATAGAGAGGCAAAAAAGTATTTAAACACTGAAAAAGCCTCAGTGCAAGAACACTGTGCTGTGAGAACTTGTTTTATTCAGACACTGTATGTGTTGTGCCATTAAGATTTTTACGTGGTTATTTGATGTCCAGATCTGTTAGGGATAAATAACTTCACAAGCCATGCTAAAAGGTCCATCAAAAGGCAGCACTGAGAAAAATGAAGGTTTGTGTGTCAAGAGGTTACAGGAGTAGGGATTTTGTTTTATTTAAGCATTAAATTCAACTTTGTTTTCAAATCTCTGCAAGGAAAAATACGTTGGTTTTTTTTGATCTCCACAATTCAGTACAAACTACAAATCACTTTGTCTTTTTCTTTCCACATGTGCAGGTAAATCCCAGGGACATGAAATTTAAACACCACTTAAAAACACTGCTAAGAAAGGGTGGGGAAGCTAAGACAACAAAGTATAGCCAGAGCACCCACAAAAAGTAAGAGGACAAAGAAAGGCTGGTGATGCCACAAATCAGTTTCTTCTCAAATTATTTCTTTCTACCAATAAGTATCTCAATTGCTCCTGGATAATAACTAAATAGAGCACAAGGAAAAAAAAAGAAATTTGACTTATACAGATCTCATATTTAACAATTTGGGTTTCTTCATTTAGACTGTACACAGGTTCATCCAAGCGCCATCATGAAACACTCCTTTTTCCCCCCAAAAAAACCACCAAATAAGAGCCCTGCACAGTTCAGAAAATTATTTTACTGCTCATTTCACATGAACAGCATCTCAGAAGTCTCCTGACCTGTTCCTCAGACTGTAACTGGGATAATGCTCTGCAATTATACTCTGCTGACCAAAGTAAAATATCTTAACAATTAAATTAGACAATTAGAAAAAGGTAATTGTCTTAATCAACATCTTCAGAGCTAAGCATACCAGGATGTAAAATCAGCTGTATGCAGAACTAACCCAAATTAAATTAGCCCCAAGGTTGTGCGTGAAGCTGTACTTACACTGACCCATAAAATATACACTGCTTTTAATTTTATTTTTGAAGTTCCTTAATCCTTAGGCCATTGCAGGTCAGCAGAAGACACATATTTAGTCTGCAGAGATACTAATGGCTTACATCCAGCTCATTTGCCAAAGACAATTATGGTTAACATCAAACCCAGAAAATGAGGCAAAAAGCACACAATTTTGATTTCATTCAATAACACTCTTCTCCCTTTTCCTCTCTTTTATTTAACTTTAAAAAAGATTTTTAAAAAAATCCTTACTTACTTTAAGTAACCAAGTGAGCACAGAATCACGATATGGAACAAATTTGTTCTTGTTCTTGCCAGCAGCCTGATCTGCCAGGGCAGAAATAACCAGCCCCAGAGTTGTGAGGGATCTGCCCAGAGAACACAAATAGTCATTAACAAGGGTAAATATTCATAAGTCAAATGCATATTTAGACAGTGACTTCCTCTCTGAAAACATGCTCTGAGGAAAATATTCCTCATTTAATTTTGATCATTCTTTCTTCACAAAAGCTCCACTCTTATTTTTTTCAGTATGTTTTCAGTCTTAATAATCAGGTCTTCACAATGAAATTCATGGCAGTTGCAGGAACACAAATATTCTTTTAAAAGATGGAAATCTTATTCCCATATCTAAGAGTACTGCATGTCAGAAGGAGAAATAGAGAGAAGGAGAAAAATTGACTACAGGAGCTTCGTACAGAGAAGAAAAGGAGAAAATTGACTACAGGAGCTTCAGACTGTTTTACAAACAGGCTGTATTTAGCAGGAAATGGTGATGAAAAAAGGAAAACAAACAATTTCAAAGTCTTACTTGTTAATGTTGCTTCCTTCTTTCAGCCTGTCTCCTGCAGCACCAGTTTTAGTTGCCCTTTCACTACCTGCCAAGTCCACCAGGCTGAGCTTGCCCACCTTCTCACCTGATGTCTGGGGAAGGAACCAGAGAACAGCCCCTGTTAGGTCACTTAAATCAAGTTACACTGTTTGATGTATTTTACAACTGCAATCAAACTTCATTTTTGGTGTAAACTCTTGTTCCACCCCCTTTGAGAATGGCTGGATTTGAACAGTGTTCTGTGCTAAGTCACTACTTGCTGTCTCAGAAACAACAGGGAAGTCATGGATATTGTGAAACCAGGTATTCTGATATTTTCAAATATCTCAGAAATGTCCAGAGGAGAGCACACTAATGAAGTGCTGAACCATGAAAAATTCAGACTTATGCCAAGGGAGTCACAAGCAGAGACATGAGGTTCACAATCCAGTCTTGAAAACAGTCTCCTAAAATCCTCAGATTTTATACCAGAGTTTCTTCTGGTTTTCAGTGAACAGTAATGAGCCTGACAAGAAGCATGTTATAATTTACATAAACTATCACAATTGCAAAGTCTCCTTTATCCTCATCAGCCTCCTGGAACACAATCCCAGCTATGTGAGTATTTAAACCTGTAACGAACATTTTGTTACAAATCCTTTCACCTCATTTGACCCAAAATGACATTCTGAAACACTCCATGAACTCCCTAAAACAATCTGAAATTGAAAAGCCAACTGTCTTTGGGAACAGCTTGCTCACATCATGTTCTTCTGCAGCATCTGCACCTTCAGCATCCCAGGATCCCAAACACAAAGTGCTGCATCCACATAAATAAATGGAATAATTAAAATCAATAAGCTCTCAAAAATTACACCCTAAACCTATCAAAACATGATGTGATCATGGAACGTGCCATTTCCAGGACTGAAAGGAGCGGCAGATGGGAGAACAGGGAAATCTGTTGCAGAAGTTCACACAGGGGTCACTGGAAGGTGCAGAGAACATGGACAGTGACAACCACTCTGCATCCAGGCTGAGCAGGACCACACAAAAACCAGGTATGAAAAGCTGTACAAAGAGCCATAGCAAAACTGGAATGACAAAATATGGAAAAATAAAATGGAATGACAAAATATGGAAAAATAAAAAAAAAAAATCACCACAGTATGATGCTGATTTGAAGTGCAATGGGGAAAAAATCCAAATAAAGAATGAGGAAAATTGTGTGGATAAGAAGACTGGTGGAAATTGAGAAAATAGGATGAAAGAAAGTCCAAATTCTCATTATGCTTTCCAATATTTAGGCTCAGATTTGCTCTGTGGACACAAAATTTCTCCAAGGCTTTGAAAACATTAAAGAATTATCCAAGCACAGAATTTATCAATGAAGTTTAAAGATACTTCTTTTAATTCCAGTTTATCATCATTTTCTGTGAGGGATTAAATAATATTGACATAATGTATTTCATGCACCTCTCCAAGGCATATTTATGTATAAGGCAACATAAAATTAAAATATTTGCAGCTTTAAATGCTTTTTCAATATTGAATATTTACACATAAAAGCATTCGTGGCATAGAATGTAAAATATTGAAAATTAGTATTTTTTTCAATTTAGGAAGTTGATAATTTAAACAAATTTGCATTACTTTAGCAAGCTGGTAATTTATATCAATTTGCATTAAATAACCACGAGATTATTCAATCTGCATTAAATAACCACAAGTGTACATTAGGAGATCCATTTGGATCACCAAATGTACACTCAGGTGTATTTCTATTTTTCACCTATTTTATGTTTAGCCTGTACTACAAACTGATGCTTCCAAAGAGGTGCTTCTTTTCCTGTGAAATACATTAAAGCAAGAGACACATTCCAGGCTGACATTTGGAGCTTGCAGCTGGATTTTCTTACCCCTGACTGCACATCATAGAGGGTGTGGGTGAGGATGATCTTGAAGACTGCGTGGGACCGACTGCTCTCCTCGTTCATGTTGGTGGCAGCCACTGTCCGAGATTTGTTGCCCTCAGACATCAAGGACTCGATGTCCTAAATACAATTTTCACAGCCATGAGTATATCTGCATTGACATCCTTTTCAATTACCTCCAAAAATCACCTCATCTTGGTCAAATACAGCATTTTCTTGCTAAGCCTCCCATTTGTTTAATTAGAAATACGTGATGAAAAAAACTCCAGTGTCATGACTTCACCCACTCCTCAACCTAGATATTAAATTATCAACAAAAATAATGCACCTGGCTGCACACAGCAACACTCAAAAGCAGAGGAAGAAGTGAGGAACAGCAATTTGTGTTTGAACCCTGTCACATTTTAGTCTCAGGCTGTCATGGTCTGAGAATCTGGAATACTGACAAAAGGCTCAGAGGTTTATAAAACAGAACCATGCTGAACAGAACATTACATTCCTCCAAATTTTAAGAGTTTATTATGTTCTTTCATCTGTTGTGATGCTTGAGAAAGGTGCAGCTCCCCTGCTTTGGGGTTTCACAGCAATTGTGTAAAATAGTTAAAACCTTGGGGTCTTGGGCTAAACCTCTATTTCTGCATCTCTAGCTGGGTGATGCTAAAACAACTCAAATAAACAGTCAAACAAAGGACCACCACAGACCACTGACTCCAAATTCTGGATTACAAAAAGCTGCTGGGCAACATGGAAAGGAAAAGCATGAAATGTGTCCTGTCTGAGCAGAAACCACCACGGAGAGCTGGATGAACACCTGGAGAAACTGCAATTGCACTGTTTTCATGTTTTGCTTAAGCTGACAGATTCCATCCCATATTTATTCATTTTCACCAGTTAAAGCTCCTCAAAAAACAGGGCATTTTGTGAATGTACACATAAACATTTACTGTCCTGCAAGCCAGTTTCATGTGATGCTCTCAAGTAATTGCTGGGTAAACAATCATTAGTTCATAATTCCAGCGTGTGCTACTGGGAAGGGAAATTACAGAGTAGAGCATGGCAGGCAAAAAGTGACACAGTGGGGCACTGAGAGCCTGTCTCTGCTTAATCCTGGGCCTGTAATTAATCACAGAACACTTTCTCATGACAGTCTGCACTCATCTTAATGCTGAGAGGAAATCTGTTCCATTCAGCAGCTGAATTACTTCCAGAATTACTGAGCAGCCCAAGATGAAGGGAGTTTCTGCTCTCAGCCCTGCTCTCCCCAGGGATCACATCACAACAATCTGCAGCTCTCTTGCTCTAAGATTACTGATAAGGAGCATTTTAGTAGTTCTGTCCAGCTTAAGGGACAGCACCTGGTGTTTAGGATGTGAAGATAAGCCTTTCATAAAGTTGATCCTTACCTTGTAGCTAGCAACAGCTAGTTTGGATAGGCCATCTACGTAAGGGCCATAAACACTGTGTTCTCTAACCTTTAATGACTGACGGCTTCTGGTTGGGGGAAAAAAAAGGGATTTATAAGCACATGACTGACTTAAGACAACATTTACACAAAGTCCATTTCTCACTGACACATCTCAAACAGGATGGTCTCACAAATACCCACTGAAGCACAGAGCAAGGGCCAGAATGCAAACACAAAAAAAGCTTTATAGCACATAAAAAGCTGACACAGACAGTGCTGTCACTTCACAAAAGGTACATTTACTCCAGGCTTTTAGTCTTGCTACTTTATTTTGATTTATAATGAGGAGATGCTGAGATCAGGAAGCAGCAAAAGCCATCCTAGGCAAATGTTTTAGATGGGATCCATTAAGGCAAACTGGTTATGTAAAGGAAGAGTGTAGGACAAGTTCTACAGTGCCATTCACACACAAATTCCTCACCCTTTGGGGTCAAGGAGATCTCTGACTTTCTCATTGTAAATCTCCATGTAGGATACTTCCACTTTGAAACTCTGCTCTTCATTTTCTTCTTTCTGTGCTCTTTCAAAGAGTCCACTGCAAAGTCTAGGGATTAATCCAGGCTGATCAGCAGTACCCATCATGGTGTAGGATTTTCCAGAACCTGTGTGAGGGAAGCTGTGATTAGAGAACATGCAACAAAGGCTTCTGCTGTGCAGAATATTGATAAGAAATAAAAGAAATTTTTTAAAAATCTGCATGTTAGTAGAAGGTATTTGCTCCATTTTCTGCCTTAAAGTAACACAAACACCACTGAGCTAAAGAGTATTTTAATTAAAGGGAAAAGGAAAACAAGAAATTTGGTTCAGAGTACTGGAGAACTTTTAGATAGATACAGCCTTGCTGCAGATGACAAGTCACTAATGAGAAAAACCTTCATATTACTCTATAAATATTAAATTAAAATGACAATTGAAGATTATTTTAAGCACAGAGGCAGAAAATCTGAGCAATGCTCTGAGCTCAAGGATGATCATGGTCACGCCAAAGATTATCATGTGAAGTGTGAGAAACAAGGGTAGCCAGCAGCAACAAAAACTTACTTCTCGTCCTGCCCACCTCATATCTGATGTTAAAAAAGAGGAAAACATTTCTTATCTACATCAGAAGGTATTTCTCCTCCAACAATGTCACAAGAGCCGTGGAAAGAACCAGAACACAACACCTTTGGAGGGAACATTTCTCCCTGACTCTGGGACTCACCTGTTTGCCCATAGGCAAAGATACAAGCGTTGTAGCCTTCAAAGGCATTCTGAAGAATATTCTCTCCAAGGCACTTGAAAACAACATCTTGACCTAGAAAACAGAACACACAAGCCAACACTGTAACACAGCAAGAGCTTTTTGTCCCTTGATTTGGATTTTTCTTTTGGATTAGATGGAAGCTGTGAGGGTTTTCCTGCTGTTGCTGCCTAAATCACATCCAGTGTTTGCTCCCTGGAAAGAAGCAGATGATGTGCTGCAGATTTATGTTGCTGTCAAAATTAGGGGCTGGGATTACCATGGATATACCTGGATGTGATTAAAGCAAATATCCTATAAAGGTTCACACTCAGAAGTTTTATCAGCAGAGAATCTGTGACCAACTGTAGAATTTAATCTGCTGGGGAATGACACCTCCTCAAAATATACTCTGTACATTTTAATGACACTCAGTTGATTTTAATCCAAGGGAATCAACAGAGCACTGGAAAATTTTACTGTGTAAGATATTGGATAATACCACAAGGAGATTTTTGCAGAGAAGGAATCACAAGTATGTGGAAGATATGGATATTCACAGGATACTTTGCACTGGCAAAAAGAAGGTGTAACATTTCTTTTGTAATTGAACTTTGAGCTTTTTGGATAATTTTCCAAGCAGAGGAAAGAAAGCTTAAAATATCTGGGTAGTAACTTCTTGAACAAAATCTATTTTCAGAATTAATTTTATAACCCAAAAAACTCAAGTCTGAACAAGGCATGACAGAAATTTATGGACTGAAAAGTCCTCTCAAATAATGTTCCTTTAAGCTCTTCCTTTCCCTCTTTAAGTTCTTATCTTTACAGGCAAATCCATGCTAAATTCTCCATCAAAAGCACCAAGAGCTGTGCCAGGCTCAGCTGGGGTAACACTTCCACTGCACAACAGACCAAAATATCAGTTATATAGGCACCACCTTTAGTTTGAGAAACAAAATATGTAATATTCCTATGTAATTTGTATGGCTGAAAGTGTCACATTTTTCTTAGAGCCTTGATAAGCTATTATTCATTTGTTAAAGAAATTAAAATTAAGAAGTGTATGTGTCTTTGTTTTTTCTTATGATTTTTATGAAATAAATATTAAGTTCAATTGATCCCAAATTTTAAAGGATAACAACTATGAAAGGAATAAATTATAGGAGTGATAAGTCCAAATGCAGTTCATACTTTACCATAACTATATGCCAAAATACATTCTAATAATACATAGGAAACATTTATGAAAACTTTTAATGAATACATTACACACTCTCACTAAAGCATCTGAATTCAGATGAAGTTAAATGAAATCAGCCTTTTATTAAGATTCCTTTATTAGGTTTTACTATGATGCCAAACTCCCATCAGCACTGAAAAACATGAAATTACACATAACAGTGCTCCTCAAAATAAAAATTGGGTTTGATGCATTTAAAATGATGGAGTCGGAGCAGTATTTTAAATAAAGCTGTAAACAGGAGTAAAGCATCATTGTGCTCGGTTTCTCCACTCTCTGCACTGCAAAGGGGTGGCACTGCCCATTGCTGTTTTCATCTTTAGAGAAAAGGAACTGGAATGATTGAAGATTTTCCCTTTTTTGACAGCAGCCAGTCATAGAAAGGACAGCACTTTGTGCCATATGGCCTGTGCCCTGCAGCAAGGACTGTATTTTAATCAGATCATTCCCACTTGGAGACAGCCAAGCCACAGTAAATATTATTACCTGCATATTTTTCTTTGACAGATTCATCCATGGACCAAAAGCAGTGATCATAGGCAAACACCTGCAGGGAAACAACCAGGACACCTCAGAACAGCTACAGCCAAATCCAACACGTTATTCACACTCTGACATCCTGAACAAAACTCACATTCCCACTAAATTCCTCATTTTCTAGGAGTTTGAAGCCTAACAAACACTTCATTTTCCTGCATGCTTTTATTTGTTCCTTGTTTCTATGTGCTCCTTTCTGTGCCAGCCCTACTCCCCACTCTCCATGTGCCAACCCAGTGGATGTCAAGGACCTCTCAATTTCTCCCTCCAAACCTATCCTTGCAATGCATTTTTCACCAGAGTTTCTCTTTTCCAAACTGACAGATGTCCTCTAGCTCTTTCTGCCTCCCATCTCCCCGTGCCTCTTGTCTGCATAAATTAAAAACAAGCCTTAGGGTAGCAAGCTCTTTCCATACAAGAGGAGTATGTATTTATTTACATTCCATGACAAACCAAAGCAGTCATCAAAGTCTAATATTTGCAAAGAATAATAGAAAGCAAATCAGTTTTATCATGTCAAGAGCAACACTATAATATTTTTAATAGAAAAATTTCAATTTTGCCATAAATCCATGGAAAGGTCCACAGGCACCTTTCGTCCTGAAAGATGACCTGAAATAATACAATGTGTATTTTGGGACAGATGTTTGCAAAAACAGCTCCCCGGGTATGTATCTGCAAGGAGAAATATTAATTAGGGTAATGTCTGACCTACATTCACAAAATTTATTCTGCAGGACGTAGGAAAAGGGAAGTGCAATGTGGGGCTCTCAGGCTGTGGATTTCCCCTCTAAGCTTAATGGAAGCTGCTCTTTCCCCTTTGGATGTCCTGCTGACTACCAACATTTATGAAAATGCTTAACATAGCAAAATCCTTGAAATTTAAATAATTTATCTTCAAAAATACATTGTTTCCCCCCCAGTACCAGCATCAAGAGATAAAGTAGTTATTTTATATCCTCTAACTGAGGAAACAACAGCTTGTGTATGAAAAATTATGGTGCCTTTTTTTTTTTTTACTTTGAATTCATTTTACAGCTAAACATATTATTGAAGCATCCCAAGGCTTCAGAACATTTAATAAAACACCACTGGCTGTATGAGCACATCCATGGAGCTGAACCCTGATCTGCCAGGGCAGAGTCTTCAGAACAAGCACAAAGTCACGGGACCATAAAAACAAAATGAGTTTGCTTTATCACAAATACCAGAAAATGCTTTTTAAAAAGCCCACAAAGAACAAATATCCTCCATTCAGAGCCTGCAGTGCTGAGTGTGGATGTTCTCATTTATTCCTCTGACTCATTTCTTGGCACGGGCTGCACAGAGCATTTCTGCAGCAAGGAGATGCTTCGAGTTTCTTACTCAGCAGCTGAGCAGCAACAGAGCTCTGCAAAATGCTTTTAATATTTGGATAACCCAAGAGTGAGCAAGTGATAGGACAACTCCCACACACTGATAAAAAGCCCTTACCTTTGGGTGAGTTCTGCTGTTCCCCAATGCATCAGGAGTGGAAAGGATTTGGTACAAGGTCAGGGGAAGAAAAAAAAAAGACAAAAGAAAAACAAGGATTGTTAGTTGAAGTGATTTCAGCTTAATTGTGCTATCATTAATAAATGGAATGCTACATTAAAACTTCATTTCTCTCCTCAGATCTCTCCTTGCTTACAGACCCTAAGTCATTTTAGAAACCCTTTCAGGGGCATGATTTGAAATGCTGCTCAGAGTTGATTTAAAATTCAAAGCCACTGGTTTTCCTCATGCTGCATGTCTTTCTCATTCTCTCACGGGTTTATTTTTCTTGCGACACCTCTCCCTCTCTCTGGGTGTCACTACCTCTTAAAAACAAAGTACCCAAGTAACATAAAAATTTCCCAAACCACTTGAACAAGACCTTCAGGAGTGTTATTCAAGAGGAAATTTCAGAGCCCAGCCCCTGGGCTTGCCCAACCCAGCTCTCTCTGGTTGCTGGGACAGCAGAGCAAACATTTGCTTCCTCAAAAGAATGAGCAGAGAACAGCAATTCTTCTACTCTGTTATGTGCAGAATTTAAAAGTTTGGGGGTTTTTGTTTGTTTGTTTTTAAGCAAGCACAAAATTACTGGAGTGACCTTTAAAATACCAGCACGGCCCCAGTGGATGACTGCAGCCTCCCCATATCAGAGGCTGGAGAAAAGCAGTAAACACACAACAAACCACTGATATTCCCCTTGTCCTGGACCTTCCAAATGGCATTAGGAAACTCTTGACATCAGCAACGAGTAAAGTCTTGTGACAAGCAACACTGATTTCTTTTGAACAGAGCAGGAGAAAGACATGGGAGCCATACAGGATTACCCTCAGAGCTCTTGCTGCTCACAAGGCTGGAGAAGCAAGTTTAAAAATAGTAATTTCTGAGCATTGTCTCTCAAAACCAATTATTTATTACACAAATCCATCACCCTTTTTGCCCATGCCTGGATCTGCTGTATCTCTTGGACAGAACAGGAATAACGGGCACTTGGGAGAGCAGGATGATTATTGAAGTCGAGGTCTGAGCATTTTCTCTCAAATTTCTGAGCATTGTCTCTCAAAACCAACTATTTATTACACAAATCCATCACCCCTTTTTGCTCATGCCTGGATCTGCTGTATCTGTTGGACAGAACAGGAACAACGGGCACTTGGGAGAGCAGGATGATTACTGAAGTCAAGGTCACTCTGTGTCATGGGGTCATCCAAGCCAGCAATGACAACACGACCCCTTTTCCTCTGCCACCTGGCTTAGTTGAAATAAAGTCTCTCCCAAGGTCCTGGCAGCCAGATTGGTGTGGGCTCTAGGATGTTGCTCCTGGGTGGATTTTATTGAGGGAATCTCCTTCAGTGGGGCTTCGATCCAGATACAGGAGACTCCAGAGAGCCCCTCTGGATCCCCTCAGAGAGACAAAGGAGCATTTCCATGGCTTTTTGTGCTCTGAAATGCTCATGGAGCACTTTGCTGCAGGACTTCACTGGAAATTGCCTTTAGGGGAGTTCTGCTTACAGGACAGGTTAATTACTATTCCTACAAAAATCTCCTTGTAAAACAAAGGGAGCAGCAAGCCTGGATTCAGAGTCTGAGTTTAGCACTCAGAGATGTGACACAGCCCTGCTCACATTCCCCAGCCCAATACCAAGGCAGGATTATATTGCAACAACCCAGCTGATCTGCCCAGCCCTCAATATAGGGCATATTATTGAGTATTTGGGTTAAAGCAGCTGTAAGGATATAATCTAAGAAACTCTATCACAGATACAATTTTAAGATTATGGATTACACAGGGCTATGTATCATCAAGCTTAACTTAAGACCTTTAGTCTGAGCTAAGTATCTCATTTTCTGAACGGCTGCACAAACACACAAACCCAGGTCTTGGGTCTTGCTTAATCCAAACTTGAGGGAACAGAATCTCCATAAAACCCAGAGTGCAGCATTTGGGACAGAGCACAGCTACACAGAGCTGCAGCTTGTGTCATGTACTTCTGACCACAAAGAGAATAAATGGGACAAATGTTTCCCCAAGGAAAGCATTAAGGGTGCAGCCTGCATCACTGTGCTGTGAACATATGAGCCCATTAGTGCTGCAGCTGCATGCTGGGTCCAGAAACCCATGAAAAGATTTTCAGCCTGATGCAAAATCCCTTGGGAATTGGAATAGATGGGGAAATAGAGCACCCACAGCAGCCTGGGTGGCTGCAAGGACACACTGGGTGTTCACACCCAAGTGCTCCTGTCCATCCCAGAGGTGAGGAGAAGGTAAACACCAAGAACAGCACCACCCACACAGCAGGGAAAGATCTCCTACAACAAAACATGACAGGAACCTTGTGTGCCAAGAATAGGGAGGTGACTTTCCCCCTCTTGTCAAACCCACCTGGAATGCTGCACACAGTTCTGGTGTCCCCAGCATGGAAAGGACACAAAACTGGTGGAGCAAGTCCAGAGGAGGCCATGAGGTTGATAAGAGGACTGGAGAACCTTCCCTAAGGAGACAGGCTGGGAAATTTCAGGCTGCTCAGCCTGGAAAAGGTTGTGTGGAGACCTCACAGCACCTTGGAAGGGTGACAGGGAAGCTGGAGAGGGACTGCTCATCAGGAACTGGAGTGACAGGACAAGGGAGAAGGGGTTCAAACTGGGAGAGGGGAAATTTAGGTTAGATATCTGGAAGGAATTGTTCCTCATGAGGGTGGGGAGGCCCTGGCACAGAGAAGCTTCCAGGGATGAAGCAGCCACAGCTTCTCTGGGCACCCTGTGCCAGGGCCTCCCCACCCTCACAGGGAACAATTCCTTCCCAAATTCCCATCTATCCCTGCCAGAGGGCAGTGGGAAGCCATTCCCTGTGCACCGTCCCTCCATCCCTTGTCCCACGTCCCTCTCCATCCCCATAGATGCTGCCATTTGAGGTGCAGGCAGCTCCTCGGCCAACAGCCAAAAATTCCCATCTATCTCAGATACAGCAGGAGCATCCGAGGCAGGGAGGGAAAACTTTATCTTTCAGCCACTGAAGGATGTCACTGAGATGCTTCCAGCTACTTGTTTTCACTTGTATCCAGTCTGACAGGAATTTGCCTACTCCCTTCTCTTATCTCTTCTCAGTTCAATGTCAAATAGAAGTAGAGGGAATCTAATGCATCTAATTTAATTCTAAAATTAAAAAGGAGGAAGATTACTCCAAAACAACATCCTACATTTAACAGTATTTTATTTACTGCAGAGAATTGCAACAAGATGATCGTTAAGGTCTTTTCCAACCCAAATAATTTGGTGATACCATGAACATATTTGCTGTTTTGAGAGTGAATGAAAACATGGAGCTTGGGTAATAATTTCTGTTTAAACTATCTCTTACACAGTGTAAACGAGTCCTGATCCAGCTTCTTGATCAGGACACACTTACTTTTCTATAAGAATTCTGGTGGTTCCACACATCTCAAGCACAATGTAAAAATATAAATAAAATCAGAGCAGGTCCCAGCTGAGACCATCAGTGCATGTGTAATACCACTACTGCTTCATTTTTTAACAGAATAATTAAATTCCATATTCAAACACAATAAACCGTTCAACCATAGTTAATAGTGGCATTTTAGTAACACCCAGTTTTTCCATGTTCAAAAGGGGGTAAGGAAGGTTTAGTAACCTTAGTGTATTTCAGATTGTGCAAATATTGAGGGGGAAAACACCCCAGCAAAGGAGCAGAGGTGAACCCTGGCTGGGGAGAGGAGAGCAGAGCTCAGCCCTTATCTCTCCTGTCTGGCTGACCCCCCAGCTCAGAGACAGCAGCCAGCTGGCAAATCAGCACATGCTCTAAATCAGTCACAGCACATCTCCCTTCTTGTCTCAATCAGAAACTGGCAGATGGGGCAAAGGGAGGAGAAAGGTGGGAGGTGGCAAGGCAGGGAACAGGGGAAAGAGCTCCAGAAGCTCTAGGACAGGAGCTGACATGCCAGGCATGGGTTTTCTTCTTTGCATTTTTTTGGAAAAGAACATTTCCTATGGCAACAGCAACTGCAACAACCAAACTGTACATAAGAGTGATGCTGCCAAGTGGCACAAAGCTATGCTGGATTTATGGAATTTATGGAATAACATTTTGTCATTTTCAGAAGCTTTAACAAAAACATAGTACAAATTTGAGGGTTAGAAAAAAGAAAAAAAGAGAGGCAACAATTCCAACTATGAATCAGGAAACTCTCATCAAATCTCTCCAGAAATTATTATTGCTTTCCACTTCCAATCTTCCATAACCATTGCAAAAACAACCATATCAAATTCCAGTGTAATTAGTGCTATTTTATGCCCTTCTGCAGAAACTATCCAGCATGAACTCCAGAAAGCAGCTAAAAATGCAACTAGAAAAAGAAACTGATGGGGGAAAACTGCTTGGGGTTTTACAAGTGAAAAGGTGTCAGTGTTCCCCCAGAGATCACTCTGTAAGACAACATCTTTATGTTCCCAGCTGGCCTAAGAAAATTGTATTGTTAAAAATAAAGTTGACATGATGTATAACAGTAATTCACTCTTTGGATGCAGTCATTCTGGAATTCTGGGATTTTATTATTAAGTTGTAGCAGGTAGAAGCTGTACAATAACTATCCTAGGTTCTGACAGGCAGAACAGCGTCATTTACCAATACTCCCTGAAATCAAAGAACTAAAGTTGAATTGGGCAGAGTTTGTCATCCCCTCAAATCTTTCCTTGCCTTTTTTCCTTGCTTAAGTAGGGCTCAAAATAGCACTGCCATGAAAAACCCTGAAGCACAATTTTTTTGGCTCCTTGTCTCAGTTTGAAAAGTTTGGTGCTTGTTCAGGAAGGCAGGAGCTTCCCTTCAAATGGAGAATGTAAATCCCTCCCTCTGAATTATTATAATTTTGAAATTAAGAGGGTCTTAGGTAAAGATATGGGAGTAGGAATAACAGTTCTTTATTAGGGAAAAAAATTAAAATAGAAATGTAGTAATACAAAACAACACTGAGAGAGTCAGAATACAACCTGACACCTTGTTGGTCAGGGTGTTGGTAGCAGTCTGATTAAATGGTGGCTGCAGTCTTCTTGGAGCGATAAATGTGGTTCTGTTGGAGCAGCGATCCTGTAGAAGGGTGGAGTTTTCTTCTGAAGGTCTAGTGCTGGTGTAGATGAGCCTGGTCTTTTTCTGGGAATTTAGTGGAAAAGAAACTTGTTCTTTTGGGAAACTAGGGGGAAAAAGCTGCCTGTGGTGTTCCAAACCTCAGACTATATCCAGGTAGGAATGCTTGGCTCCTCCCTCTGGGTGGAGCATCTCCCAGTGGGATGACAGAACTTTATCAGCCATGCAATGACTCTCACTGGCCCATTAACAGAAGATATTTCCCAGAGGGAGGATAGGTTGTGGAAGAGATAAAGAAAACTGCCCAATTAACAGAAGATAATTGCTCCACCTCTAACAGATGGCAAATAGAATACACACCCCAGCCGCATCTTGCAACCTAAGACACTCCTGTACAGTGTTTTATGGATTCACGGAATGGTTTGGGTTGGAAGGGACCTTACAGATCATCCCACTGCAAACCTGTGCCCCTGGATACTTTCCACTGGAAGGAAAACTGTTTTCCCTTGTTCCTTCTCACTCACCTGCCATAAGCTTCCCTACTCAAACACAGCAGAGCCAGGAGCACCTCAGGAACATCAAATATCCCATTCCCAACACCTCAGCACCGAGCTTTGCTAAGCAAATGAGGCTCTGTTTGAAGAGCACTGGGTTAGAACATAGTGGATTTCATGGGTTTCTGGATTAGAAACATAGTGGATTTCTGAAGGGTTTCTCAAGAAATCTCATCCTTCAATCAAGGTTTTTGAGTGTTGAGGGTTTTTGGGCACTGCCAGGCTCCCCAGGGAATGGGAACAGCTCCAAGGCTGCCAGAGCTGCAGGAGGGTTTGGACAATTCTCTCAGGGATGCACAGGGTGGGATGGTTGGGGTGTTGGTGCAGGGCCACGAATTAGATTAATAATCCTGGTGGGTCCCTTCTGGCTCAGGATTTTCTATAATTTTATGTCCCCTGGCCATATCTCAGAGTGCAAATATTGGGTGTGAGAAGTGGAATTTCAAAGGAAGTGCTCTCATTGCCTCAGCATTAGACACCTTCCTGAACAGGAGATGGGATTTAACAACCCAGTGTTTTATTCTGAACAAATTGGGCTTATGAAGTCCAAGCTTCCCTATCCTTCACTGTACTACAGGACCTTCCTAGACTGGAGAAGCTGGTAAGTGGAATTACTGTAGAGCTCCAGCACTAAAAACTCTCAAGGCCTTGCAGTAGATGCAAAGGAAGCACAAAAAAAAAAAAAATAAAAGTATCAGGAAGATCTTGGATTTGTTTGAAGTTTGGGAGCCCAGTTCTTTCTGAAGCAGATCCTTTAACTGGTAGCTTGTGTGGGTTTTGGTTATGATTTTTCTTCCTGTATGAATATAGGACTCAGAATGAAGTATTTTTAAGAGCCAGAACTGCAATGGTCCGAGTTTTATTGTTTAAATTTCAGCTGCAGAATTTCTTTCATGGCATTAAAAAGTACCAGCCAATGGTGAAATAAAATATAGAGAATAGATTTAATTATTTTACTAACACAGACACAACCAAAAAGGCAGCACTATGATAGCAGATAACAAAAATTAGAATTCTTTGAGAAGCTGTTTCCTCTCCTTCTGCATATCAGACAAATATAACTTGCAATCCACTTTGCTGCTGCCAGGTATATACAATGAGAGGAAAAGTCAACTAAATCAAGTCTGATCACTTCAGGCTTATCCTATGATACTTAGAAATCCATTTTCACAGAATATTTCAGATTGTAAAGTCTTTAAGGTTACTGGGTTTCACGAGTGTTTAACAATTTATAGATATTTTTACCCCATTTTTACATTTAGGCCAAGTGGTATCAAAATGCTGAGGCCCACCAAACTCCAATTTTTGATGATGTCCTGCAATTAATATTTTTCTTACAGAACCTCATTTTTTATTTCCACAGCACTACTGAATTCTTTGGGAAAAAAACACACTGCCCTATTTGAGCAAAAGATTTTTTTGCAATCATAAACAGCCTCTTTAAAACAAAATCCCCAAATACATTAAAAAGGAAAAAAAACCTGTGAAAGAGCATACACAGTTCAAAGCCTAAACTTGTGTAGCTAAAAGGAACAAAGGTAATCACTGTTCCTTGGAAAATTCCTCCAGTGCTCCAAGGCATTCCAGGCGTAGTTGGCGGTTACTTAGTTTCTACTGACAAAACTAATTTTTGCCAGCTCACTCAAAACAATTAAAAAAAAAAAAAAAAAAAAGAAAGCCCCAAACACCAAGAACTCTGGTTGAGCAGCAGCTTTGTGGGTTTGGGGTATTTTGTACTTGGAGCTAAATTTTCTGTATTGTTGGTACAATAATCTGCTTAGTCCTGACCACATTCAAGCGGTGCATGGATCCCATAAAGCTGGTGTTATGACAAGGGGATTACAACTTTATCCTTTTGTTTGTAAATACTCAGATGTCAGGATACCATTGTACTCTAGAGAATGTTTGGTGAACAGCCAGTCCCCAAACTTTCAATTACCATTGTTAATTACAGTATTTTTTAATCAAGTGGGCTGTAGCTACCTTTTTGTAGCCATGTGAGGGAGGGAAAGAGCCTCCTTAGGATGTGGCAGCTTTTTAACTCCTCCAAGAGATCCCAAATGGAAAATGATGGCAGGTGGAACAGCATGTACAGGAAAATATACAATATATGGTAATCTTGTTCTACAGCATCAACAAACTCAGCATTCACATCCAGGAAAACCTTTAGCCAAGTCACTGACACACAGGATTAATCCCAGAATGATCCCCTGGGCACTGTGGAAAGCAAAAGATTGGAACTAAAAGGAATTTAATCCTTGAAAGTGTATTTCTAGAACTCTCTCAGGTCCACCAAGACTGGGTTTTCCACCTTTGGTAGATCACCCAGCTGCATCACCCAATCCATAAACTCATTAGAGCCTCTACCTTACACCAGTTTGAGTTTCTATCTTCCTTGAAAACACAAATATACTGACCAGAATCACTTGGAAAGAGAGCAGATTTTTCCATGGACTCTGTGATATTTACACAAATGCCTAAATACGAATGGGGGCACCCGATATTCTCTGAAGAAAGAAGAATCCCAGAACAATTTGGGTTGGATGAGACCTTAAAGCTCATCCAGTGCCACCACCGCCCCTGGGCAGAGGCAATTTCCACTATCCCAGGTTGATCCAACCCCATCCAACCTGGCCTTGGACATTTCCATGGATCCAGGGGCAGCCACAGTGCTCTGGGAAACCTATGCCAGAGCCTCCCTACCCTCACAGAGAAGAATTTCTCTCTAAAATCTCCTTCTGCTTCAAACAAGGAAGAGAAAAAGAAAAAATGAGACATTTGCTGGAGTACAAAGGGGTCCACAGCCATGGAGGCTCCAGAGCAGCCCACAAGCTCTTCATCCTCATATTAATCAATCATTCCACACTAAGGAAATTACTGTAAGGACTCTTCAACTCAGGGAAACAAATGCCTCACCAAGAACATTCTGAAAATGCTGGTAATGTTTTCTGTGTCTTTTAAATAGGCAGTAGCTCCCTCCAAACACAAATGTGTAGAAGAGGTGTCTCTGAGTACTTGCTCATTCCCCATCTACTCTCCTACTGAATTACCAACACCATGAGGCAGCTCTGTACTCATAACACTTGACAGTCAACATTTTTTGACATCCCCAAAGAACTTTCAGTCATTTATCTCTCAACTGCCCGGGCAATTTGTGTTAGATAATCACCAATGCAACTTGGGAAACACCTTCCAGCCCTGAGGCCTAAATAAGAAGTGAAATTGCTTCCTCCACTTTCTTTCTTTGGTTCCACAGGTCTGCCTTGTCCTCCAGTGGAGAGGAGAACTTTCCACCTTCCTCTCTTTGGAATTGGTTCTCCAACTTCTTTACCACATCCACCAGGCATTAAGCAAGTAGGAAATGTTTGGAGTGGCAGCAGTTCAAAGGGGAACATTGGTGTGGCCACATTTTGTAAATGGTGCTGTTTGTGCCTGCACAGGGCATTTACGAGATTGGGAATTTCACTGGGTACAGCAGCCTGTCACTTTCTGAATCTTGATGCAATTTCAGCACCACTGGATCTCAGCTGATGAAGAGGATGCATGCACAGTGCCAAAATTTGTACCTCAGAGTGATTTCTGGTGCCTCCTGAACCAGATGCCTGATAAGCACAGAGTTATTTTCATGTGGTGAAGTCTATTCATGGCCTGTTTTGGATCCAGCTCCAAATGAGGGATTCAAGCAGTATTTAAAATACAAACACACTGGAAACCACAAATGATGTTGGTCTGATGGATGGTGGATGGGGAGGAGGGAGAAGATCAGAGCTGTAAGCAAGAAGGTTTGGTCATTAGCATAAAAAAGAGATTTGTCTTGGCTCCACCACTCAGTAACCCTGAAATTCCTCACTTCAGCACATCCCCATTCCATGAGCACAGTGATAACCCATAGGCTGTTACAAGATCTGGGTACTCTCGACCCAAACCCTCCATCAGCATCCAAGGAGCCTGGGAGGTGAAAGAACAGCACAACTCATCTGAGCCATGCTGCAAACGAGAATAGCAGCTTGTCAAAGCACTGGCATCCCAAAAACAGCACTTCAACAAAAACCTGACATGTATGAGAAGCCTCAAACATTCAGCTAGAGTAAAATTAGTGTTTATATGTCTCAAAAAAGAATGATGTCATGCTGTCTTTTGTTCTTCCCAGGAGCACAGACTCTGTATCCTCCCTGATCAAAGCTTTCAATGCTGTCTATATTCCTTCAACCCATTGAAGACAACCTGACTGACAGCATGGAGATAAGGAAGGAGGCAGCAATCAATATCCTTATCACCAGCCCTGGAGAGATCTAACAGATGCAGAGATCTGGTGCTTAGGGACATGTTTTAATAGTGGGCTTGGCAGTGCTGGGCTAATGGTTGGGCTCCATGATTTTAAAGGTCTTTTCCAATCTAAACAATTCTAAAATTCTATTATTCCAATTTCTATCCAATTTCTATTCATTCCAATTTCTATTATTCCAATTTGTATTATTCCAATTTCTTTTCCAACCTAAACAATTCTAAAATTCTACTATTCCAATTTCTTCCCAATATCCCATCTAACTCCAGAAATCTTATTACAGGAGTACCTGGCATGAGGAAATAAATACAAACTTCACCCCAAAGAAAGCAAGAAAGAACTGTTTTCCAGGGTAACATTTTTGAACCTAGCTCTCTTCTGGCTGACCTAGAAAAGCAATCCTCATCCTCAGTGTACCACTGCAATCAGCTGTTTTTCCTTCCCAGCATGAGGATGAGAAATAAGCTATAATTGACCTGTTTGCTGAAAAGCAAAGGGAAAATACAGCACATTATGAAAATTACAGGCAAGCCTTCACCATGACAGCTCAGCTCCCATGTCCTGTATCTGCCCTGCTAATGGCTCCAGACTGCTGAAAAAAATGTCAGAGTGCTCCAGGCAGAATTAAATATTTGCTTAAACTTAGAATTGCATTAAAGTGAACAGATCTGCATCAAGAATTTGTTCTGTAAAAAAAAAATAAAAAATCTTTCGAGTGAAAAGGAAAGAGAGACCCCTTCATTATTTGGTGGGAAAAGCCCCATTATTTCTTCCTAAATAAGTGTGCTGATTCACTATTTCTTAGTGAATTATTTCTTCTTTCAATATTTTAATTTATTTCTTTCTTAATAGGTGTTGCTGATTCACTGTAGCATTCCTCTGTACCTTAAACTTCCCAAATGCATCTTTTGGCTACCTGATGAACTTACCCATCTGCTTTGTCTATTCTTCTCTCTCCCACCTCAGCAAATGGCTGTGATAATTTTTAAGTGTAAGAAATATTTTGTGAACTAGTCTTGAGTCAACATGCTACAGAACTATTTCAAATCATTGCAATTCTTTCATGCCCATTGTGTTCCAACTTTAAGCTCTCATTTGGACAATCAGATAATCCTGAAGAATCTAATGAGGAAGATAATTTTGAATATGCTTTTATTCTTTACTTCTTGTCGCAATGAGTTATTCTTGTGTACAAAAAATTCTTTCACTAAACACTTGCACCAACACCTGGCACCCCAAAAACCAATGTGGCAACTGCTGAAGGGTTTGTTCATTATTTCTGCTGATTTATTCATGATGGGGAAAATAGGAATCAGGAACAGGCATTAGCAGAGGAGTGTGACTGGTGGGACCAAGTGCAGGAGCTACAACATCAAGAGTGCAAAACCATCTGGCCCCAAATTAATTCAGAAATGAGTTAGCTGGAAAAAGCACTGAAACTGGGCTTGGTGAAGCTACACATCATTTTTGGCTGACAAACATTCTTCCAGAGACTATGGCCTGCAGGGCTGTAAGGAGCAATCAGGGATTAAGTTATCATTTCATGCTCCGGCAGCAGATCTTGAACAAGGTGAAACACGCACTGTGCACCATCCCTTTCAGCCAAGTAAATTGTGTCAGACTAAATCCCACCGTGCACTTTCCTGCCAAACAATCTCCTGGGCTTGGATCCTGGCCAGAGAATCACTGGCTTTTGCCAACCCTCATGTTGTCCCAGGACAGGGCAGAGAAAAGTTGGAAGGAGGATGCAATTCCCACCTCAGGAAGACCTCTGGGAGGCTGCTCCTGCTGCTCCAGGATTAGATTAGGCTTCTAAAAATTGCAAACATGAGTCCTCTGGTCTATCACTGACTATTATCACATTTTTGCAGTGCCTGAAGTGAAGGAGGATGCAGGGCCTTTAGCCATGGGATGAGAACTTACACTCTGCAGGCTGCCAGCAGATTTTCCAAGGGAATTCAGGTAAAACCCAGGAGCTCTGGCAGCAAATCTTCCCCCAGCAGCCTCAAAGCACCTCCAAGCCAAAGTCAGAGCTGCTGCTGGAAGCGCCACAGCTGCCAACCAGATTTCCTCCTGCCTCACTCTTATCCCTAATTACTTCTAAGAGCTTCCCACAAGCAACACCATGGATTCACTTCCTGTGCTGCTCCTATTCCAGAGCTGTTTATCTCCCCAGCATGCCTTCTCGTTTGAAATCCCTTTCAACACCTCTCCCTCAAACAAAACAAGCACCCCAAAAGGAGACTTAAACCTTTCCATAACACTGTTTCTGGACCAAAAGCTGTTTATGGCTGTAGATATTTTTAAAAAGTCCTTTTCAGGACATTACACATGTGCAGGGTTACATTCAGTTCAGGCCAATTAAAAGTTCATTGTATGGTCAAGTGTTCTGTGCTGCACAAATGCAGCTCTGTGGCTCTTTAGTACCTTCCCCTCACTTAGAAAATATAAAGGGGCTGAAAATAGGGAGAATTGCAGACAGAACAGGGAATCACAGAGCTGGATAACAAGAAATGGTGCCCCAGGGCTGTGAGTCTCATGTAGTTACTGAGAAGGAGAATTTTAGGATGGTTTGGAAGGGACTTTTTAAAGGTCATCTCATTCAGCCCTGCAGGGACACCTCCCACCATCCCAGGCTGCTCCAAGCCCCATCCAGCCTGGCCTTGGACATTTCCAGGGATCCAGGGGCAGCCACAGCTGCTCTGGGCACCCTCTGCCAGGGCCTCACCACCTCTTTTTAAAAACCCTCTTAGATCTACTCTAAAATTACTTTGCTCCAACTGCAGGACAGATCTAATGCTGTAAATTCAATGCTCCAAAGCTTCTTCTGGACTAAAACATCTACAATGCCCATCCTGGATGAAGACAAAAAATTGTTTGGCTTTTCTGTGAACATCACCATAATAAAGTGGTGTTATAGGAAGTCCTATCCATCACTTAAAAATTGGGACCCCTGTGCTGATTCCCACTGCCACAAATGATTAATACAAAATGGATACTTGGACATTGAGGAAAATATCAAAATATATCCATTCTCAGCACTGACCATGTGCTATAGCCCTGCAAAAATACTGTCACCAGTTAATTCTGCCAAAAACCAATTTAATTAAAGAGAGAAAAACCCCTAATAACTAAGAAAAGCAACCACATTTCCTTGTAGGAATCTGAGGAATTTCTTGTTCATACTTCTAAATTCTTCACCTAAATGTGGAATTATAGGTCAGAGAAGACCTCTAAGAGCATCAAATCCAGCTGTCAACCATGGTCATCACTAAACCATGTCCCCAAGTGCCACATCCAGACTTTTTTGAACACTTCCAGGCATGCTGATTCCACCACTGTCCTGGGCAGCCTGTTCCAATGCTTGAAAACCCTTTTTACAAGGAAATTTTTCCTAATGTCTAATCTAAACCTCTCCTGGCACAATCTGAGGCCATTTCCTCTCATCCTGTCACTTGTTACCTGGGAGAGACTGAGCCCACCTCACTACCACCTCCTCTCAGGGAGTTGTGCACTTCTGCAGCCTTTAATCTACCATCACTACAATGCCACAATTATAACAAATTTTGTATCATTTCATTATGAGGGAAAAAGAGCCTGTGTTCCATGTGAGTTCTGCTCATTTGGGGCACAACACTCTGCAGAAAGTTGAAATTCTAGAAGTGTAAAAACCAAAAACAAGACCAAAAAAAATCAACTCCACCCAAAATTTGAACTAATGTTTACCTCCTCACACTGTTCTTTCATTCCACAGTAGCCACCAGCACCAGACACTTGCTGGCAGCTGGTTTCACTTAAAACTTCTCTTTTCCTTTTCCAAGGATCTATTTGGAAGACAAATTCTCGTACGTGCCATGTGGGAAAGAGTTTTGTATTTTGTGGTGTCGGTGATTAAATAGTGTGATAGCTCACATACACAGTAAAGGAGCCATTAATTTCCCTGAAAAGAAAAAAAAAAAAAAAAAAAAAAAAACCACCTAAAGGTGATACCAAATAAACTTGTCAGCTTCTGATGCCAAGTTTGCATTGCAAAGAAGTTATTTTTAGCCTGCAAGTGCAGGCTACACTGCAAGTTGCTGGTATTCATAAACAGGGATGGGATGTGAGGCTTTTCATGTGCACTGAACAGAACCAAAGGATGTTTCCTGTTGAATTCTAACTTTGAACTCCCAGGCTGCCTGCTGCTCTTCTCTTCTGGCTGAAAAGTATTTTGCTTTTAGATGCAACTTGCAGCCTTCTTGACTGCGCTTCATATGGGACAGCACATGCAAAAGTTCTTTATGTGACATTATCATGATTTAGCACTGAGCACAGCAGCTCCCTAAAATTAGAATAAAAGCAAATGTCAACTTGTATCTTGAGAAGCTCTTTTAATTATTTTCAACACACATCTCACCAGGAAGTGCTTTATTTTTGCTAATGCTGAATGAAATTTGGGGATTAGAAATGTGCTCAACAATACCTTCTGCTCACCCTGAATTACACAGAGCAGCTACGAGTGTCTATGTTGATGAACAGGCAGATAATGGAATTTTATCAGATGAACAGGGCTGGCTTACTCTCAATCTGAAGCAACTGCTCTTATAATCACCCATATTTTATTCTTCTAAATCCAAAAGACATCAGACCATTTTAAGAAGCTGGAAGCCAAATATTAAATTGTCCACTGAAGATTATACATCTAATGCTCAACACACACCTCTTCATACAGAACAACAAAACAAGAATCATTAGATAAATTATTTCTCTAACACTGCCCTGCTGGATTCCCTGGTGAGTGCATTGCTCAGAGTCACAAAGCAGCTTCACAGCCACTGCAAAAACCCAACAATCACACTTGGAACATAACGTGGAATTTGAAGGTCAGCTCCTCTCCTTTCTGTTTGTACCATTACCATAAAAATGTTTTATAACAACAGTTCCTTGTTACAATTCTTTGCCCACTTATATCAATTTAACTCAATCATCTTCATTTCCATGGGGATGTTTCCCTGGCTGTAACTCCCCCAAACAGCTCCTTACAAAACAAAACCTACCCACACATATAAGTTGCCAAAGAAAACATTATCTTTAATGGCCAACCTCTCTTTTGGTGGGGGAAGGAGTGGGAATGGGAAGGAAGACTCCTGTCAAAGAGGGAGGAAAAGTTACTGTGTGAAAATTGACCAGAAGAATCATTAAAAATAAACTACAGAATATTTCTGGATTGGTTGTTCCACAGAGCTCACACTTTGTCCACCACTACAAACCATCATTTAGTCATAAAAGCAGTAAGTGAGGGGAAAAATAATAATCCCCAAACTGGTAACTTCACCAAGAAGCTTGCTGTACACCAGCAGCTAGCAGAGATTTAAAGAGACAAACTGCAAGTGTGCCGCACCAGGGAAAACACAAACATTTAGTCAATATTTCCTCTCTGAACAGGGAGAGGGTGAAAATCAACAGCCAAAATTATCTCTGAGAGTCACCAGTCTGGTGTGCTCATCTGGAGCACAGGGCTGAGATCAGGGAGATGAGCAGGCAGCAGGGTAAGATCAAATCACTCTGAACAGCCACACACACTTTCCTTTTCCACATTCCTTGCTCTTGCTGCTTGTCTCACACAGCCCATGGCTGGAGCCACAGAGACACCGAAGTTTTTTAGCTGTTACACCATCTACAAATGTTTTTCAGCTTTCCCCCCTCCACTAAATAAAACCATCACAATTCAGCTTTCCCCCTCTCCATTTAATAAAATTTCTAAAGAGTCTGGGAGGCCAAAATGAATAAATCTGCATTTAAAGACAGCAGGCCTTCTTCTGCAGAGCCTTTAGTGACAGTGCAGGACATCCATGCCTCCCTCCCACAGCCAGTCCTAAAATCATGGGTTGGAACACACTCCTTTAGACAGACCAGGATATGCTCCTCCTCCTCCTGCTGCTGCCAACAGAAACAAGAAAGGCAAAGTCCTTATTTTGCAGGCAGGTTGGGACACTATCCAAGGTCAGCCACTCTAAATGATGCCTGTGTTGCAAAACAATAGTTTGTTAACAGTTGTTTTCCCCAAAACACAGCCCTGAAAGTGGTGGGTAAAAGAAGTCCCTTTCCCTCAGTTGTTTTGTTTTGTGGTTTTTGTTTGTTTTTTTTTTTTTAAGGGAAAGGACTTTGACAAAAAAACCCCCAAACTTAACATGTCTAAAATGAGTATCAGACTTTCAGGTAAAAACCTGTGACACCGTAAGAACGAAATACAAGAACTGACACAGTACAGGAGAGGAAAAAAAAGCAAAGGGATATTGATGTAAAGTTCAGATCACATGTTCCAGCTGAGTGAGTTCCTCAGAAATCAGCCTTCAGGACAGCCTTGCTGTCCTTGGCTACTACTATTGATTCTCCTTGAACATAGGCTTGGTTTTTACATATGATATCAGCTAATTTATCCACTTTTCTTGCTACTAAACTGGTTGGCTTTTAGCTGGTTGCATTTTTTTGTTTGTTTGTTTAATCACGTCTGATTATAAGCATCAAATTCTCAGCCATGTAAACACAATTATTTAGCAAAGCTCATATAAAAGACACTGGGATTCCTAAGCAGCAATACCCTAAGGAGTTACCCATTCTCTATTGGATTCAGTTTTCTGTAATATTAAATGTATGTTTGCCAGATTCAGTAGTGAGATATGAATTTCTACAACCATTACAGGTGACCTGTTGTATAAAATTAACTTCAGAGACTGTCAAGTTATTTGACAGCATTTAAAAGAGACAAGCTCCAAAAAATAAGAAGCTGATATGGATTTCACACCACACATTTGTACTGTTTCTGCCTCTAAATGTAATGAAATTAAATACAGGCAGAAAGAACACTCTAAAATCAAAGTATTCAGATATATACAGCAGCAAAAGTACAGCTTTTAGGAAAGACAGTCTGGTACTTTTGTCACCTTGACAGTATGCCTTTAACCTCATTATTGTTCCGCAGCCAGGATAACAAATAGACAAGATGTCTAATTACCATAATTTGCCCACTCTGGCTTATAAAACCGTTAAATGCTCATTCATGCAGGTGATTGAATGAGTCTGTCCAAGCATAACAACAAACACAGACAAGATGCTGGATACTCAATTTGGTCACTTGATGCCCCAGGAAAACAGGGCACAGTGAGAAAATTCCTCTCTGCAGGTACTGCAGGAACAGGCACTGCCCTTGTTAGAACTGCCCAAGCTCTTGGAATGTGCAATCCAGGATTTCCTAACCAGCTCCCATAAAAACAAAGCCATACAGAAATTTGAGGTGCTATTTTAAGACAGGATGTTGAATGATGGACTGTCACTGCAGCCTCATCACATCCAATTTCTTTGCTTAATTAATCAGTAGCAGCTTGTGAGCTATGACTACTCCAACATGTTTAGGATGAGCAGAGGGGGTTTATCCTTGGGGACAACCTGCCCTAGGTGACAGCAAAGCACTGCTGGTCACAGTGTCCAGGAAATCAATCTCCAGGGAATAAAGCACTTTGTACAAGTGGCACAATTACAAATCAAAGGGGTGGAGGGGCGGCTTCTGTGCCATAGTCTCTCTCCTCCCCCAGTACAATCCATAAATCACCATTTGTGCAAGACTGGAGCACTGGGATGCAGCCTCACCTGACTGCCCAGGCACCCAGGGCCACCTGGTTTTGGGTAGAATTGATACCAAAAGGACACAGGGTTTTGTAAACTCTCAAGAATCAGAGCTGGAATTAATTCCAACACTTGGCCCACACAGAAGAGCTTAAAAATATTTTTGTGTTAAAAGCAAATACCTGAAAAAAACCCTTCCTTGCACCCATCTCCCTCCTCACACCTCTATTTTTACCCCTGAACTTCAATTTTCCCATCAGGAATTTAATGACTGAATGCTCCCAGGGGGAAGAGTTGGGTTGTGCAATTCCAAACAGGCAAGTTTCCATTTATTGTTTCACAGAATAAGAGGAAAATCCAGCCTCTCCAAGTACAACACAGCATTTCAAACATTACATTTGCCTTCCAGAGTTGAAAGGGAATGAAATGTGCTTAAAACATGACTTGCAAAAAGAAAGGAAGGGAAAATATGTTACAGGCATAGAGCTGCATTGTAAGAGGCAGCTTGAAAGGCTGCCAGTGCTGCAATTCCCCACAGCTCCTTTGTAACCCATGCACATTACAAACATCAGCAATACCTGGTATGATTTTTATTTTTAAGCTGGAGTGGGTTCCAATAGCAAGAAAGTGATTTTTTAAACTCTCAAGCTCTTTTGTTAGACTTTCAAAGGGTCCTGGCTTGTGTCAAGGCTCCTTTCAGAAATCAGGCAGAGGACTTGGCCTGCCTAAAAATCACTGAGCAAACCCAAAAGAAATTACCAGGGGAAAAAAAATTAGATCTCTCAATATCCTCCCCTATTTATTCTCCAATGGAACTGCTTTTTTAAGTTCAACTGCTAAATGTAATTTTTTTCCAACGACTTACAAGCATTTAAAGGAAAAATTGAACATGAAAACCTTTTAAATGACACAACCCTTAATGGGAAACAACCCTTCATTAGAAAGAAAGCCATGGACAAGTACACACATAAACATCCCTGCACTTGATGCAAATAAAATTAAATAAAAAAACCCTGCTTAGTTTAACTAATGAGCCCAGAGATCTATCAATTGCCAATACACAATGAAGCAGGCAGTATTTCAAGCCCAGTGAATTTATTTGCTTTATGTTCTAAAACATGTCTTATCAAACTACCACAGCACGGTATTTAAAAAATATCTACATTTAAATGTTATAAACCTTACATCACGCTGGCTTTAGGTTCTTGAATGCATCTGCCCACTGATTCACTGACATTAACTCAGCTACCTGTGCCATCAACACACACTAGATAATTGAGAAACAGATGGAATAAATGTGAAACTTTCCTTTATTTTTTTCTTTTTTGAACAAAATAAAAGAATCACAAGTCTGTTGATGCCTCCTGCATTGTTCCCACTGCATGGATATGACCAAGGGGAACAGTAACTCATCCAAGGCTGTGTTGGCAGCAGAGCCTGAGCTCAGTATTTCTCATCCCCCTCCCTGCTCCATGTTTTATTGCCAAGCTAAGGAAGAGAACTTCACATCACAAATCATTTTGTCCAGCACTAAAGGCCTTCAGAAAGAAGGGAAGAGGAAGGAGATGGTATTTCTAAAGGCCCAAAACCAAAGTAATGCCCTGCCTTATCCCAGATGGTTCCTCCTTTCTGCCACATTAACTGAGGTTTGGTCATGGAGCTGCTCCTGCCAAGGCAACCAGAACCTGCAAAACCTAAAGGGGCTCCAGGAGAGCTGGAGAGGGACTTGGGACAAGGGATGGAGGGACAGGACACAGGGAATGGCTTCCCAGCGCCAGAGAGCAGGGTTAGGTGGGATATTGGGAAGGAATTGCTCCCCAAGAGGGTGGGGAGGCCCTGGAATAGAATTCCCAGAGAAGCTGTGGCTGCCCCTGGATCCCTGGAAGTGTCCAAGGCCAGACTGGGCAGGGCTTGGAGCACCCTGGGATGGTGGAACGTGTCCCTGCCCATGGCAGGGGGTGGAACTGGATGAGATTTAAGGTCTCTCCCAACTCAGACCACAACCATGCACCACACTACGTCTGCCCATCATATCCTCTCAATATTCAGAGATATTAAAGCTGGAAAGAAAAGTTACACAACCAACCTGACCTTGCAAACACCAGCTCCACAATTACAACATCTGGCCATCACTGCTCCCTTTGGAAACTTATCCTCTTTCCTGCCAACAAGAACTCACTGTTACCTGTCACAGCCAGTTCCAACAGTTCATAACCTTTGCCATTAAGAGTGATAGATTCCCAATTTGTATTTTTCTAGTTTCAGGCTTTCATGTCACCTTTCCCTTGTCACACCACAGGTTCCCAAGGTGATGGCAGCACTTTGTATCAAGCACTCTGCTAGCTCCAGCACACGAAATACTTCACTATTTATGATCCCTCAGCCTCTAAAACCTGTGGTGTGAAGGTGTATTTCAGCAAAACAAAGTAATTTCAGTAATGTGACAAATACATGCTGACAGAATGTATTTTACACACAAAATACCACATTTTACCTTCAGTCCCATCCTGAGCGTCTTACAAACCTTTCCATGAGACCTCTTTATCAAGAATTAAGAAACTAAAGCCATTCCATACTCCCAGCTTACAGACTATGTGGTTTATATAATTAGGAATGGATAATTTACTGAATTATTTCAATAAAATCCCAGAATGAAAAATGCCATGGCAAAGTGCAAACACACAAGGCTACAGCACAGAAAATGGCCATTTCACAGAACAACTGCTGCAAAAAAATTAAAAAGCACCTAATTTTCAAGTACCAAATGGCAGAAATAAAAACTCTTTCTGTTTTTTTGCTTTAGCTAATGGAAAGCATAAATCTATCAACAGGCACTTCAAGTTTCTGTCAAGGAAAATGCTACACTAATGCTCCACCTAAAGAGGGATCCCCACATGAGAGCAGCACAGATCCTCAGCCAAAATCTCCATGGTATCACAAGCCTTGAGTGCCAGGAGATGAGCACTGAGACTGTATCAGTAAACAAGTGGGACAGAAGGTAGAAAAGGGAATAATTAATCACTCAGATTATTAGAAAATAGCTGTCATTTCTAAGAATTCAATTTGCCCCTATTTACCTGAAGCGAGCAGTGTTGAACCAGCATCACTTCTGTTGCTGACACCACAGGATTTATCAGCAGTAAATCTTGCACTGCGATAAGCAGTCTCAGATGATCAACAATATTTCCATCTGCATCAGATCCTAAACCACTGCTAATTAAAAACCCGATGAAAGGGAATAGGCTATTTTGAAGCACTGATTCATCAGATAAACATGATATGCACTGTGTGCAAGGTCTACCTTTAACTACCAGGAATAAAAAGTTATAGCATGTAGAAACATTTTAAAAAATCAACAAAAAATCTCATTTCAATCCACCCTGTCCAACTCTCTAAGAATATGCAAAGATTAGTTTAATTTCCCACAGCACAGGAGGATCATAAACACTGAAAAACTCCTGGACACAGCATCAGTAGGTGATTCTTAATAAAGATACTTTTAAAAATGAAAACTTTGAGCCATGGAGAGTGAGTGTTTACAGGAAGGAACCTGCTCTGCCTGGATCATGGCTGTGAAACAAAGAGACTTTGAAGTTCTCTGTGGCTGCATTGTTTCATTTGATAAACGGCAAGGTAAGCCTTGCAGGGGGTTAAAACAAAACTCCTGCACTTGCAGCTCTTTTATGGCTTCAGGGAGAATTGTGAGCCAGCAGACAAAGCTGCCATATGCTCACTTCCACTGATTCCATCAAATATTCCAAGTTATTGGTGAAGTAACTAATGGCTCTGCATTAATTAAAAAATAATAAGAAATTATAAAAAATATTAAAGAGTATTAAAAATAATAAAAACAAGAATTAATAAAATTAATTTTAAATCACAAGAATTAATAAGAATTAATAAGAATAAGAATTACTAAGAACTAATAAAACATTTAGAGCAGCTGTGGTTACCTATGTAAGAACACCAGGCCAGGAGAAGCACGCCCTTTAAAAAGGGAGATTTACCTAAGAGGGCAGAAAATGCTGGGGGGGTTTTGATGCCTCCTCAGAATTGCTCAGGTCTGGCTTTGGCCTTCCTGCACCTAAACACCCTGGATTAGCAGCTCAGAGGTGGAGCTACTCAGATCCAGCACAGGACTAAACTACCCCAAGTTTGGTGTTACAGCTACTCTGCAGCATTTAACAGCTGGCTGGAACCCCAAAACTTCATTAACTCATCTAATTCTGGACAGCAAACTGATGGACCAGACAGGAGTGAGAACTGTGCTCCCCAAAATACTTCAGAAGTGGTAAAACACTGGCAGAGGGTCCCCAGGGAATTTGTGGCTGCTCCTGATCTGTGGAGCATTCAAAGCCAGGCTGGACGGAGCTTGGGATGGTAGAAGGTGCTGGAGTTGGAATGGGATGAGTTTCAAGGTCCTTTCCCAGCCAAACCATTCTATAATTTGATATATTCCACTCAGATCAAGCCACAGTTTGCTTATCCATGTTTGTACATCACAAATATGATGGATGAAAGGGAAAGGAGATGACAGGGAAGGAGAAAAAGACGCACCTCCTGAACAAGCATCATCTTGAAAGCACTGAAATCACTTCCAATGGGTGCTTTTTGTCCTTTGTGATCACTCCAGGTCTCTGCACAAATCCTGTAGCACAGATAATTCTCTCTTTGGACAAGTTTGATTTGTCTGGGGCACTGTGCCCTTCCTGGGAAGAGGCACCACCATGGCAACAGGGTGAGGTGACCCTGCAGGACATTTTGGGGTCCCTTCCCTTCTGTCACTCAAAAACCTTAAACAAGGTTTGAGACACAGAAGAAACCCTCCCCCAAATTCAGATGCACCATTGGTCTGATTTTTTAATTTTCTTTCTTTTAGCATTTAACAATAGAAAAAGGCTACAAATAAGCCTTATAGGAGAAGCCATAATTTGAGCATATTCACTTGGTTTAGCAATGAGAAAGATTCCCTATAAAGCATCAGCGGCAAGAGACTCACAGAAGAACAGGCTCCAGCGACTTGGAATTCAAATAATAAACTGAATATCTCCTTTTAAGGGAGAACAAGTACTCTTGCCATTATTACTCATTTTCCATACTGCCTTTGGTACTGTATTCTAAAAGAATCTGATTTATAAATAGGTTTTAAAATGTCTTCAAATGACATCCTTCAAATCATAATTAAAAATTTAGTAATTGTTTCAGCATAAGATTTTTTTCCCCCTTTTTGAGTTCCCATAAATAGATTTTCAAGTCTGACTATAAACTCATTTTTCGCTATGTTCCCCTGCAAATGCAGATTAAAAACTTGCTCCAAAACTCCAGTCATAATTCCAAGCACAATCATTTGCAAAACAGCAAAGATTTTTAACTTATGGCCATTTCTTCCATTTTTATAATATTTTATAAACCACTGTACACAGATGGAACAACAGCAGGAGAAACCACAATTATGCTGTAATTAGTTTCTTGTTTGCCTAAGGATGCCAGGAGAGACTAAACTGTCAAGTTACTTTCTTTTGTGATAAAAATTAACTTCATTTTTCTGCAAGGATGGATCTCAATACTTTTCCTGAAGGAATCAAGCTCTTTCTAAGCATTAATCCTGACAATAAACGAGGTTTAATGACTTTTATAAACTTGGCAACTGTTTTAGAACTTGTTAGTGCCAGTGAAGTCTTTGGAATTGTATCTGCCAAAATTTGCAGCGAGGCACATGCATGAGCAGAGAACCTGAACTCCTAAACACTCATCTTTCTACCTCACCTGCAGTGTCTCAATTAATCTGTTCAAATCTTTTCCTATCCAATGTTTTTCATTACAGCAAATTTAAAAAACACTTTGCCAGCATCTGCCATTGTCAAAGTTCAAGGATCTAAGTAGTTAATGTCCAAAAGGTAAGGAAAAAGTTGTTTTAAAACCCATGGTAACCTGGAGAGTGTCTGACAAATTTTGCTAAAGGTTATAATCACTGATGTGCTGCAAAACCTCCCAGACTTAACCCCAAAACTCAGGCAAGATGTTCCCCAAATGAAAAATGACTCAAGGAAAGAAAAAAAATTATTTTTAAATCCTTGATTTTTTTTAGGACAAAGGATGTCCTGCAGAGGTTGTGTCCACATAAGCCAAAGCAGCCAATTACACAAGAATTCCCCAGCACTGCTTGAACTGGAATTTCTTTGGGTACCACTTCAACATGAGGTATAAACCAAGATTTCATTTAGAAGATAATTACTGAAGATGAACATTAGATAATTATGATTAATTTTTATCATTTCTGGATGGATGTTCTGCTAAATAGAATTTACCAAAAGGTGCAGACTTGTGGCCTGCCAACAACTCCTCACAAATGAAGCTACAATTAACTGCTGACATCACTACTGCCTTGAAAATGAACTTGTCTCTCACTTTCAAACATATTAATTATGGACACAATTATCCAGTGACAGCTGGTATTTATACTGAGTTCTGGCAGCTCAGTTCCCACATCTCAGCAAGGCAGGTGCAATCCAAATTCCACTCGGAAACAGGTCACTCTTCAGCAGGTACACAAACACCTTATGGTTTTATTAATGCACAGAGAGCTACATAAATGATCTCTGGAGATAGTAAAGAAACATCTGGGCATAATCCTGGGCAAACAACCCCAGGAGACCCTGTTTGAGGAGGGAAGGATGGAGCAGATACCTCCAGAGGCCCCTTCCAGCCTGTGACTCCACAGGTACATCACTGGAATGTCCAAGAGTGCCATGAGTAAGCTGCCATCACTCCAACAGCAACTCCAAAGCACTCCAGGACTGCTCTGCCTCTCACCTCGAGGGATCCAGGTGATATCCCTGCTCTGCTTGTCACAGAGCACAAAGAATCTCAGCTGTGAAAAATGCACGTATTTTAAGATTGGCTTTTTGCATATATTAAGATGAATATTATATGTGTTGTGTTAGAAAGTAATGCTGGATTCATTCTCTTAAATAGTGTGGTAAATAGAGTTTTAGGTTATAAAAAATGTTCAAATAGAAACTGTGCCATGTAGGATACTTTTTTTAAAGAAAGGATTCACAGCAAGATAGCAGCCACAGGACACCTGAATCTTTCAGAGAAAAAGAATTTCTTGCCCTCTTATCAGAAGAAATGAACTTCTTCCCACCTCAAAGGCGCTGTCCGGATTCAGAGGAAGAAGCTGAGGATGATCAGACAGAATCCTATGTTTGAATGGAATCTTTGCATCATGTATGAGGTGTATGAATATGCAAGAGGTTATTGCTTTTAAGGGTTAATCCTTTGTTAACGTGTGTCCTTTTTCGGGCTTGTGCTGCCCAGAAAAGGTACCCGGACATCCATAACTCTTTGTCTCTATTGTCTCAAATTGTCCAAATTATTATTAGTCTAATTGTATTTCTATTTTTATAACCATTTTATTACTATTAAACTTTTAAAATTTTAAAACAAATGATTGGCATTTTTACATCAGTCATGGCCTCTGGAAAGGACTTGGTGGCATGACCTGACCTGGGAAAGTGTCACCTGAGAAACCTGAACAGGAACTAGAGGACAAAAAAAAGAAAGGTATGAGGAAATGTTCGGCTACAGAGGGCACAACAATCTCAGCCCAGAAAGCCAACACTACCCTGGGCTCACCCACAGAGTGGGCAGTAGGGAATAGGGGGGATTCTCCCTCACTGCCCTGCTCAGGTGAGACCTCACCTGGGACACTGCACCAGCTCTGGGGACCCAGCACAAGGAGGACATGGAGCTGCTGCAGAGAGTCCAGAGGAGGCCACAGAGATGCTCTGAGAGCTGCAGCCCCTCTGCTCTGGGGCCAGGCTGGGAGAGCTGGGGCTGTTCAGCCTGGAGAAGAGAAGGATCCAGGGAGAGCTCAGAGCCCCTTCCAGGGCCTAAAGGGGCTCCAGGAGAGCTGGAGAGGGACTGGGGACAAGGGATGGAGGGACAGGACACAGGGAATGGCTTTAAACTGAAAAAAAGGGGAGATTTGAGTGGGATATTGGGAAGGAATTCCTGGCTGTGAGGGTGGAGAGGCCCTGGCAAAGGTTTCCCAGAGCAGCTGTGGCTGCCCCTGGATCCCTGGAAGTGTCCAAGGCCAGGTCGGATGGGGCTTGATCAGTTTGGGATGGTGGAAGGTGTCCCTGCTCATGGCAGGGGGTGGAATGGGATGAGCTGAGCTTTAAGGTCCCTTGCAGCTCAAACCATTCTGTGATTCCACAGACTGACATTTCACAAAAAGCTGAACGAGCATCTACCAGGATATCCATCACACACTCTCACAGAACTCAACTCCACCAGTTTCACCTTGTGCCACCTTCACAAGTAAAACAGCTCACTGCTTAACCATGAAATTCTTAATTATCACCTGAAATGGGGTCATGGAGGACTATGCCCAATTCCAAACTTATGTCCCCATGCTGCAGTGGAAGCCTGTTATTACTCAGCACCCAGAATTGAGATTACTCTGCAGCACTTGCACTCCCGTGCAGTGTTAACCTGCCATGGTTCTGCTAATCCCACATAATTCCTGCACTGGCAACCCTGTGAGAGGCCTGCCAGTGCTCCTCCTGCAATTCAATTAAACTCTTAGCAGCACAGGAAGACACCTCAGTGGTGACAGGGAGATAAAACTCTGCAGAGAGGATTTGCACAGGCAGGAGCAGAGCAAGGGTGGGAGCTTTCAGCAGAAGTTCCTTCACAGCCTCTCTGCTGCTTGGGGCAGGTGTTTAAGTAAGAAAACTTGTAGAGTTGCACTAGAGATGCTGGTAAGCCTCAGCTGGTGCAAATGTGGTGTCAGCAACCAGAAAATTGCTTCCTCTCACAACCATCCCTATTTCTGTCTTCTCTGCCACAAAATCTGCATGCGGTTTTTCTCTGTCTTTGGTCTTTTTTTTTTTTTTACTTCACACCTCTGAAGTTTCTGCAGAAATTGTAATTCTCCCTTTCCACTGTGCCATGGCTGCAAACTTTGCAAAGATATTATCTTCAGGTGCATTTTCTGAGAAGAAATCAGAAATATAGGGACTGTGACATACAAACATTCCAATGTGGAAGTAAGGTGATGGCAAATACCATTCTAAGAGCCCAGAGGAGCAGGGAGAAGAGCCTTCAAACCAAGAAAAGGTTTAACAGAAGAATAAAACTGTGGATAATGTCACTGCCACAGAATTCCAGAATGGTTTGGGCGGGAAAGGACCTTAAATATCACTCCCTTTCAAACCCTGCCATGATCAGGGACACCTTCCACTATCCCAGGCTGCTCCAAGCCCTGTCCAGCCTGGCCTTGGACACTTCCAGGGATTCAGGGGCAGCCACAGCTTCTACGAATTGGGATTGAATCTGTGCAGGATTTCAGGCACCTGGTGCCTCCAAGTCGGGATTTATGGAATTTCTGAATTCTCCAAGCCCCATCCAGCCTGGCATTGGACACTTCCAAGGATCCAGGGGCAGCCACAGCTGCTCTGGGCACCCTGTGCCAGGGCCTCCTTACAGGGAACAATTCCTTCCCAATCTCCCATCTAACCCTGACCTCTGACAGTTTGATCAGAGCTCAATTTTGGTTGGAGTTATTCATATTAGTTACTATTTTTTGAGTGGTTATATTTGCTAAATAAAATTCAGATCATGAATGTACACATGAAGTAATGCTTTAAAAAATCCAGAGAGCTGGAAGTGCTCATCACTGCAGGACTGCTCAGATAAAGCTGAGTGGATATCCTGTTCCCTCATTTCATTCATCTGATCAGCACAGTAAGGCTACAAATGCTGAGGGACAGAACAAAATGCTGGCAGGAGGCTACAAACCCTGAGGAGAAAGGAAGAGAATGGTATTGTGCTTTCCAAAAGGCTGAAAATTCAAGTAAAGTGGATGAGCCTAAGAACCTCAGACAATGCACATTAAGATATAGGGTTTCTTTACGTCACTACCAAAATATAAATGCCCAGAGTTCTGGCCCCACCGAGTGATGTGACCTAATTAATTATATACCAGCACAGGAAGCTTCTTGCTGGGGTAAAAAAAAAAAAAAAAAAAAAAAATCCCCTAACACAAAAAAACCCCACAAGATGACAACAATAACAAGAAGCACAAACCAAAAACCAATAAAAAGCCACCCTCCCACACAGTAAAACGCTTCTTGGACTAGATAGCAACCAAAAAAATGGGAAAAATGCTAGATTTATTTTAGAGGCTTGAAATGGAAGAGAGGAATCTGCAGTTCACAGTCAGATAAGAAGCATATGGTAGAGCTGAGGCAAAATTTAAATCCCCTTGTGCAGCCACCACTCTTAGAGAAGTCCATCCTTCCTCTCCTGATATCCTTTATGTCCAGTCCTCTTCCTTTAGCCAAAAAACAAAATCACCATGGCCCTGGCTGCTCCTCTCCTCAAAGGAGCTCCAACTGGATAATTAGATTTGTAAAGCAGTATATGCTTATCAAGCCTTATGCTTATCAAGGCTGCCATGAACTTTTGAGCACTAATTAAAATGTCATTTTATTTCACATACTCCCAATGAGTTCAGTGCTCATCCCACAGACAGATTTATATACCCAGAATCTGTTCTGCTCCACACAAAACAAATGGATAAAGACACAACTTATTTGAATGCACATTACAACCAAGGGAAGAGAGTTTGGTACCTCTAAAACTGCAACAACACAAAATTTAGTGTTGTTTTTAGGAGGAGGCCATAAACAGCCAGACTTCCAGAGCTTCTTTCCAGGCAGGAAAAGCATTCCCAGCAGAGGGAAGGGTGCTGCCCATGCAAGAGCAGCAGATGCTGCATCCCTGCACACCAAGCTCATGGAAAACAGAAAGCAGAAATACCTAGAAGATGCTGATGGTTGATTTCTCCTCACAGGAGGAGGAGAACAAACAGGCCTGTTGTGTTTTTCCTCATCTACTGAAATTCAAATAGAAGAATGTCAAATATTGAAGAAAATCTTGAGGTGCTACAGCAATTCAAATTTTCTCATTTTACTGTAACAAACATACACAGAAACAAGTTCCTCTGCATTCACTAGCTTAATTTCAGACTTTACAGAACTGTGAACAAAATCAGAATAAACCCCATAAGTGTAAGGCAGCATCAAGTGCAACAGTGCCATCCTAAAATTAACACCACCACAACAAAAAAGGACAAATTACCTCAAACTGATGCATTCAAGTAACTAAAAACTTGTTCAAATTTCCTCAGGACAATGACTGTAAGACACTAAGAGATTTCTCCTTTTCTTTCCTTTTCATACTAAGCCTGTATATAACTTAGGAAACAAACTCTGACAGTTTTCCTAATCCATTTTCCAAAACACAAGGAATTTAGAAGACAATATATGATATTATCTGCCTGTGCCTTCCAGTTGACCATACAATCACTGATAATATGATGAGGCATCATCCACCTTCTTAGGAGAGCATCAAACCCTGAACGTTCAGATTATCTTATTTCACATTAGCCTGGGGGACACATCTACACAATCAAAATTACTGCAACAGAGAGTGTAAGAGCTGCACAGCACAAAGTTATCCTCGTTATTTCTGATCCATCATGTTGGAGGGTGGGAAATATTCTCTCTTGCATCCCTTTCTGGTCTCATTATATTCATCTGAGATCAAGATTTTGGAGTTAAAACTCAAACATCTGCAGAACAAAACTGGTTGAGTATAAAAACAATTATATATAGAGAGAGAGAGGGACTCCTCTTAAAATAAAAGAATTTGTCTGTTTTGTAGATTTAACAAGCCAAGAAAACAATTAAAACTTCACAGTATCCTTGAAGCTTCAACAAGCTGTTACTGGAAACTTCTGACACAGGTAGGCTTGAAAACCAAAACTGTTGAGATAGTTCCCTCAAAATTGCCATAAATGGTTCAACAAAAGCTACATTCCACTCAAATATTAAACACATTAATTCTAATAGCTTCAACATGGCACCAAGAGGGGTTTTGGTTTTGCTTTCTGGTTGGGTTGAGGTTTTCTCAGGAAAACAATCCAGCTCTGGGAAGTGGCCCTACTGTTGGGAAGGGACAATTTTTTGTTTGCAGCAGAAGTCAATTCCTCAGAGAAATCCCAGCCAAAACCCTTTGCCAGCCTCAGAGTTTTCCTGAAGGAAAACTGTTTTCCTGAAGAAAAAATGTTTTCCTGGATGCTGAGCAATTATCACCACCAGCCTCCAAATGCTGTCTGCAAGCAGATCAATAATCCCATGAGTACTTCAGAACCTGCACACAGATTGCACAGCAAAACTCTTCAATTTAGTGAAGAATTAAGGCTGCAGGTACTTTACAAATGTTTTGGGTTTTAAGGAGAAAAAGCACCAGAGATTAAGGATCAATAAAGCACAAGTTGAGGGTTGTAATTCAGATCACATGATGTGAAACAAATGAATTTTTCCATCTGTTTGCTCTTTCCCTCAAATGCAGCAGGTTATTACCAACTTGGTCAAATGAGCAGCAAGATCAAAAAAGGCATTTTTGATGTTCATCCAAGGAATATGGGAGGCCAAGGATGATTCCAGTAGTGACACAGCCACCCAAATTCTCACTTCAGGAAGAAATGGCTCATGTTCAAGCAGTTTTTACTTGCTTCATGGGCACAAAGCTTTCAAATAACAGATAATGCTAATTAATTATGACAATGTTTGCCATTAAAAAAGGTAGACATAAATAGCTGTGACCCAGCTGGTGGGACAGGAAATCAGCTACAAAAGAAATCATTAACACAAGTCTCACCATTTATTTACTTAAGCAATGCAAAATAGGTTACAGGTCTGTTTTAAGCACACTGACACACACAAGCACAGTTCAAAACTTCTGTTTACTTTTTATCCATTAGAAAAAATTAATGCAGTGTTTCTATCTCAGATTTTCACTTTTACTTCAGTCAAAGCACGTGAGCTGCAGCAAACACTTCCTCAAAAGCACAGCTTGGAAGCACAGCAACCCCTCCTTCTCTCCTGGCAGAACTCCCGCTTCTCACTTTTACACGAGATAAGGAGTTTATATGGTGAGCCTTCACCTCCTTGTGCAAATTCTTTTCTCCCTTGTGCAGCCAAAGCCTTGGGAGGTGCAGGGACACAGCCCTGTTGCCATTCCCGCTGTCCCCAGGACACTTTTAATTATTTCTAGGTACAGCAGAAACTCATCAGAAGTGTTTAGTCATATAATTTTTACATCAGAAGATAATTTTGAAAGAAACAGATGACAGTCTAGCCTTAATTAGCACAAGGAATTATGAGAAGTCCTCTAAGACCATCAAGTCCCCAGGTGCCACATTCACACAACTTTTAAATCCCTTCAGAGATGGAGACTCCAGCACCTCCCTGAGCTGACCCTTCCAATGCTTGAAATCCTCCCAGTGAAGAAATTGTTCTTAATATCCAAACTAAACCTCCCCCAGCACAAGTTCACCTCCAAATTATAGGTTTAATACCACTTCCTACAGAATAAGCTTTGATAGTAGACTGGAAAAGCAATTTCATTCACTCATTTAAATGACTCTGTCAATTGCAAATTAGCCTTTTTTTTTTTTTTTTTATTTTATTTTTTTCTCTTCTCTTCCAACTTCTTTAGGCTGTTCAGTAACCAATAAAATCCAGCAGAAATAGCCATAGTTTTACAGAACAAGCTCATGCTTGAAGTAAGAGCTGAGCAGGGGTAAAACAGAGGCCAGGCTGGCAGTACAGGAAAATCTCATGGTGCTGTTTTTGCAAACATGAACTTCCTGTGAGCTGATCTGTGCCCAAAATCCACCAGTTTGGATGTCAAAAGGGGCAGACTTCCCTTTCTTCTGGATGTCAGCTCTCAGCCTCAGGAATACACACACACTCTCCCTGCCCCCTTGGCTTCCTGGAACATTGCTGCACTGAAAACATTGCACAAATCTGTTCCCTGGATGACAATGCTGAAATAATAACTAACCCAGAAATTTTCATACTCAGAATTTTATGCACCAATGTGACACCTCAGCCAGGGGAGCCATCCCTGCTTAATGCAACTCTGTGTCCCTTCCACACATACTAATCTGAATTTTCCCCACCCCCGAGTGGTTTATACAGAATTAATAACAATGCCGGGAAAGATATGGAGAAGCAAAGGCACAGCAATTAGCTTTCACCCATCTTCAAAGACAATAATATTTCTCCCTTTAAATTGCTTTGCTGTCAAATAGCAACCATACCACAGCATGCAAATGGTCTCAGCAAGCCCAATATTCCATTTCTGGTGGTGTCCAACAGCTGAGACTCCTCAATCAAATGCAGGAACAGCTGGGGACACAGATGCCTGAGATGAGACAGCTCTCCAAGTGGTTCTTGCCTAACATCAGGCAGGATCCCGGGTGATTTTCAAGAAAATGTGGGCATTTTTCCATGACTATCTACCAGTAATTGCCTGTTTTCTTGGGAGTGTGGAGTTCTGCAGATTAGCTCCATAAATAGCAATGCTTTCATACATTTGCCTCCTTTCCTGATCAAGCCTGTCCTTTCCTAGGGTGGATGTGAAGACTGCACCCCAATGTGCTCCTGCTGCCATGAGTTATTCTTTAAAAGTCAATTTTTCCTGGTTACTCCTATCAGTCAACTTTTCCAGTTCTTATATATCTACGTATTTAAGAACATCTCTATAATCCTGTCAGCATTTCCTCTCTAGGCACCTCAATTCTGTGATTGAGGCAAATGGATGTTTGTGTGCAAAATTGTAAGATATAGACAAAGGTAAAAAGGACCATGATGTGTTCAAATTTTGACAAAATTTTTAACTGCGATTTTTGCTTATTATTTCATATATTCATGTTTATATATTCATATTTCATATTATTCCATATATTCATATTTCCATGTATCCATATTTGCTTATTATTCCATATATTACATATATTCCAAGGAATATATTACATATATCCCAAGGAATATATTACATATATTCCTTGTATAGCTCACTGAAATATGTGATATATATATACTTTGTCACATCACAAAGGTATTTTTTAATTTATAACTGTTTTTCCACTCAATGTACATTCACCCCAACCAACACACTCCCTTATCTATAATTTTCTCACAAAAAATCAATTTACGTGCACTTTAACCACCTCACCACTCAGGCACCTCCACACTCAAATTAGCATTTCCCATCAGGATGGAGGGATCTCGAGGTCTCTGACACTGCCCACAGCAAGAGCTCCTAAGTCATGACTTATTTTCAGCTTTCAGCAGCTTTAAGGGGAGTTCTGGAGTCATGCTAAGGAGTCACCCACACACCCCAGGCAGGTGGAAGGCGGCTTCACCTTGCTCTGGGCAGAGCCAGCATTGTGTAACTGCCCAGGCTGTGCCAAGCAGGGCTTATCCTGCCTCCCCAGCACGGGATTCCTGGCTAGCACAGGGCACAGGGAGCTTGTGTGGGCTTGCAAGAACACCCCATTCCAGTTTTTGTTTGTTTTTATATTCCAAGTCACGTGTGTTTGTTACCATTCCTCCACTTTGTGCCTAAACCTTCAAAAAGAGTGAATTAATGTTGCTTGGTTCTTGAGACCCTAATTCTTGTTTTCTGGTAGCATTTTCTCAATATTTAAATCTTTGCCAGGATTCTGTCTGAAGTGGCCCTAATCTTCATTTCTTCAAAAGGATTAAAAGCTTCTTCAGCTTCATAAGAAGAAAGAAACTTCAGTCCAAAGACAAACTCAGGAAAGTTTTAACACACTGGGCTGTTCATTTTAACCCAACTGCTGCCTGAAGGCCATAATCTACCTGAAAAAGCAATTTATTACCTACTTGAATCATAGTTGGGGTTGGAAGGACCTTAAAGCTCACTCCATTCCAACCCCCTGCCATGGGCAGTGACATTTTCCACCATCCCAGGTTGCTCCAAGCCCCATCTCCTCACAACCTTCTTCAGGACGGTCATATGTTTCAGAAAGAAAACAGGAATTGGAATGACAGAAGAATCTTCTAAAAATATTCTTTCCCATGTAAAATATACTTGGGCTTCACCCAGTTCCTCATCAAAGCAGAAATCACTGAGCCCAGCTGCTTCAAGGCTACAAAAATCCTCAAGATTTTTTATCCATTTCCAGAACTCCTTAAAAACAACCAAATTGAGTTTAAGCACCAAGACTTGATGAGCAAACAAACCTGTGTGTGCGGGTACAGAAAAGAAAACTGGTTTAAATCCAGAAATAGATACCTTAAAAGCAAATCTTTATAAAGAGCCTCAATTACTGAATCATCTACTACAAAGCACTAATTATAAAGACATTACAATAGCTGAAGAGGAAAAACCCAGCCTGGTTTAACACACTTGTCAGCTCCAGTTAGCTGCACTCACTCCTTGGAAGAGTTTTTACCCTGTGCCAGTCTTTGGAATCTCTCTGTTCTGCAAAACAAGAGGGAAAGCAGCTAGAAAAACCACAAACTGCAACAAAAGTACAGTGAAGTCAGCACTTGTTTCATTTTTAAGCATTTTCCCTTAATAAAAAGGCTCAGAGGGTTTGGTGGGCAGATTTAATGAATGCTTTGCCTTACAAATACCACGGCTGATTCACAGGGCTGTGCCAGACTGATACAGCACTGATCTCTGAGCTCATATCAGTTACACATCAAATACAGTTATGTCTGCAAGACAGAAAAAAACTCCTTTGTCTGACCTGTCAGAAAAAAAAAATTCAATCTTTTTAACAGGTCTTGTATGGGACGTGTAAAATTACATCACAAGCAAGTTGATGGTTAAAATAAAAAAGGCTACAAAGGAACCTGGAGTAATTAGAGTCAATTTGGAGATTTTCCAAAAAAATAATTCCCATAAACATTCCAATTGTTGCCCAGGACTTATCTATTCACTTCAGTCACAATGAGTTCACACCCTCTTTCAAGCCCCAGCCACCGGGTAAGAATGCTGTGAGTAATCATTGCAGCACGGAGTAAATCCCGAGTAGATAAAGAAACTTCAGCCTTGACCTTTGCAACAGGGAGAGCAGAGGGAGCAGACAGCTCAGGAAGGCAAACAAAAGAGGGGACAAGTCATGCTAATGATATTATCCATCCACAGCGAATCCCTGGAGCTTCACACATCCTTGAGGGGAGGTTTTCATTCACAGAGGTCATTTGGGGAAATTTGTGACAGAACTCCAGAATCTGTCACAATTAATTTTGTGATGGCAGCTAAAGAGAAGGGTGAGCATTTCCACACACTGTAATTTTAATTTTAACACAAGAAACCACCACCCAAACAAAGCCACCCCCTCAACAGCCCAAGGTTAATAGCAAAGCCTGCCCAGCCTGGAGGTCATCCCATCATCCCATGGATTTTAAAATTGATCTTTTGTACGTGATCAAGTTACTGAAACCTGCACAACAGCATTAAGGATTGCTCAATAAAATAACTGCTGCCTCTCTCCAGCTCAGGAAAGGTCATTTCTTGGTTAAGGAATAACAGGAGAATACCACATTTTTTCCAGCCATATGAAAAGAGACTTTTTTAAAGAGCAAGTGTTTTACATGTACTTATTAATCCTCAAGTCTCTAGATTAATGTATAAATAATATATTGAGTTTGTAGAGCCAAGAAGAACTGAGGTCCATCAGTTAACACCAGGATTTTCAAAACATTCCTTAATTTTTAATGCCAAATTTGAAACAGCTACAGACACTTTTCTGAAGACCTAGGAATATTTCAGTGGCAATTACATGGACACAATTTTCCTTCTGCAACAGTCAGTTCCCACACACTTCAAGTTGGGGAATTTATTTTTTCTCCTCATCTCCCAGACTTGGAGATGGAAGTGGAGAAAAAAAACTCTTAAATCCAAAAGTCATGGGTTGTTTTTCCAAATGTCACTCCCTGCCTGAGCAAGGCTGAGTCATGACAAGTGGGGAGGTGACAGCACTGAATTCTGCCTCTAAAATTCTCTTCCCAGGTCCTAAATTGACCCTGGCACCTCAATGAGAAATGCAGCTCTGGAGGTTTCTAAACTTGCCCTGCTTTACAAGCAGCTGAACTGTGTATTTACAATATTTATTACTTCTCTTTTCCCTGTTTAGTTAAAAGGTTTGCCAGAATTCCTTCAGCTCACTTGAGACACCAGAAAACTCCAAAATCCAAAGAAACTGATTTTGTAACAGAAGGCAAAGTAGTTGACGGTGGATTTGGAAACAGAAGCAGAACCTGAGCATAAATTAAACCCCAGACTTAAAAAAACTGCAGCTACAACAAACCTTTTCCTTGAGCTGATATTTAAGAATCCTCTGATGGAGCTGCAGCAGCCAGGACAACTCAGCAGCAGCCTCTCAAGGGTGTAACCTGCTCCAAAAGGACCCTGTTCCAAACCCTCACCGCTCCAACTTGTGTTTTTGGGATCTGCTGTCTCACCATGTCCAGGCAAACCCAGAGTGCAGTTAATGGGCCTCCACTTTCCCCTCTTCTATTAAATCACCCCAGATAAATTTCCTACGCTTCCTGCTTAGATTAGCAATGGCCATTTGTGAGGATGCAAATGAAGCATTCTTCTCACACTGAGCTCACCACCTTGTCTGGGACCTCAAGCCACTGCCAACCCAGCCCTCCCCTGCCAAGGGACAGGATTTGCATGATGTGTGGCTGCCCCATGAACGTTTTTAAACACATATTAGGGACTATAAACCAGGCATTTCATTGCCATGTTTTAGAGAAACTACGAGTAACGTTTTTAATCCAGCTGTGGCTGACTTGGCTTCTGAAAATCTCAATTTCCTGCCGTTTTTAAAGGCTCAAATCAACGTAGGATTTTGGCAGCCGAACAATGCACATGTTCCTGGAGGAGGAGGATATTGATACAAACAAAACCACACCCCCCCACACAGCCTGTTTGGTTTTAAGTAACTTATTAAAGCTCCAGTCCCACTGTCTGTAATAAATCTTTCAGCTAATGACAATAGAAGGTAAATACTGCACCTGATGATCTCTTTCCTTGTCCACTTGGGTTTGAGGACTTGAAATGATCAGACATCAGTTAATGAATTCTGACCCCTGATACACAGCTCAGCATCACATTAAAATTTAAACAAAGCTTTTCTGTGTGTTTAATTTAACACATAGAATTTTTCTCCTGTTACCCTTAAGACCTCTTTCCCCCCAGAAAACAGACTATTGACTGCAGACATCCAGCAACAGGTTTTGCCTTATCCTGCACCATTATTTTGTTTCATGCATGTATTTTTCCATTTCCTCCCCTTGCATCTAGCAATAAATTAAGTAGTCACAAGCTTAACTCTATCACTCACTACATGACTTTTCAGTTTCACAGTAATTTAACAGATTAATGGCAGTTCTGACACAAACTTCTCCACGGATTTTTGATGCGTGGAATGCCCCACTGTCAAGAAACTCCTAGAGCTACATCTCTCCAGAATGCTCCCATTCACCTTCTTACACCACGACCCATTATAAGAAAACAACTGTGAAAATTAATTTCATTCCAGAATTACAAACTCTGCTCTGCTCAAATTGTTTTGCAGATTTAAATTTCTCCTGTCCCATAGCAACACATGAGAAAAAAATGAAAGTTCATGGGTTCATTAACCACTAACACATTGTTGGGAGCAAGAAGAAAATTCACAAGGTTTTCAAAGCAACTTCCCAGCAGGGTAAAAATCAGCCTTATTTTATGGATGATGGCAATTACACTGCAGAAAGAATATACATAATTTTTAAACTAAAAGCCTTCTATCAAGGCCTACATTTCCTAGTTGTTAGACTCATATTTAATTTATGCAACCTGACCTTCCCAATTCAAAAATCTTACCTGGCATCTCCTTTTGAAAGGTTGGTGTTTACAGGGTGAAGAATAACCTTGTTTGCATCCACATCCACCACACATTTTGTATGCAGATCAAGCTCTATAAAGAAATGAGAGAGTGTCAAGTGCTGCTCCTAAAGCACTGGGATTATATACACCATTACTTCCTCCAGACACCAAATTTATTCATGCAGCCTGACAGCCACCCATCAGCCAGAGAATAGAAACAGGACTTTTGCCAAATTCCACTTCTAGGGATATTCTGATGGGATGGATCCTGTCCAGCTTTAAAGCAAGCACTCTTTTCAAAGCAAGAAAAAGCATTTGGGTTTCACTGAAGGACAATCAGCATATACAAGGGCAGTATGAAATTTCTTCTGGGGGAAAAGAACCATTTAGGCTTGGTACCACTTTGACAGCTCTTCTTATTGCTCCCTCAATGCCTCACAGGGAAAGCTGCCCCTGCCATCTGCAGCACATTTTCCCTGGCCGCTGCTGTGATACGGTGCCAGCTGTCAGTCCTGGGGCACCTGCTCACAGAAATTCAAGTCCCATCAAAAATAATTTAGGTGCAAGCACGTAGAAAAGGGCTTGTCCTTCCCCCACAGGCTCCAGGCAAGTCCAGCTCTCCCAAGTGACATCAGGCAGTGGGATGTGGACTATGAGTAATGAGGATATTTGGAGTGTGTGAGAATTCTCGGCTGTAGAGGCGGGGAAAGCAAAATAAAAGCTTCAGATAACGCTGAGAGCAATCCAAGGTATCCACCCAGTGACAAATGGAGTTAGGTATGGGATAAAGCACACAGCCTGCCCCAAAGTCACTGCTGTAAGACATGGGGCCTGGACACAAAAAAGTCCCTGCACAGTGACACTAATGCTGGAAAGGGCTCCCAAGTGCTGATTCTGATGGGTGTCATGGCCAAAGTCACTGCTACAGACCCCCAGGACATGGGGCCTGCACACAAACATGTCCCTGCACAGTGACACTGGCCCTGGAAAGTGCTGATTCCAATGGCCATGACACACTGTTCACACCCAAAGTCACTGCTACAGACCCCCAGGACATGAAGCCTGCACACAAACAAGTCCCTGCACAGTGACACTAGCCTGGGAAAGGGCTCCCAAGCATGATTCTGATGGGTGTCATGGCCAAAGTCACTGCTACAGACAGCCAGGATGTGGAGCCTGCACACAACAAGTCCCTGCATGGTGACACCAGCTCTGGAAAGGGCTCCCAGGTGCTGATTCCAATGGCCATGACACACTGTTCACACCCAAAGTCACTGCTACAGACACCCAGGACATGGGGCCTGCACACAAACAAGTCCCTGCACTGGCCCTGGAAAGGGCTCCCAAGCGGTGATTCTGATGGGTGTCATGGCCAAAGTCACTGCTACAGATACCCACAATGTGGGGCCTGCACACAAACATGTCCCTGCACGGTGACACTGGCCCTGGAAAGGGCTCCCAGGTGCTGATTCCAATGGGTGTGAACAGTGTGTCACGGCCAAAGTCACTGCTACAGACACCCAGGATGTGGAGCCTGCACACAAACAAGTCCTTGCACAGTGACACTAATCCCACCACCCCTGGAAAGGTCTCCCAGGTACTGATTCTGATGGCCACGACACTGTTCACACCCAAAGTCACTGCTACAGACACCCAGGACGTGTGGCCTCCACACAAACATTTACAACAGCTTCTAGAAACAAAAATCAATTGAGTCAGACCTGTTTTGGGAATTACCAACTATGAACCAAGTCCACTTTTCAATTTATTTTAAAAAAGCGGTAACATCAACTCTCCTAGAACTCTTAACACCTAAAACTCGTACAGCCCTTGACAAAGTCATAGAAACTCTCCAAAGACAACAAGCTCATCGCTGTATTCCAAAAAAAACTTTTTTATTACAATTTTATGGAAAAATATGCGACTTTGTTGTCTCACTTTTCAGTAGAACCCTTCTGAGACAGATCCTTTGTTAATAACAGAATAACTTTTTCTTCCCTACAAATTTCCCAAGACTATTTTTACCATTTTAGAGATGATAGCACAAATTGTAATTAAGGCCAGAACTAAATTAAGTTAGCAGGTCATGAATTTGCAGGTCAAGAATGGTGACACTGGCCCTGGAAAGGGCTCCCAGGTGCTGATTCCAATGGCCATGACACACTGTTCAACCCTAAAATCACTGCTACAGACACCCAGGACGTGTGGCCTCCACACAAACATTTACAACAGCTTCTAGAAACAAAAATCAATTGAGTCAGACCTGTTTTGGGAATTACCAACTATGAACCAAGTCCACTTTTCAATTTATTTTAAAAAAGCGGTAACATCAACTCTCCTAGAACTCTTAACACCTAAAACTCGTACAGCCCTTGACAAAGTCATAGAAACTCTCCAAAGACAACAAGCTCATCGCTGTATTCCAAAAAAAACTTTTTTATTACAATTTTATGGAAAAATATGCGACTTTGTTGTCTCACTTTTCAGTAGAACCCTTCTGAGACAGATCCTTTGTTAATAACAGAATAACTTTTTCTTCCCTACAAATTTCCCAAGACTATTTTTACCATTTTAGAGATGATAGCACAAATTGCAATTAAGGCCAGAACTAAATTAAGTTAGCAGGTCAAGAATGGTGACACTGGCCCTGGAAAGGGCTCCCAAGTGCTGATTTTGATGGCCATTACACACTGTTCACACCCTCCCACGCCAGGATGACGAGGGGCTACAGGGAATAACCTCCACACAGGGTTCAGCACCTCAGCTGAATCACCCAAATACGCTCGTGTCTAATCATGTTAATTATAATCCTCATCCTCCTTCATCTCTGCTCTTTCCTCCTCAGTCACCTGTACTTGCTCTTTCACCTCACAGCACCTTATAAACTCAGTCTGGAAATCTCTCAGGCTGTGCCTATTGCACAGCATCTTGCAGACTTCTCTCTCCTGATAAGTGACACAATAATAAGAGGGAGTTTCTTCCATGAAATGTTGGAAAATTGGAAAGGAATTTTATAGTTTTTTGCTACCTCACACAAAACAAAACTCGAGATCACTGGCCAAAGCAGGCAGTCACATGAAACTGCAATTCTCCTGAGCAAAACCGCTCCTCTGTTATTACACTGTGCTTCTGCAGGAGGAAGAGCCAGACGAGTTCCAGAAGCCAGTGTTTATTTTAATTTCTCCCCACACCCTGAAAGCCAATTTACCTATCATTAATATGCAACACATGCTTGCTCAGATGAAACCACATTCTCCATACGTCCCATATCCGACAAGGCACTTTATCTTGGTCTGGCTGGTTAGTGATTAACACCCTGTATTGCACTGACCTGCTTTTCCCAGCTCCTGAGGAAGGGTTTTACCTGCCCCATGCAAAGCATAAAAGTCTGCAAGCAGCATGCTTTCTGCCACGTTTTTAAATGCAGTTCTTGAGAGAGAACGCCCATGGCAGGCTTTGCATCCATGACTGCCCAGTGAACTCCAGTGCTCATTAAACCTCTCTCTGTGAAATGACCTTAAGAAAGCAGAATAAAAGACTTCCTTATCGTCAAATGTTGTCGCAAGAAAAAAGGTTCAAAGCCAATTTGTCCTGTGCAACACACCTTGTTTGATTATCACTCTCACACAGGTAATGCTAAAACCCCTCACCTTGGTGTGCAGCATGATTTTGGAAAATGTGTTGGAGCCAAACTAGCAGCTATTTTCAAACAGAGAGGTTCCAGTCCTTTTCTCCTGTGCCTGTTGCTCACCTTCTGCCACTACCATGCTCAGCAGATCCTCTGTAACTCATCTCAAGTTATTTCAACAGCAGAAAAATACCCAAGATGGAAAACGGATGTATCCAGACCCCATGGAAAGCTCCATCAGCCCATTGAAAGCTTGGCCGTGCAAACAGGTGAGGAGACCTGTGCAGAGGGAAGAGAGGAGGTGGGAGAGATCTTGTCCCAGCTGAGATGAACTGCTCCATCAGTTCATGGTGTCACATGAAACAAACCCCTAAGAAACCTATTGAGCCTCTAAGCTGGGTCTGGATCCAGACAGCCTTAAGGCTGCTTATCCCAGTTACCTTGGCCAAAGGCTCACATGGAAACCCTCCTTTCAGCTGTTTAAATCCTGTTTGAACAGCACATCATTCACTTTCTTCAAATCCTGCCTCCATTACATTCTTTGGCAGATTTTTAAATTCTTTGATGCTTCTGGTTCACCGACAGATGAGTCTTACATGAGCCACTACTGAAACTTATATCATCATCATTTCCACCTCATTACATTTTTAATATCATTAAAGCAGGTTAGCTTATAGTCAAATTATCTGCCTGCTCTTTTGGATATGATCACACAAGGACTCCACCCTTACTTTTACTAGTTTCAATGTCTCCCAGGTGAGCTGGGTACTTGCTGCTCCTGAACAACAAGCAAAATTGGGATGCACCAAGATAAGATCAGAAGGATGCACATCCAAACACCCCAATTAATTCCTCCTGTAGTAAGGACTCACTTATCAGAGTTTGGTATTATTTTCTTTAACTATTTAGGTGTGGTTTTTTCAGGCAGCATGGAATTCAGAAATTAAAGGTGAAATTAAAAGATGACAGAAGCAGCTCACTGCCAGACTGGAGATTTATCTCAAATTTTGCACCTCAAACAAAAAGAAAATCTCACCTATTATTATTGCTAACTTGCTTCTACCTTCAGTCATTACTGAGCAAACACAATCAACTACTCACTTGCTTCATCAAATCAAGAAACTAATCAGCTAATTCCTCTTTGAAGAATAAAAACTCAAACTCTCAACATCAAGAACCATTTATTGCAGAGAATGAAAATCTCTTCCACAGCTTCAGAGTAAGAGAGCTGTGACATCCATAATAAAAGGGTAACACTTATCTGAGTCACTTCTCCACATTTACATTTCACAGCAGTACAAGTGTTAAGCAAAGCTGGGCTGAGTGTAAGAGTAATTGTTAGTGTTGTGTCCAAGCTGCTCACAGAGAGTTCCTTGGATGAGTTTTTATTTCACTTGTGAAACTGGAAGGTGGGGGTTGAAAGAAGCCACTCTCCTTCCCCATTCCCTTGATTTTTCAACACCTCACATGACTTTTCTAAAACTGGGCTTCAGTGTAGATCATAGTTGAAACCACACTTAAGTCCCAAATCGCTACTATGCCTTGGATAACAGCTTTGTGGGTGTTGTAAAAATAACTCCCCATCACTTTGGGCTTTTTCACTAAGAAATTCAGTGAGTTTCAAACAGGATGGAAAAGTTAGCAAGCAAGACAGAGCTGGAAAAGCAAACCCAGGAGCAGCCTAGCACTGCAAGGAATGGTGGATTCAGCAGGCACTGGCCCATTCCCACCACAGGTAAGAGTTTCCAATCCCTCTGTAACAGCAGTCACGTGTCTGGCAATCATAAACTCACCACAGCAGATTTTCCACAACAGAGTTAAGAAACACTGGCAAAGGTGCTACTTGAAATTGTACTAATCAGGTTTGGGTCAGAGACAAGGAGTGTGTGTGAATCCTGGAGGAAGGGGAGAAAGGTATTTTGGAAAATGTGGGATGGGAAATTCCTGTCTTTAGTTATGGATCTGGCAGGGAGCTGTTTCCATGGACTGCAACTACTGACAACAGAGGCTGGATAATTATGTACCCAAATCTAGAGGCTGCCCTGCGTGGCAAAACAAAACCACCTGAACTGCCACATGGTGACACTGAATCTTCCTCAGCCATAACCCTAAAAACCATCCCACTGCAGGCCACTGCATTTCAGACCCAAACAAAATGATCTTAAGAGAAGGCTGCCTTAAGAGGGCAGCTTGAAATAATCTTAAAGTAAACAATGACACAGTAAATAAGGGAATATGTAAGACTTTAAACTTATGGTTTGGGAGTGCATGCTGTAGTAAGAGCTTTTAGTACCACAACCAGGGTAATGAAAGGTCTGTTACAAATTACTTCTCCGTTTTCAACTTTGTATTCCCTATTTTTTCTCATTGTATAAGATGGCAGCCACTTTCCTGTGCCTAGAAGTGCTATAAGAGAGCTGGAGAGGCACTTGGGACAAGGGATGGAAGGAGAGGACACAGGGAATGGCTTCCCATGGCCAAAGGGCAGGGATGGATGGGATATTGGGAAGGGATTGAGGCCGTGGCACAGGTTGCTCAGAGAAGCTGTGGCTGCCCCTGGATCCCTGGAAGTGTCCAAGGCCAGGCTGGATGGGGCTTGGAACCCCCCGGGATAGTGGAAGATGTCCTTGCCCATGGCAGGGGGTGGAATAGGATGAGTTGAAGATCCCTTGTAATCCAAACCATTCCATGATTCTATGAATTAAGGGAAAGCAGTTGCCAGTTAATCAAGAGCTTTGATTTCCAGGTAAGTTTTTCCATTAGATCTCAATTAAAGAAATTAGTTTAAGAAGGTTGATAACATTCCAGCCCTTTCAAATACCAAGCCATGAACCTGGTGTTACAAGACAGGCCAAATAAAAGTTGTCTCAGGTTCCTCCTGGTCCCACTATCAGATTTAGGGCAGCTGTACCTTCAGTGATGCCTCAGGACCCTTTAGAGATGGGCCTCAGGTTCTACAGAGTCACTGGGAACCAGAACAACTGGCCTTGCAGAGCTTCACAAAAGCTGCAAAAGCCAACTGAAGTATAACAAATAAAATGTGAAAGGTTTAAAGTGCCCCTCCTAAGCTCATAAGCCAAAATTGGCCCAAAACACAAAAGCTCAAATAATCTCCTGTGAAGACAGACGATAGAAATTTTATATTTTAAATTGCCAGTAGATTTTCAGGAGATTAACATTCCCTTGGAGGTTAGTCCTGGAATGTTGTACCCTGAGCCGTCAAGTTGCATTGGATAAGAAATCACAATTGGTTTCTCATAACTTTCTTGGTCTGGAAAAACATGCAGCAAAAACTGAGAAATGTTTAAACAGTAAATTAAAATATTTGTTTATCACACAAATCAACTAAAAAAAAAAAAGAGAGAAGCTGTTGTTTGGGGTCTTCTGTTGTTTTTTTGTTTGAAAAAGAAATGTGAAAGCCAGTTCAAAGACAACAAGTCCTCAAGTTTCCCTGCCAAGATTTGTTTCCCAAGAGTGACTTATCTCTTTGCCACGTAGGAGCCAACACAAATAAAGGCAAAACTAACTGAGGAGATGAGTGAATGTGAAAATAACTTCCATCTACATGATAATGCTGAGGGCTTATATGGAAAAAACAGTCTAAAAGCAAGACATAGTGATAAATTCTACCAAAAATAGAGTAATTTCTTGTATTTTACATCTACCAACATGAAGGCACCTTTCAAGCTTCTCTTGTTATATGAACTGCTCAAATGTAAGTCATGAAATTTTCAGTTTGCAGCAATTAAAGGTCATTAAATATGTAAGAGTGCATCTGGAAGGGCACATGATGCTATCAGAGCTTGCCCATGAGGGGAAAATCAACTCAAACTCAGCACATGGAACAGGCAAGGTGCCCTCTCATGTTAATTCCATGTTGTCCAAATGCTTAAAAATGTGTTCTATTCTCTGCTTCTTCGTTTCCTGCAAGGAAAGAGCTTCCCAAGCAGCTTTAGTGAAGGCACTTCATGGATCTGGACATGGACCTTGCTCACAGCCAGCTCTGCTGCTGCAAACACCCCTGGGCTCGTGGGGACAGAGTAAATAAATCAGTGTGGGGACTCTGCTGAGCTCCCAGGGAAGTTCAGCACTCTGGAATTATTAACAGGCATGAAATGCCTGAGTTTGCTCAGCCACCAAGCACCCAAAAGCCAAGGCAGAGCTGTTCCAGGTGTATCTGATCTCCAGGAGGAGCAGCCAACCTGAAACCAGAGCAGCAAGGGAACCTCCCCCTGCACTTGGAGCTCACAGGGTGCAATTAGCACGAAAATTCCTGGGAAGGTGCAATTAGCACTAAAATTCCTTTGTGGCATCCACGATGCAAGTCTGGGACTCTCTGGCTGTGGGGAGGAGTAAGACTGTAGCACCTCAGGAGCTCTTAAAATACAATTGCCTCACAAGATGAAACATTAACTCTGCATCCTTCACCCATTTGGCACCTTATCTCAAGGTTAATCCTGCTCATAGCCCAAACACTGTTTTATGGCTTATCAACCATCACCAGGAAATATTCCAAACTCCAGGCACTCGTGTATGACAAGGATAAAGGTAAGAAAAGCCCTGTGGTTTGCACATTGCCATCAGGATATACAACAGGTGCCATTTCACGCCCTTTGATACTGTAATTAATCTCATAAATCCGCTTGCACAAACTCCAATTTATAGATAAATTGTCTCTGGTGTAATTTCCATGGGAAAACAAACAAACAAGCGCACGGGAACAATCCCTACCTCCTCACCTCAAACCCCAAAAACATTTCAAATGGAAATGAAATCTTCTCCAAAAAGAGTAGGAGGACATAAAATTACCACAATGATCAGAAGCTTGTACAGATACAGAAGCAAATTCCTTCCTCATTTTAGCATTTAAGTATGAGAAGATCCCTGTTTCAACACTGATAGTGTGGATAAATATTGATATCAACATAACAGGTACCTGAGTGTGTATTTACAGACAATCCAAGTATTTAAACTGGAGGTTTAAACAGGTTTTACACTACAGTTCTAGAACAGCTTAATCCAAATATTTAAGCTGGAGCTGCAGGTCTCACACTACAGTTCTAGAACAGTTTAATCCAGATATTTAAACTGGAACTGCAGGTTTTACACTGCAATCCTAGGATAGCTTAATATGGCAGCATTGCCAGAACAAAGGCAGTTGCTTTCCTGCATTTTCTTTTTTCAAAAATTATTGACCCAAGTTAGATCAGTTTGGACTGGCTTAAATGGCATCAGCCATATCCTTGAGCATAAGTCATGTTCTTTTAAAATAGAACAACTTTTATCAGTATTAATTAACATGACACTGAACTGATTCAAAAGCACAAGGAAACACAATTACTTAATGCACTTATGTACTGCCTGTACCCAAACATCACCTGAAAACAAAGCATTCAGTCAGAAAAATCTTAATTAAAAAGCCTTCAAGCTGTCATTTGCTTTGCTTCATGGTATGGCTTGAGATTTACATTTACGTGAAATATGATGAATATCTGCTAAGAGAATTCAAACATGACAATTATGAAAGGAAATCCACTGCAAATCTTAAATAAAACAGCAAAAGAACTTCTTGATTGTTATCAAACCCCCATTTGAATAACACAGTGCACTAGGAAATACTTCAGTGAATTACAGAGCCAAGAAAATAAAAGACCAGGAGCCTTATCTAACAGAGCAGTACTGAATTATTTAATTCATAAAAGCCTGTTAATCGAGATCCCAGTTTGCAAAGCAGGAGGGATGTAAAAAAAGACACCTCAGTTGCCACCCAGGAGAGCCTCCAACCTCAGACGTGGCACTGAGAACGTGTGGGCACAGCAGCATTTTTATAAAAGCAAAACTTCCACACAGGCTTAGTAGGATTGAGGTCTAATTTGAAGAGAGACTCAAAATAAAGTAGCCTGGATGCAAAAAAAAAAACAAACCAAACCCAAGTACAATTAGAAATGCTTCCCCTCGCTAAAAAATAGTGCTATAAACTGAGTTTATGGATTACCTCTCTGCATGAGAATGGAGCAGGACCCTCAATCCAAACACCTTGAAATGTGAGTGCTATAAATAACCAATTATTTGATACACAAACCCCTTCCACATGCAGGCAAGGAACCCATTATACTTTTATGAGCTGTAAAAAACTCCTAACAGTTAAGCACACCACTTTTATTAACCTAATAAACCCTTGCCTTAAGAAATTCATAACTCAAACACCAAAGACAACCACCACCACCACAAGTAAACACCAAGAATATTTCAAAGCTTAACTTTCCACAGTCTCAGCCCTCTGACAGGTTTGTAATGTTAAGCCCTTTGCTACAGAGGGAAGGAAAGAACATTACTCGTGATCCTGAAGAAAACAAATACTTGCTTCAGGTCCAAAGCCCCAGAAGTCCATACAAATACTGCTCAGAACAAAATGTGTATGAAAGAGCTTCCAGGAAAGCTGCCTCTTGCCTCAAAACGTAATAAAAAAAAAAAAGCAAGGCCACAAAAGTCTTGGAAATGGATGACTCTTCAGAAAATCAGTTACACAAATGCTTAAGTTTAACATTAAAAAGGTAAGAAAAATTATTGCCTTGGTATCACTGTTTCTATAAATTCAAGGTGCATCAGAAATACCATAGGGAGGTATCAGTTGTTTAGACCTGACCAAAACATCTGGACTGTGACAAACAATATGCTGGGAAAAAAAAAAAAAAACAAAAAAACAAAAAAACACTTGCAGGACATTTTGTTTGAGGGAGAAAACTACATGGATCTTCTAGGCTAGACTTAAATGGATTTAGGCATCACTCACAAATAACAGGATGTTTAATAGCAGCAAACTGCCCAGAGTGGGGGGTTCAGGCCCCCCTTCTCTCTGAGGAGCATCAAGGACTGATACTCAAATGTCCCTCACTCCTGACAGGAGTCATCCTCTCCATAAGATTTTTAAGTTTATACAGAATAAAAGACAAACAGAAGTTGGACTTGTGGGTCCCTTCCAACTCATGATATTCTATGAAAGAGAATACCAAGACACAACCTAGATTTCTCTAGATTCCGTTACTTCCCCCACTGCTTCCCCAGAGTTCCTGGCTGGAAAGGAACATGAGGACAAACTCAGGGCTGAACAGATGAAGGATATATGTGGGAGGGAGAGGTGCATTAGTCACCCCTGGAGATCCCAAACTTCACTGGTGGAGGCCCTGCGCAACCTCATCTCATCCGACGTGCTCCAGGGGTCCCTTCCAACCTGAATTATTGTCTAATCCCGGGGGGTGAGGAACACCAAGCAGAGTCAGGAGACATCTGGGGCACAGCCAAGGAAATGACCTATGTCAGGAAAGGGACATGAGCAAGAGGAAAGCCCAAATCTGTCACAGACACCGGGCACCACCTTCCAGCTCCTGTCCCGGCTCCCACCAACTCCTCCACACTGCCACTCCACCTCCTCCAAACTATTCTCTCTAAGCATGGGTTCTCCTCAGTTTTGAGAGCTGGCACCTGAAGTTTAACAAAATGCAGCTTTTGGTCAAAATATCCTCAATTTCCCTAAATCACCAGACTGTAAAGACATCAACTGCATCTCTTGTGCTGGAAGTGGGACTCAGGAACTCTTGTGAACTCAGTGAACATTCCCCTGCTGACGTTTTACAGGCATAGAATCACTGTATTTAACACTTTAACCCTTTTTTTTTTACAGAAAGGAATTAAAAAGATATTTTATGTTAGATGATGTAGGCAATAAAGGGCTTCCCCTGTCTCTCATTTTTTTGCTCCAACTACTAAACTGACTTCACTGGATTCCCTTTCCCCAAAAGGAACTATTGGCATACTCCCGTGAGAATGTGGGATTAAAAAAAAAAAGCCACCCTACACTTTCTTGGATTTCTGCCTTCTTCACCTTCCCATTCCTTGGCTGAAGCTGCCTTTTCATACTCACTTCCTCATCATCCAGAGCAAGTTTTTCTAATTAAGACAAGTAATAAACATTTAAACAGCTGCCCAGACCACGGTCTGATTAACATAACCCTTAGGCAAGTTTCGTTGAGGGGAAAAAAAAACCAACAACAACCCAAAAACAACAACAAAATTTTCCTTGTCAATTCTCGCTTCCTCTTCTGTATTTTCTTGCTTGTTTTTTGTCCTTGTGTCGCTGTCATCTGGTTCACAGCGTCCCACTCAAAGCACCGAGGGCTGGAGAGCAGCGGGGTGAATTAGCACGGGGCAAAATGCAGAAAAAGAGGCATTTTCCCCCAAATCCGCAAAGCAGGAAGAAGAAAGCGCTGTCCCAGCAGGAACCGGCTGTAAAGCAGGTGCAGAGAGGGCTGATCCCCGGGGGAGAGGAGGGGACAAAATAAAGCCAAAAATCCAGGTTTGGGAAAAGATACCGGGAGAGGGGGGTGAGCACAGCGCGGCTGCGGCCGCACAGCCGCCTATGCCGAGCCGGGCTGTGTCTATTAATAAATAAATAATGAAGGACACACGGACACGCACCGATTCACCCGCACTGGGACACACCTGTCCCGACCGACACCTGTCCCCAAGGACGGGCACCACCGGGCCGCGCCGCTCCCGGGAAGGACAGAGCAGGGGGATGCTGAGGAAGAAGAAGGAGTCTCACCTCGCCGGTTCATGGGGCGGACACGCACCGCCACCTTCACTTTGGAGTCCCCCATCGTGCCGCTCCAGCCTTCCCGGCTCCCCCGTCCCTGCCCGGCTTCCGTCTGCCGAGCGAGAGCCGGAGCGGGGAGGAGCGCCGGGGAGGGAGGCACCGCGCCGGGCCAATGCAGGACGGACTACAATTCCCAGCGATCATCGCGCAAGGCCACGCCCCTTCAGCTCCCGGCGGGCCGCCGCGGTGCGCGCTGGGAGATGTAGTTCTTCCCGCTGCCCCCGGCCTGGTAACGAAGCAGGCTGGCAGAATCACGGAATTAATTAAATCACGGAATTAATTAATGTGGAATTGATGTGGAGTTCAACCTGTGATCCATCACTACCTTGTCACCAGAGCACTGAGTGTCATGTCCAGGTGTTCCTTGGACACCTCCAGGGATGGGGACTCCAAAACCTCCCTGGGCAGCCCCTGCCAATGTCTAAGCAGAGAATCACAGAACCGGTCAACTTAATGGTGACCACAGCGGGTCATCTGGTCCAACCTCTCTCCTCAAGCAGGGTCAACCAAGAGCACAGGGCACAGGATTGCATCCAGACAGTCCAGGAACATCACCAGTGAGGGAAACTCCACATCCTTTCTCGTCAACCTGTTCCAGTGCTTGGTCACTGCACAGGAAAGAAGCTCTTCCTCGTGTTCAGGTGGAACTTCCCAGGCACCAGATTTTCTGGGAAGAAATTCTTTCTAATGACCAATCTAATGACCAACCTTTTTCCTTTTCTCCAGGCTGAGCCCCTTTCCCAGACCCCTCAGCCCCTCCTGGTGCTCCAACCCCTTCCCCAGCTCCATTCCATTCCCTGGACATACTCCAGCCCCTCAATGTCCACACTGAAGTGAGGGGCCCAGGCATTGTATGCTTGGATGTGGAGTCCTTCAGAATAGAGGGATTTGTCAGGGTGTGCAGCCAAAATGGCATTTATAGAGTGGAAGGAGATCAAGGTCACCCCAGACCCTGCCACTCTACCCTTGGGGACTGCAAGGGAAGCCCATCACATCTGAGTCCCCTCCTTTGAGGAAAATACTGAGGTATTTCATGTTGAGCAGACAACAGCATCTCCACTGGAACTTACACACCTCACCTTGGGATTTCCTCTGTGTTCCATGGGGATTCTGTCCATCAGAAATCACTTTATAAGTAATATCTTGTCAAATATCACAGAATCATAGGATGGTTTGTGTTGGAGGGGATGTTAAAAGCTCATCTTGGTCCAACCCCAACCCCTTCCACTATCCCCAAGCCTGGCCTTGGACACCTCCAGGGATCCAGGGGCGGCCACAGCTGCTCTGGACAACCTGTGCCAGGGCCTGCCCACCCTCACAGCCAGGAATTCCTTCTAAATTTCCCATCTATTCCTACCCTCTGGCAGTGTGCAGCCATTCCCTGTGTCCTGTCCCTCCATCCCTTGTCCCCAGTCCCTCTCCAGCTCTCCTGGAGCCCTTTTAGGCCCTGGAAGGGGCTCTGAGCTCTACCTGGAGCCTTTTCTTCTCCAGGCTGAACATTCCCAGCTCTCTCAGCCTGGCTCCAGAGCAGAGGGGCTCCAGCCTTTGGAGCATCTCCATGGCCTTCTCTGGTTTTACTCCAACAGCTCCACATTTTTCCTGTGCCAAGGATCCCAGAGAACCATCATGAGCCACAACCCAAGGTACAGACCATGGGTCAGGTCCTGTCTGGGTCTGGTTTCACAGAGCACTGGTGGGACCAGTGTCAGCAAAGGCAGCTCAGTAAAAACCTCAGCAGGAATAATCAGACACAGCCTGAACAATATCACAATTTATCCTCACCCGACCCCTCAACTGCTCAACCACAGCCACTTATTGCAAAGGCCGAGAACGAAACTAAAATGCAAAGATGCAAAAAACCCTCCAAACCTCATTTAAATGGTTATGGTTGAAAACCCTTGCAGCTGCTATTTTAGTTCAAAACAAGGATTCTCTCAATGTTGTTTTGAAAAGGCAGATTTCAGCAAGGACAGAAACCCTCCTTCCCCCTCCTCCAAAATTCACAGTTGTAATCCTTTGGCTTCCCAACACTGAACGAGGTTTTGTGACAGAAATAAATAAATAACACATGTCCAAGTAGGTTCAAGATAAGATTTTGGCAGGTGGCACTTTTTGCCCAGAAGAACTGCACTCAATATTTATCATTTCATGCCTGTCTGACCTGAAGAATATCTTGTCAAAGCAGAGAGAAAACGAATATTAAGTTGGCATTTAAGTCACGCTGGGATTAATGCCCACATTCCTAAGAGCATCCCAAGCAAGATGAAGGCTGGGAAGATGTCTTAAAGCTACAAAAAATATCAAATAACAGGTCAGAGCAAGCAGAGTTGTGAAAGCTTGAAGCAAAAACTGAGTTTTTATCTGCAGCAGGGGAAAGCATCATCTCTGCAGCTCCCTGGGAGAGGAGACATCCCACTCTGAGCCTGCACAGTTGGTCCTTGCACTTGTGAACTTGAGGATCCAATTACAGGATGAAACCCAGCTTTGAACTTCTTGTGGTATTTTCCAGCTGGGGCCTCGACAAAACCGCACCAAGGATTTTCTGAAACCAAGTGCTTTGGCCGTGGAGATGAATTTAATCCTCACTTTCCAGCTGAACACCACGAGTGGAGGAGGATGGGTGGTTTTTACCTCGGGAATTTGATTTGGAGAAATGGGAGGAAGCCCATGGCCAGATGTGAGCACTGCTGGGGATGGCAGGTGCCACCCAAAGCCAGCCCTTCTCCTGCATCTCCTCTCCTGTGTCACTCACCACTGGTTTAGGTAAAATTAAGCAGCAAATCTTTCAGGGGCAGGATCACACGCCACTTTTTACTTGTTCCAAAGAGGTGCCTGGTGCGTTTTAAGTGCAATCACACACTTCTTGCAAGCTTTGCTCCAGTTTTCTACTCGGAATGAAGAATTCCTTTTAAAATCTGAAAAAATCACTCTTTTAGCCTTCCTTCACTTCTAATAGCCAAGGAGAAACGATATTAACATATAACCATTGCTATTTATTTTCTTCAAAGACAGAGATCCTTAGAGTCCAGAGACCCATCCCAATTTTGCTGCTGCTGCTCGGCGCTCTGGGAAGATGCTCGGGAGCAATAAATTCTCATTCCTTCTGCAAGTCCTGCCTCTGCACTTTCCCATTATGCTTCCCCCCGCTTCCTGCGCTGAATTACAGCAGTGCAGCTCCCCTTGCACTGGCACAAGCTCTGCCTCGGTGTAATTACCCCACTGTGAATTCCTCGACAAGGCCTTTCCCTGGCTCAGGGCTCCACAATCTGTGGGAAGCATCTCCCTGGAGGGGCACAGCTTGGAGGGAGGATATTGTTTCCATTCACAGCCCTGGAACATGCTAATTATGCTGGGAGGAAAGAGGGGGGGTGGCAGCTTTCACTTGGGAGGGACAGGCCGGGCAAATAGTTTGTGAAACGCCAACTTAACCCCATCTTGTAGGGAATTGTCTGCGGCTCCTTTCCCCCTTCCTAGTTACTGTAATGAGGGGCTGACTTCCCAGATTAGCTCTGGCTATTTAAATGCTAATTTAATTAACAAAACATCCTTGGTGGGGGGAGGCACTACTCGTCCCTCCCATTCATTTATCGAGTTTCTGAATGCGACACTGTTTTCATCAGGTTGAGGAGCCACAGTTATTGCTGCGCCCACCTGGTTGTGGCAGGGCTGGAACAGGGATGTGGATGACAAAAAAAAACCAAAAAAACAAAAAAACAGGTCCTTCATATCTTTTAAAAAAATTATATATATATATATTTTTCTTTTTTTAAACAACTAAATTTGATTACTTTTATTTAAAAATGAGTGGTTATTTGTGTTCTGCCTGAGGCGTGCGTTATCACCAGCCTGCCAGGGAAGAAGTTTATGCTTTTATCTTGATGAAGGTACGGAATTTTTCAGCTCTCAGATCATCTAGAAAGAATTTTATCTCCGGGCAAGCCAGAAAACACGATAGTCCTTTGGATGTCCGTTCATCCCAACCACAACAAGCAACAAATCAAGTGCGTTTCAAATCCACTTTTCCATTTGTTCGGCTGCGCGCCGAAAGAGAGGCATCAATTATGGATTTGCTGTAGACCTACTTTGTGCCCATAAATCATTCAGGAGTTGGAAAACCAAACCAGGGCATTTTAGCAGGGTTTAGTCAAACTTTGAAGCCCTCACCACTTTTACAAAAAGCTCAGCATCCTTAGGACAGTCCTGGGATGCATCCAGCAGCTCTTTAGCACCTGCAGGGATCAGAACCTCAGCACAAAATATGTGGTGAAGCATTTAAAAAATAAAACCTGTTGCTATTGTATATTTTTCAGAGATTTTTGTGTTGTCCAGTCCCTGGAGTAATAAGTTTTCATCTGTTTTTTTCTTCTGGTTTATCTTGCTTTTCACCCTGAAGATATGAATGTATAAACAAAGTAGAAATTCGGAGGCATGAGCAAAACCAGAAGATGCTACGAATTTATTTCTACTTTAAAGAAAGTGCCAAGGAAAACCAATATTAAGAACAGGTTAAAAAAAATCTGGATAAAACAGCAAATCAATTTTTCCAAATCAGTTGTGTCAAAATTCTGCTTGTTATAAAAGTTTATTTATTTATTTATTTCCAGAGGAATTGCTGAAATTTCTCATGCAACGCATTGTGCAAATGAGCAGGTTCAGGAGATTCAGCCCGATTCTTGCAAAGCACTTTCTGTGCTTTATTATTTTAAAAAGAACTTTGTAAATTTGAAGGATTGATCGTTTCCAAGGCCATCCATAACTCTGAATTACACTGATCCTGAGGTAGATTTTTAAAGGTATTTGTGTGTGACCTGGTGCCCTCACTGTGAAAAGAATCCCCAGATAAATAAACAAATCCTTGACATCTTCTTGCAGCAAAATATAACAGAATAAACCCCCAAACAAAACTTTTTATAGACATCTCCCACTTTTTAAAAGTCATTCCAAAGTTTAAAGTCTGGACCATAAATTTTATGGCATTATAGGATGTGATGCTTATTCTTATGTTACCTAGAGGGAGTCCCAGGCTCTGATATCTCCATAAATCCCATCCATGCCCTGTTTATGGATGGGAAATTCCTTATAGCTGTGCTTTAATAGTGGGATTTCAACACAGGGCCAGGTAATATCAGCAATTTATGTGCTGGTAGAATGAGGACATTCATTAGAATTTTCTCCTCTTTTTGACTAAAAATTTTAATTTTCCTTATCAGCTCAGTTTGCTGATTCAGCCTGTGCCAACGCAACTGGTTTTACCTGTCATGTTGCGTTTTATTGGAGTGGTTCCTTCCTCAGACAAAGATTCCACATTGGATTTCTTCTGTATGAAAATAAAATAAATTTTTTTGTCCTTGGACAAAACAGAGAATCTCCAGAGAGCTCAAAAATACAGAATTTAGCAGGAGAGCAGGTTTAGCTGTTGCAAGACAAGTTTGTTATCCCAGAAAAGCAAAACCCCCCCCCCCAACACAAGGCAGTCATCGATACTCTAAAGAATGCGTATTTAGGGAGTTGTGTAATGTTTGCAGCCTTTATCTCCTCCTGATTCTGAGGTACGGGATCGGTGAGACCTGAACTGCCTCGACTTCAAAGGCTGGAATGTGTCACAGCTTCATCTGCTCAATCACCTTCTTGCTGCAGAGGAGACGCCTGCAAAAGCCACATTTTTGGGCTTTTTCACCCATCCTTACATTCTCTCGTCATCACTTTCCCTCTGACACCTAATCTAAACCTGATCTAAATTTTCCAGCTGCATTTACACAAATAAAAATTATTTAATGCATTTTGCAAATATCGTCCCAGGCCAAAGTGCCAGCTCCAGATCTCCCCAGATCTAATGAGCTGGTGATTCGATTTTGAAACCTTGAAATTGTGATAAGTGGGGGCGATGCTGTCACCAGTGCGAGCCGCAGGATTTTATTGATGAAAAAGGATTTTATCAGCCACCAAATATTCCTTTCTGACTCCATAGGCAAGAGTGACACCCGGTGGCTGTGGAGCAAAATAAAATCAGCTCTGATTGCGATGTTCCCTTTTTCTCTCTTCGTTTAGTGGTTGTGTCCTGAATTTGGATTTCCACTGATCCTGCCACAGCCTTTCCCAGGTTTTGTCCAGCCTTGTGGTCATTAAGACATAAGGTGGGATTTGAACCATGTTTCATTTAAAATAACAAGAGATTGTAATTTCATTTAAAATAACAAGTTATCAGAGAGAGGTGGATAGCTGGGAGCTCTTTTTTGCTTTGTGCCTGCTAGATGTTGTTTATTACACACTAACAATTGTGGGACAAAAGGAATGAAACAGCATTTAAGAGTGAAACAGCATTTTTCTACTACTACTCCGGATGTAACCTGAATACCTTCACTAAGTCGTTATTGAAGTGCACTGTGAATGGTTAAATACCAAAAGGAGAGTGCTAAAAAATAGATAAATTAGCAGTATTTCATGAAAAATGGACTTTATTTGGGCTTTCATTTGGAATTACTAAACATGAAAATGGAAATGTCCAGGTAGTTACATCACTCACTGAGCTGTGGCTTTAATAGATGTCAAAAGTTGGCAGAGCCCTGCTCAGAGCTGGTGTCACAAACTCCCCTGGAAATGTTCCCATGGAGCAAAGCAATGGTTTGGCTCCTAAATCCGAGTTCCTGAGACGTTTCTGTGTGGGAGAGCTGTGATATTCCATATTCCCTAAGGCACCCATCCCCATCTCAATGTGCAAAGAGAGGCAGCTCAGGTTGAGGTCTGAGCATTCCAGTTTGATTCACTGGGAATGTAAAGCCCAGCTCTGATATTTGGAGCTTGATGCTGGGTCTGCTTCCCTGGTCATGCTGGATTTAGGAGCTGGGTGATGGTTTCTGATTGGAAATATGGAGCAGGGGAGCGTTGTTGGAGATCTTGGTGCTCTGATCACTCCCTCATGGCTGGCTGCAAAATTAAGAAAATGCAGAAATCTCTCAAAATGTGGGAACATTGAGTGAAAATAATGAAATTCTCTCTTGAATGAGGTAGAAGGGAGCATCACTTTTGTGTTACTAAATATTTTGTGTTTTCAAAATGCCAAAGAATCACATGATTTTGAGCATCACATGTCCCCAAGTGCCACATCCACACAGTCTTAAAACCCCTCAGGGATGGGGACTCCACCACTGCCCTGGGCAGCTGTGCCAGGAAGAAATTGTTCCCAATATCCAATTTAAACCTCCCCTGGCACAGCCTGAGGCTGTTCCCTCTCCTCCTGTCCCTGTTCCCTGGGAGCAGAGCCTGACCCCCCTGGCTGTCCCCTCCTGTCAGGGAGTTGTGCAGAGCCACAAGGTCCCTCCTGAGCCTCCTTTTCTCCAGGCTGAGCCCCTTTCCCAGCTCCCTCAGCCCCTTCTGGTGCTCCAGCCCCTTCCCCAGCTCTGTTCCCTTCTCTGGACACAGTCAGACATCCAAATCTCCTTCTTCCATTGTCAAACAGCTTCACAGCTTCAAGATAACTCTCAGCATTCAGCAAATATTGGATCAACAAATTTCATCTGGAGAAAGTGGCTCTGGAATGAAAATGTCCTCCTGTGCTAGGCTGCCCTTTGGCTTTTCCGACTTTTCCATTCCCTTCTCCACCTCCATCTCCCTTTTCCCTTCTCAAACCATTGGCACTGGTGGAGATCCAGCAAAATGGGAGTTTTCAGAATCTTTAGCTCAGAAATCCATAGCCCTGAGGCCACACAGAAATCCTTGCTCAGCCTCAGCACAGAACCTCAGCACAGAACCTCAGCACTCTGAGCTTCTCTGTTCCTTCCTCTCCCTCGTGAGGCGAAAATAACAAAAATTCAAATAAAAGCATCAAAATGTGGAGCTGAGCTGAGTCCAAGGGCTGATCCAGATGCTGTGTTTAGGGACTCCTGTGGAAGTGATGTGCTCAGGGCTTTGCCAGATGCAGCCAACCTTCACTGCCTCCAATTATCCCCAGGATCTCCTTTGGCATTAAAGTTTTCACTGAATGTGCTCTGTGCTAAGTCACTGCTAATCTGTGCTCAAATCATGAATTACCAGCATGAAAAAAAAGAGGAAAAGCTGTGTTGCTCACCAAGAGTTAGTGAGAACTTTCCCCCTTGATTTTCACAGGAGGTCTTTTATTTCCAGTTTTGCACATCCCTTTCTTGGCCAGTTTTTGATACCTCTGCTGTGTAGGAAGGTGCCATCCCTTACTCTTCCCGCCCAAAACTCATCTGAGTTCATGGGTGATGCTGTGCACATCCCTTGAGGCAGTGCCTGGGTTAAAACAGGCACCTACAAGTAGAATATTCACATGAATTAGCTAAACAAATCACCCTGCAAAAGGAGAACACTGATTCACAGCAGAACCAGAAATACTGGAGTGGTGCTTTTTAGACAGGCCAGGGCATGCCCAGATTTATCCCAAATCAGAATTTGTATTTAATGATATATCTCAGAGCAAGGAGGGACCACTGAAATCTCTGAACCCTCTGTTCTATAGAAATGATGAATTTACACATTGATTATTTCCCTAAATCTTTAATTCTTTCCATAGCCAGAGCTGCCAGTGCTTCATCTCCACTTTGAGTCAGTTTTGGTTTTAATCCCAGCCTTCAGATAATTTTATCTTCACGTTCTAAACTGTATTTTAGATAGATGAGATTGTTTGCTTCTCACTCTGTGTTTTCTACAGAGATGCTCTGAAACTTGCTAAAGGTTTGGATAGGAACAGGAGGGCACCTTTCTGTCTTACTTCAGCTCCTAAAAAGACATGAAAAATTACAAATCCAACTACAGAAAGGGTTGTAAAGCACTGGAACAGGCTGCCCAGGGCAGTGGTGGAGTCACCTTTCCTGGGAGAGTCCCAAAAACGTGTGGATGTGGCACTTGAGGATGTGATTTAGGGGTGCCCATGGTTCTGGGCCTCATTGATGATATTTTTCAGCCTTAAAGATTCTATGGTTCCATGAGATCAATCATCTCTCCTGTCTCTGCAGTGGGAAAGACAAGGAAAAAAAACCTGGAAGACAATTCTGCTTTTTGGAATAAGTATCAAGGATACATGGGATAAATCACCTTTTTGCTGGTGCTGGTCTCTCTCTGGAGGACAGGGAGGCTTAGAGGGTCCAATTTATAGTTTGATAAAGGGAAATGACTCCCACTCCAAACAACCTTTTCCATGTTTTAAGGTTGCAGATCTTCAGTGATCCTCATTGCTGTCTCTCCAACCACCCCAGGAATCAGTGGTGCTGCTTTTTTGGTTATCAGGGAGGTGTGTGACTCTGGGAACAGGTTGTTCCAGCTGCTCAGAGATGCTCAGTGCCCTGCCTGGTGTATTTTGCAGGAACTTGGTGCTTCAGGAACTCATCCTGGCCCTCCTTTGTGGCTTCCCACTGCCAGAGGGCAGGGATGGATGGGATTTTGGGAAGGAATTGTTCCCTATGAGGGTGAGGAGGCCCTGGTACAGAGAAGCTGTGGTTGCCCTGGATCCCTGGAAGTGTCCAAGGCCAGGTTTGACAGGGCTTGGATCAACCTGGAATAGTGGAAAGAGTCTGGGTTGGGCTGAGATGAGATTTAATGTCTCTTCCCACCCAAACCATTCCACCATCCCGATTCTTTTCCAGGCACTGATGTCCTCAGGCAGAAGAGGGAGCCCACACATTATTTTTTGTGTGTGATCCTCTCAAAGCAGCGACAAACCCATGAGAGCAGGAGGGATTTTGGAACCCTGAGAATAACTCCTGCTTGGCTGGAGTTACAGCCACACACAGCCAGGGGAAGGCAGGGCCTGACTGCTCTCATCTCTTCCTTTGCCACAGTGAGAAATCGAGGAAGATTTGAATTCTAAACAATTTTATCTTGTGTCATCACATCAGCTTGAATGCCAGAAAGCAGAATTTAATTAGGAACTTGTTGAACAAACAAAAATCCAGAGGTAAAACAGAGCCTTTAGAAACAGAGTAAGTCATTGCCGCGTGACATTTATTTTTTGCTAATTTACTTACACACCCACTGGGAAACCAAATAAGTCATCTGTACAGTGCTGCTGTGGTTATTTGTACAGAAGCAGTGTGTCAGATGCTTCCCAAGGATTCAGGGGAATGTTAAACCATTAAACAAGCTCTGGGCTTTTGTTGGGAACTCCTCTCTGGATGAGCAGCTGAATGAAAGCACTGGGGAGGTTTTTTCATCCCTGCCCAAACCTCTTTCAAATCTTTTCTCAGCACAGAAGCTTCCAGGCATGTCTTTAGTCACAAATCCTTCTCCAGCCCATGAACAACATTTTGATCCATGCCTGTGCATCCAGGGAAGCCCCTGAGTTCATTTGAGCTCTGAGAACCCCACAATTCATCCCCCTGGGATGGGTTTCTGGTTATTTTCTCCAATAAAAGGTTTGATGCTTGTTCTGAGGAGTTTGAAGCAAGGAGGTTCTTTTGACTTGTGGTTTTAATACCATCTCTGCTATTCTTTACAGAATTCCAGAGTGATTTAGGTAGGAAAAGACCTTCCAGACCATCAGGCTGTGACTGATCCCCACCTTGTCACCAGCCCACAGCACTGAGTGCCACACCCAGACCTTCCTTGGGCACCTCCAGGATGGGGACTCCAAACCTCCCTGGGCAGTTCCTTCCAATGCCTGACCACCCTTTCCATGGAGAAATTCTTGCAAAGAAATTCTTCCTGACAAGAAATTCTTCCTGAGAGAAGGAATTAATGGCACTACCCACATGCTGCCTCTGTGTCAGAAATTTCCTTCCCAAAAAGAAATTTGAGACTGAAAAAATAATGTGGAGGTTTGGAGGGCTAAAGGCGTGTGAGGCTGTAGAGGGACTTGGAGCTGAAAACCTCAGATAAAGGCTGGTGGGAGATCCCTTAAAAGTATTGGAAAATACAGAATATAATCAGCCCAAGAATAGAAATTGAATTCTTATGCTGAGGTATACATTAACTTTTACTTGAAATTGCAGTAGAAGCTTGGCCAAGAAAAACATCCCATTAAACAGGGGAAGGTTTCAGCCTACATGGGGGAGAAATCCTTCCCAGTGTTTGTGGTTTTGTGGGTGATATAAAGATAAACTCAAAAAGGTAAACTGGAAATGGTGTTTCTGTTCAAAGGATGAGAATCTGTCTGATGGAGATGATGTTGAGGAAGCAGGAATTCAGAGAGATTGAAAGTACAAAAATACAAATGAAGATTAGCCCTACATGGAATTATAGAAATAGCAAAAGAAAGACAAAAATTCTGAAAATAAAAAATGCCCCAAATACAAATCTAGGACAGAAAACTTTAGTAGGGAGGAGTTCCACTAAACAGTCCTGAAAAACAAAAATATTCCTGTGGTGGTTTGATGGAAAGGAAAACAAATTTTCCCGTAAGAATCAATGTTTAACAGAGCAGTTGAAATGCACAGGGACGTTATCCTGCAGCTTAAAATCATTCCCACCCAAACCCCATCCCCGAAGAGAGGCACAAGGCGGTAGAGGTAGTGTGATATTTAATTAAATAATATTGAATTACTTAAAATTGTACAGTTTTTGCAGCTGTACTCCAAACATCTGTGTCTTCATGCGTATTTTAATGAAAATAAATAATTCTCCCAGAAATAAATTGCCACCAATTGCCAAAATAATTTGGTGGCAGGAGGGTGAGGGACAGAAAAAGTTTTATGACAGCAGTCAGGAGAGCAGGGTATCAAATGATTGTCAGGGAATCTGCAGAACACTGGGAAGGGAAGAGAAGGAGAGAAGGGTATTCCTGTGCTCTTCAAGAGAGAAACTATAATAGAAAAAAAACACAAGAGGAAAGGTTTGTGAGTAAAGCTAAATATATTTTAAGAAATCTGCAGACTGAAGGGGCATAAATTCATATTAATTCTGGATTAGAGACACAAATGCTACGGATTCCCATAAAATTGAAATGTTTACTCTGAGTGGACTGCATGGTTTAAAGCTTTTGCGGCCTCAGAATAATGTAGATATGGTATTAAAATAATGTAGATATAGTGTTAAAATAGACATAAAAAGGGAAATACCCCTAGGGAAATTGCTCCTCATCCATTGAGGAATGCTTTATATCCCAAAAATGGATATCCTGCAGGAGGCTGGAGTCCATCCAGCCCAGAATTCTGTCTCCAAGAGTGGGGATAGGGTACAGCAGAGGTGCATGGATCTGATCCTGCTTCCCAGCCTGGAAATGTAATTCTCATGTACAAACTCCTGTGTGTCGGGAAAGAGAGAGACACCTTCTGCATGGGCGGGGAAAGGAGGAGGATTTTCAGTGCTCAAGCAAAACTGGAAAAATCCAGGCTGGGGAGGCCTTGGAGGAGCAGGCAACATCCATGGCTGAGCATTTCCCTGAGCATGGAGACATTCCTGTTTTAAACTGTTCAGGCTGTATGGAAAGTTTTCCTTGCCTGTGGCCTTGCAGGTTACAGCAGCAGAGCTCTCTAGGGATAACTTTAGGAAATTCAGGTTTCAATTGGCACAGCTGTAATCTAGCCCAGCAAAGCTGTACAGACTGGGAGTGATTTTTGAAGATTCCCTCTCCAAATAAGCGCATTTATCCAGGTGCTGCTCTGCACTGGAGCTGCCAGCTGTCCTTCCCAACCATGACTCTTCTCCAGGGGCTGCATTTCCCTGGGATGTCCCAGGACCTGTTTTGGGGGCTGACCTTGAATTGGCTCCTCATGACATGTGGGTCTCATAGCTGGTGAATTTGGCACCAGCTGGGTTTGGTCTGCTGTGGTGGGAACATCATCCCTGGAAGTGTTCCAATGGTGTGGATGTGGCCCTTGGGGATGTGGTTTAGTGGTGAATAGGGCATTGCTGGGGGAATAATTTGACCTGATGATCTTGGAGGGCTTTTCCAACCTTAATGACTCTGCGAGTCCATTGTTCCAGATTGCAAGGTAAGATGGATTCTACCACCATCTGTATGGCAGTTGTCTTTTGTCAAGTGGGCAGTTTGCCTTATCTCTCTCTCTGAGTGACCACAATCACTTCTCCCTTGGGAGGGGACATCTGCTGATAACAGCTATTGAATGTCACTGCATGACTGATAAGAACTACAGCATCCCATTGGGAGATGTGAGCCCAGAGGGAGGAGCCAAGCATTCCTACCCAGATATAATCTGGAGATTCTGAAATAACTGCACGACTTCTCCACTGGATTCCCCAGAAGAACAGCAGCTGCCTCTTCTTCCACTGGATTTTCAGAGGAAGACTGCACCCTTTTCTACAGGATCCCTGCTCCAACAGAGCCACACCTGACACTCCAGAAGGGCTGCAGACACATTTCCAATTGGACTGCTGCCAACACCCCACAGGGTGTCAGGTTGGGTTCTGACTCTGTCCGTGTTGTTTTAATTTACTGTATTTTTTATTTTTCTTTTTATTTTCTTCCCTACTAAAGAACTGTTATTTTCTGCTCCCATATTTTTGCCTGAGAGCCCCTTAATTTAAAATTTAGAGCAATTCAGAGGGGTGGGGAGAGCTCACATTCTCCATTTCAGGGGAGGCTCCTGTCTTCCTTAGCAGACACCTGTCTTTCCAAACAGAGACATCCATCATCAGTGTCAGGAACCTTTTGGGAGCGAGGTCTCAGATGCTCTGGGGGAATTCCAAATGTGGCCCCACAGACAGCAGCAGCAGTGGCCCTTCCATTCTCCTACTCTCCCTGTCCAGTGTTGAGGGGCTGCTAAGCAGCCTCCATCCATCCATGTAGCACCACCAGCACCAGGACACCATGGTGTGGGTACCATTTTGTCCTGCAGCAATGATTCCACCTGGGAAAACCCCACCCTTCCCTTCCCAGCCAACAGCAACCTCAGCTTTGCAGGAACAAAGAGCTGGGAGACGGACACAGGGATGGACACAAAGTACATCCTTGCCTACCCAGGAAGAATCTCTGCTTTGGTTCACAGGGAGGCATTAGGAGGATTTCCACCAGCATGAGCAAAATGGGACATTTGTAGGTCCAGCCCTGGCCCCCAGGTGTATGATCACAGAGCCATGGAATGGTTTGGGTTGGAAGGAGACTTTAAAGCTCATCTAGTCCAATCTCCTGCAGTGCACAGTGACATCTTCAAGTAGATCAGGTTGCTCAAAGTCCCATCTGACCTGGCCTTGAAATGTTTATAGGGATGGGGATCTACTGCCTTTCTGGGAAACCTCTATCAGTGCCTCACCACCCTTAAAATAAAAAAATTCTTCCTTATATCTGGTCTAAATTGCCTGGTTTTTACTTTAAAACTATCACCCCTTGTCCTATAGCAGCAAACCCTAATAAAAAGTTTGTTCCCATTTTCCTTATAAGCCATAGGAAATGATTGGAAATGTCAGGCAGGGACAAGGTGGGAGCTGGACCTTGCCTGGCTCCCCAAAAACCCTCCAGGGACAGAGAGATCTCAGGAGTGACCGAGGTGTTGGAAATGTCCATCCATTTTTTTAGGAAAAAAATTTTCACCAAAAGAATAATAAAGTACTGGAATGCTCGTCCCAGGCAGGTGGTAGAATCACCATCTCTGGATGTGTTTAAAAAAAGATTGGACATGGCACTTGGTGTTATGCTCTAGTTGAGGTGTTAGGGCATAGGTTGGACTGGATGATCTTAGAGGTCTCTTCCAACCTCATTATTCTGTGATTCTGTGAACATCAGTGCAGCTTTAGCATCCTAAACATGTGGCTCACCTGGCAGCTCTTCATTCCCAAGCCTTGTTTTCCCACAAAAAGTAAAAAGCTTTGGCTACAGGGATGAAGTCACGGATATTTATGGCAGCTTTTCTTTAAAACTAGCAAATTGTAGCTGTGTTTCTCCAACTGGAAAATATTTTGGAGTTTTTTCCCCTGCACTGCCTCCTTCCAGCCCCGCAGCCCCTCGGGGCTGTTGGAAGGGCATTGCTTTCCACAAAGATTTTCAGGAGTATTTAACAAGAGGACGGATTGCTCGGAGCCAGCATTTTGGGGAGCCACACAAGCATTTTTGGTGTGGTTTCCTTTGCACATCTCTCGCATCCATCCTTCCCCAAGCCTCCCTCCTTCTTCTATGCAGAGTTTCGAGTCACTCCTCCTCCCCAAAGGCTGCAGGGATTTTCTGAGTCCCTCTCCTGGTGCTGAGCCCCCCTCTAGCAACTGCTGCTCTGGAATGTTGGAATGGCGAGGGATGTGCTGCTCCTTCAGGGATGGCCAAAATCAGATCCTGGGGTTCCTGCGGGATGGGGAGATGTTGGAATTCAGGACATCCCTCTGGCTGTCCTGGATTGCCCGAACCCCTGTCAGGGGGCTCAGAGACCCTGGCACAGAGCCAAGGCACCTGTGATTTTGATTGTGGCCCATGAAAAAAATTACCAACCTTATATGAGGATCTGCAAGCCAAGAAAGTCTAAGTAGAATATTAGTTATTTTATCATGGGGTGAAAAATACATTTTTTGGGGTTTTTAGAATGGGGGTTCAGGGGGCAAGATGGAGGAATCTGGGCATGTCCAGCCTTTCTCCTTCTTCTTCTTGGCCTCCATCTTCTGCTGTGATGGTGGCACTTTTGGATTGGTTTAGAGTAGAAGCTCACTGTCTAACATAGGTGATGAGTATTGGGAAGTTATTGTAAATAATGTACACATAGTTTTTAGTATAAAAAGATAACACTGCCCTGAGGGCGTCAGTGTGCCTCTGTCTGACCTGCTGAACAGAGCTCAGCAGGCCAGAGAAAGAATTTTATAGATAAGAAAAAAAAAACAACCTTGAGAACGAGAACTGAAGAGTTCTGACTCCTTCTTCAACTGCTGGGCTGGGAAAAGAGACTTTCTAACCCATCTCGCGGTCACTGTGACCAACAGAAGCCCTGAGAGGGAGCAGCGCCTGTTGTGATGTCATGGCTTGCCTCAGTTATCCTGGTCCTTCCCCAGGTGTCAACCACCTTTCCTTTCCTCCACCCTGACTCCTGCTGGGCATTTTTATCAACCCAGAAATTCCAGAGGAGTGATTGGGCCGATTCAAAAGATGCTCTCCGTCCCTGGGGGCCATTGGCCCATCCAGGTGTCCCTTTCACCTGAGACCTGCCTGCCCTGTACCTGGTTGGTGGTCCCTGGTTCCCCCCACTCCCCCTTCTCCCCCACATTAAAAGGGCAAGCATGCCATGCAGTTGGGAGTTCTGTTGGAGCTGTTGTTGGTTTCAGGGGTCTGTGGGCCAGAATAAAACTCTGGATCAAAACCCTCCACCAGAACTGACTCCTTTCCTTCACCTTGCCTTAAAGCTTCTCCGCTGTCTTGGTTTGGAAAGACAGGAGTCTACTAAGGAAGGCCAGAGCCTCCCCTGAAATTGAGAATGTAAACCCTCCCCATCGCTCCAAATTGCTATAAATTTTAAATTAAGGGGCTCTCAGACAAAAAAAAAAAAGTGGGATCAGTAAATAACAGTTCTTTAATAAGGAAGAAAATAAAAGGATAAAAATAACAATGCAGTACACTAGAACAACACTGACAGAGTCAGAACACAACCTGACACTCTTGGTCAGGGTGTTGGTAGCAGTCCAATTGGAATTGTGGCTGCAGCCCTCCTAGAGTGTCAGGTGTGGTTCTGCTGGAGCAGGGATCCTGTAGAAAAGGGTGCAGTCTTCCTCTGAAAATCCAGTGGAAGGAAGGGACAGCTGCTGTTCCTCTGGGAAATCCAGTGGAGAAGTCATGCAGTTATTCCAGGATCTTCAGATTATATCCAGGTAGGAATGGTTGGCTCCTCTCTCTGGGTGGAGCATCTCCCAATGGGATGCTGTAGTTCTTATCAGTCATGCAGTGACACTCAATAGCCTGTTATCAGCAGATGTCCCCTCCCAAGGGAGTGATTGTGAGCCCTCAGAGAGAGAGATAAGGCAAACACTTGACAAAAGACAACTGCCATACAGATGGCAACAGAATACATCTTACCTTGCAATCTGCAACATCCGCCAAGGTAAACCTGAGCTCCTGCAAGCCTGGACTTCTCTCCGTGCACCCAGCTGCAGCATCCAGCTAACCAAAGGTGTCTCTGAGGTGAAACCACCACAGTTGCTGCCTTTTGGTCAAGCAGCAAGGGCCAGACAAACCCAGGCACGTCCCATCTGGTTATATTGGTAATAATTCCAATAAACACCCACAACGCATCCCCTACTGGTGCCATGTTGGGTTTTGCCTCTCCCATGCCATTCCTGCTGCTCCTCCATTGGGTTGAGCTCTTTGCTGAAATAAACAGGGCAGGAGATCTTTCTCCTTTTTGATACTTTTATTAAAAACCATTAATAAAATGGGAAGAACTGATGGGTCGTGCTCATGGCGCCGCTGCTTCCAGGAGTGACTCGGAGCAGGAGGAAAAGTGCAGCTGTGTCTGCTGGTCTGCAGGCAGAGCTGGGGGTTCCATCCTCATGAGAGCATCAGGAGATTCCCCATTTTTGGTTTGACATTCGAGGTCATCTTTCTAGCTGATATCTTTTTAGGTTAAAGTGAGGGGTAAAAAGGGTCTTGGCCGATACTGCATTCTGCTTCTCAGCCCAGACATAACTTAGATCTCTTTATTCTGTGTTGGCTCATTGTTTTTAGAGTTTTTTTCTAGGTTTGGTGAGGGGCTTCTTCCTTTGCATGTTGACTCCGATGTCATTTGCATGCCAACCCCAATGTCCCCTCCTCTTCACCATCTGGGTGCCATCCTCCAGGAAGCAGCAGGGTGTCACTCGACAAAAGGCAGAATTCTTAACCATCAACAACAGGTAGTTAACGAAAACAACAGGTGATTACAACAACAAACAGTTAGAACTCCACCCTGGCAGCAACTGGCCCAACCTGTGAACTCTGCAATTTTTTTAAAAAATGGGCAGCTTTTCTACTCATAACATTTGCGATGCCACATTTGCCATCCCCAGGGAGGGGTGGGAATGGGAAGAGCCTCGTCAGGTCAAGGGCGCTTCTCCTTCCTGGAGGTTTTGCCTTGCCAACAGTTTGGATTTTTCCAGACCAGACATGCCAGGGGAAAAGCTGGCTTTATTTGAAATCTCATTACGGCCCCTCTGCATTTCATCATCCTGCAGATGCGCTCTGCTGCAGCGTCACTCCAGCAGGAATTGCAGGGGAAGCCTCCACGCCTGGTGGGAAAGGAGGAGTGCTGCAGGACTCCCAACTGTCTTGGTTTGGAAAGACAGGAGTCTGCTAAGGAAGGCAGGAGCCTCCCCTGAAATGGAGAATGTAAACCCTCCCCACCCCTCCGAATTGCTCTAAATTTTAAATTAAGGGGCTCTCAAGCAAAAATATGGGAGCAGGAAATAAAAGTTCTTTGATAGGGAAAATGAAAAAAAAAAGATAAAATAAACAATGCAGTACACTAGAACAACACTGACAGAGTCAGAACCCAACCTGACACTATGTGGGTCAGGGTGTTGGCGGCAGTCCAATTGGAAATGTGGCTGCAGCCCTCCTGCAGTATCAGGTGTGGTTCTGTTAGAGCAAGGGGGATCTGTAGAGAAGGAGAGAAGGATGTATTTATCCTCTGAAGATCCAGGGAAAGAAGAGACAGCTGCTGTTCCTCTGGGGAATCCCATGGAGAAAGCCGTGCTGGTGTCTCAAAAACCTCTGGATTATATCCAGGTAGCAATGCTCGGCTCCTCCCTCTGGGTGGAGCATCTTCCAATGGGATGCTGTAGTTCTTATCAGTCATGCAGTGACATTCAATAGCTGTTATCAGCAGATGTCCCCTCCAGGGAGGTGTGAATGTTGTCACTCAAAGAGAGAGATAAGGCAAACTGCCCACTTGACAAAGGTAATCTGCCATACTGATGGTAATTGAAAACAACTTGAGTTGCAATCTTCAACACCAACATCTCCCCTTCTCCATCCCCTTCAAGCTCAGCCTTCAGGAATGACCCTGCACCCCTTCCTGGGGTTCATCCACCACGCCTGGCAGCAGCAATGGGGGTTTCTGGCCAGCTTGGGGGATGTTGTGCAGGTTTTGGGAAAATGGGGGTGCAGGGGAGCATTTCCTCCTGCTTGGGGACCACCAGAACAGCACATCTGAGCCTCCCCAGGGGGAATATCCAGAGGTGTGTGAGGCACTGCTCATCCGAGAGCCACAGATCCAGGCCTATGGAAGCAGGAATGGCTTTGGAAACCCAGGGTGATTATTTCAATGTAAACATCACTAAATCTGCTGTTGGTGGTGTTAACAAAACCCATCCAGACTGAATGGAGCAATCAGTCTGGATATCTGTCCCCAAAACTCTTCTCCCAATAAGCAGCACCTGCCAAGAATGATTTCTGACTGATGAAAACTCAGGTTGTGGCTGTCTTTTATGATCATGGATCTTCCCTGGGTTATCTTGGTTCCAATCTCAGTCTCAGGGCTGTTCCTTTGGGTAATTAAAGGACAACCATTTGTTAATTACTGACCAAAATTTTCATTGAGATATTTTGCATTTTGCTCAGCTTGACTATTAAAGTAAACAAGCCACAAGGATTTGGAGCCCAGAAACTCCCTCCTGTCTGGGGCTGATCCCTCAGGATGTTTGGGGTGTGATACAAAACACGAGCACAAAACATTCACATTAAATATGGAAACCTCTATTTTAACACTGAAATGTGGCAACAGCAGCACATTTGCCACCTTCCAGCTCAGTTATTTCCCTACAGCACAGCCAGGGATTTATAGGAGGCAGATCTGGGCAGTAATTAGGATAATTTAAACTGGGATCTCCACCAGATTTCAACTTTAGGCTGGGATTTCATAGGGAAGGAGGAGATCCCTGTCCCAAGGGATGTCACTGCTCAGATGGAGCAGAAGATGCCAGTTCAAAATGACAATCCCAACCCCCTTGTCCCTCTTGAAGGTCACTGGGGACATAATGGGTATAGAGAACAGCTCCTTTTATGCCATGTGAGATATTTATATATCTAAAGACTGCTGGTCACTGGGAAGCTGCCCAAGACTTTAATGGTTTAATTGCTGTTTCCTGTACGTTCCCCTCTCTGTTGTTCATCACAGATGACAATTGTGGTTTCATGTCCATGGGGCTGGGCTGGCTCTCCCTGGGAACCTCATCTCCTTGTGCAATTATTGCTCCTGGATATCTCTGGGTATGTCCTTGAAGTCTCCCCCCATTTTAAATCATCAATAAAAACCTTATTTCCAAGTGGGAACTCCTACAGGATGATGTTGGTCCCTTTTTTACCCTGAGGTATAAAGGAAGGATGGAGCAGAGAGCTGGTCATCCTCGAAATAACCCATAAAACTACTGGGGTGAGACCAGCATGGACAGGATGCACAACAAAAAACAGGGGTGAAATAGAAAACAAGCACATTTTGGGTACTCTGGGACTGTCTGGTGGTGCCACAGAGCTGCATTAGTGCAAAACAGGGCACAATTAGATCTTCTCGGCCTTGCAGATAAATACACCATTTGCTCCACCCTGATACTGATCCTGAAATAAAACCATGCTGCCCTCCACTCCCACTGCCATTATCTCCAACCCCAAACTCCCAGAAAACCCAGCAAGAAACCCCCGGATCACAAAATTGCTTCCAATTTCTTGATTGTATTTTTAGTTCTCTTTCTAATGTACTTTGGGTTTGCCTTCTGTTTTTTTTTTTTTTTTTTTAGCTGCTTCAGTAAACTCAGCTCATCCCTCAAAGCTTTTGGACACTGAGGTTTTTAAGAACTGAGTTTTGCCTTTGGGGCCAGGGGCTTAGGGAAAACAATATATATATGTGTGGATATATTCCATATATATATATAGATATAGATATATAGATATATGGATATATAGATATAGATATAGATATAGATATAGATATAGATATATAGATAAACATATATGGAGATATTCCATATATATATATATATATGGATTTCAATATATATATGTATTCCTACAGATATTTATACCTTCATAATACCTTCATAAAATGGTAAAATTAAACAAGCTGGTGACAAGGATCTCTTTGAGAGGGTGACAAATCCCCTACACCCAATGCAGCAGGGACTGATGTGAGTGGGCAAAGGTTGGCTGGGCTCATTTGAGCTGATCCCTTGTGGATTTCACACATGAACCCCCTTTCCATGTCTAGAAACATTGGGATACTCCCTGAATTTGGGCTGGGCTGCAGCCAAGGACTGGATGCTTGCTTTACATCACAGAGGTTTTCTCTGCCATGCTTTAAAAGCTGATCCTGGGCTCGAGTCGTGCCAGGATGAGTTTTATCAGTGATAGGAGGGAGAACCTAACAAAAAGGGTTATAAATCTTTCAGGAATTAAAAAAATAAATTGAAAAAAGGAGGCTTCTTCTCCCCTGGGCATTTTAACAAAAGGGGTTGCCCTGAGATTGAGTCTGTGCCCCTCACATTCCTCTGGTTATTTCACCTCCTGGCACTTTCTCCTCCAAAGCTGCCACTGAGGAAATCTGCTGGAAAAAGCTGCTGGGAGTTGTGTTTGTGTGTGGGGTTGGTGCCACCTGTGCCATGGCCACTGCTGACCCTGCTCCACAGGCTGCTCTCTGGGGAAAGGTCAAGGCACCAGGAGCAGGTAATCCCAGCCCAGGGAGCTGCTCCCCTGCCATGGCATCACAGCAAGGATCTGAGCCTTCTTATTTAATGCACGAGGAGCACCGGGATGATCTTTTTATAGCTGGTGCTCTCAGACTTTGTTTTATTTTAATTGCTGGGTAATAAGGGGTTTGAAATTTGGGGTTGGGCCCCCAGGTTGGCAGGAGAGGTCTGTAGGATCAAAATGTGGAGTTAGAGCTTTGCTGGAGCCAATTCCTTATCCTGAGGACCAGGGGCCACTGGGGACCCCATGGTTAATAGAATCACAGAACGGTTTGGGGTGGAAGGGACCTTTAAAGGTCACCTAGTCCAGCCCCCTGCAAGGAGCTGGGACATCTTCAGCCAGAAGATGGCTCCTGGTCTGGAATATGTTGGAGCCAGGCAGAGAATGATGATGGAATAATGATGGAATGATGATGGAATGGTGGATTCAAGCTCCTTTTTCACCTGAGCGCACCTCCAGCTTCTCCTTCCCTGAAACTAAAGAAAGTATTTTGCATTAAACTCTGATTTTGAGCACTTAGGTTTTGTAGCAGAAGAATGGGAATCTGGGGGTCTGGAGTGTACAAACACCTCTCTGGTTTGCCAGTGAGGTGCTGGCTGGGAAGTTTTCCCTCTGTTAAATCCATGCAGAATTCTCCTTGTACCTTGCTGGATTTGGCCACCAGCTTGGAGATCTACTCATACCATCCTTCAGTGGGCTAAAATCTGTCAGTTTTCCCTCTCCAGACACTGAATTGCCCTTTCTTCTCTGCTGATTTTGGCCTTGCTAATTTTAAAGTGAAATCCTTGAATCCCATACAGTGCTCCTGAATTTTAACCCCTGGCTCACGGATGGTTGCAAGGCAGCTCTTATGATACAGAGATTTTTCACACCACACAAATGAGGCAAGAAAGAAAGAGATGGGAACTGGGAGTTATTTTTAAGGGCATTTCAGGTGTCACCTCTCTTTTCCATTGGCTGCCAGTGAAGGAAGTGGCACACAAAGAGCCTTTGGGATTTTAATTGTTATTTTTAGGTTAGCTGGACTGATGGACTGATATTAGGGTGGAACAAGACCTTTGGATCACACTTGGCCCAGCCCCAGCTGGTCCTTAGCTATTATTTTAAAGCAATTTAGTGGTTTTTTTCCAAGAATGATGGGAAATACTGGGGTCTAAACCAGCCCCTTGTCCTAAGGCAGGATCAAGTGTTTTCTCCTGTCATTCCTGTCACACATTTCTCCGACTTGGATCTCAAGGAGATCTCAAGGAGTCCCCCAGGAGCAGGGACTCCATCCTGGTTGCAGGCAATCCATCCCACACTAAACTAATCTCACAAGGAGAATCTCCCCTGGGAGCAGGAAAAACTCCCAGTATCAACAGAATCAAACAATATTTATTTTATTGACTTTATCAGTCACTGACCCCGGTTTTGTCTGGGCTGTTTGGGTCATTAACTCTGGGCTAATGAGGGCAGCGTTAAGAGGATGCTGCACTGGGGAGTGATAAGGAGAGAGGATGGAGAGGTAAATCCAGGTCTCTCCTAGGTCTGGAGTTAATCACTGCTGTAGGGCCCTTTCCCACTGTGAATCACATCCCATCACATGAGAACCAACCCCAGGCATTTCCCTCCCTCCCAGGAAAATCCGACCAGAGAAATTCCTTGTGCAGCAGAGTGGTGAGGGAAAGGAGAAGAAAATGCAATATAATGGGCCACAATATGGCGCTACCTATAAATATTTTACCAGAAAAGGTATGCAACTGGTATTTTGAACAAATCCCCAGCCACAGCTTTAATAAAGTGCCTTTAGCTGCCACTCTGCCGTGTTTAAATCTAATTCCGGTTGTCAGTCAAATCGCTGCGTGTTATTAACCTATGGGCATAATTGCCTATTCCAAGTCTGCAGCTCTAAGAGGCTTTATGTATGATTGTAATAAATGAAATAACTTCTATGATTCCAACTCCTGGCTGAACACATTGACATTGGAAATTACACATGCACACGCATCACTTTTGTCTCTCGCTGGATGAGAGCTTCTGTGGCTGCGGAGGAAGGCCTGGGTGAGCAGGGAAATGACTGAGCTTTGCATTAGCTCATCCCTACAGCTGGTGCCACACGGAAACACTTGGTCTGAAAAGGCAAAATCTCCATAAAAATAAGTGAATGCTCGCAGAATTGCCTCCGTGTGCATCAACGGCAGAGAAATCCTCGTGCGCTCCTGTGGTTTAAGGGATTTCTAACAAATTTTAGCCCCTAACCTCTTCCCTCTTCCCCACCACATCATATTTTGTGCCTCTAGGAGGAATTTATGCTGCAGGAGACATTGGCTTGTTGGTTTATTTTTCAGTGCTCACTACTGGGGCAAGGGGAACATGACATTCAAAAGGCAGAGGCAGCATTTTCCAGCCTTTTTGTGCTGCCGAAAAACCACAGCAGAAGTGAAGGGTTGCTGACCACTAAAGGATGTAGGTGCTGTGACTAACAGGCCCCTAAAAGTATAATCTCAGCTTCTCTGGCTATGGCCCCCCAAGCAGTAATTTATTGTTCAGTCTGGAGAAATGAAGGCACTGGAAAGTCTTAGGATCCCTTCCAGTGGCTAAAGGGCTCCAAGAGAGGGACTTGGGACAAGGGATGGAGGGGCAGGACACAGGGAATGGCTTCCCACTTCCAGAGGGCAGGGATAAATGGGATATTGGGAGGGAATTGTTCCCTGTGAGGGTGGTGAGGCCCTAGAATAGAATTTCCAGAGAAGCTGTGGCTGTCCCTGGATCCCTGGAATTGTCTAAGGCCAGGCTGGACAGAGCTTGGAGCAATCTGGGATAGTGGAAATTGTCCCTGCCCATGGCAGGGGGTTGGAATGAGATGCTCTTCCAGGTCTTTTCCAGCCCAAACCATCCTGTGATTGTGTGAGTTTATGAATCCATCCAATCTCGTTGAGGAGTTCAGGATTTGCCCCTCCAACTGCAGCCCAGCCATCGGAATCTGTTCTTTCTTCATCCTCTGGAATATGGGACCTTGTGCATGAGATCAGCCCCATTCCCACCTCAGGACTCAGCCCTGACTCCCTTTTCCCCATGTGCAGACATTTCTTTGGCTCGGCAGCGCAAAGCAGGCAGGAATCACTCCAGGCACTGGGATACCACAGCATCACCCCTGCCCCATAACCACAGCACCAGTGGAGACCGTGAGCACACACAGCTCTGCAAATGCCATGGGAACATTGGCCTGGCATTCCCAGCCACGGAGGGAGTGCTGGACCCACCTTCCAGCTCCAGGGTGAGATGTGGGTCCCCCTTTCTCCCACACTCTGGGGGAGAAAAGCTCACTGGCTCTGCTCCTTGGGGTTCTCGCGGTCGCACTGCGCATCTCCGCAGCGCTGATCCATCGGGGCCTTCCAGCACAGCTCCTGATGGGAATTAATCTAATGCCTGCTCCACTCTGGGCATTTGGGAGAAATGTATGTTGAGGGGATGCTTTGAGATGTCTCAAGACAGGGTGGCCTCGTTGTGTGGAAGGATCAGTGAAGCGCTGTCCCCGCTCCTCACGGTGCCACGCTCAGCCTCCCTGTTTGACCCCTTAATTTCCAGTAGTGATGTCACTGAAATCCCTGCTCGTGGTCGCGCTGCCGGGCTAAATTTAGAGTGTTTGAGATGATTTGTGACTCTGTTGCTGGGGGGAGGCGGGGCAGGGGGGGGATGTCGGGGAATGACATGTGAGTCCTGTGTCACTGAGGCTCGTTTGGGCTTTAAAGACGGTGGAGTGGAGCGCGGAGATGACAGCGCTGTCCAGGAAGAGCAGGGAGGAAAAAGGAGATGGGACTCTCGGCCCTTTTTATAGTCTAACCAATTTAATTGAGCTTGTTGCTTAGCTGAGACATTAGGAAAGGATTTTCCCCTTGAAACCTGATTACATTTCCCAATAAAACGCCCACTTTGACTGCTGCTGCTAGGAGATGTGTTGGCTTTTGGTTCATGGAGGTACACGGCATAAAAATAAACAGAAAAAAGGAGCTGGATGCTGCAGGGATATGAAGCAAAAGATCTTTCTACATGGAGAGCATCATCCTGCTTGGGACTGGGTGAACAGTGGGGCTGGCACTCGACAGAGATCTGGGAAATGAGGGAAACAGAGGAATTTCCCACACCTTCCATTCCACCTCCCCGCTGGAGCCCGAGCATCTCCAGCCCAACCAGCGCTGCAGTGGCGAGCGAATCGGTCAGGGGTGGGCGTGGGCAGGGAGAAAAAAACCAGCATAAAACTGCAGATGGAAGGATCTTTGCTCCCCACGAATCCTCTCCATCCACCCCTTCCCCCTGCCCATGGGATGGGTGCTCCGGGGTCTCTGTCCCCAGCCCCTTCTAGTGCATGACCTTGAGGGCCAGACGCCTGAAGGTTATTCGGGGGCATTGCTGTGTTAATCAAAGCTGCTTAATTCCCCCCCATAATCCAAGTGGGGATGGAGCCTGGCAGGTCCTTACCGTTATGTTTACATCGGACTGCGGGTGGAGGGAGGGAGGAGGGGACAGGGAGGGAGGGGGGAGCTGACGTGCTTGGAATAAAACCGTGCCACCTCCTCCTCCATCCCTCAGCGAAAAAAATCAAATGCATCTGTCCACCCCCCCAACCCCCCCTCCCCCGTGCCTATTCCCTTCCCAAAGTGTACACCCTGAAGAGGAGGGGCTGCACTGCAGCTCATCTCAAGGGGGCAAAGGTCTTGCAGGAACCCCCGACCTGATTTATTCAGGGCACAGCAATATTTCTTGGGATTAGTATTAATAAGAGCCTCCTGCACCCTCCTCTCCATCCCTCTGGGTTGAGCCCGAGGGAGGCAGCCGGGCCCCGCCGTGGGTACCAGGCCTTCGGATGGATGCATGGTCATGGCGTCTCTTCATCCCAGCCATTTCACAAGACAGAAAACAGGTTGTGTATTTATTTGGGGTTATTTAGGTCTTGTTTTCCTCTCCCTTGCTGCAGCTTTAAAAGAAAATCCATCCTGTTTGTGAGGGCTGGGTGCTGTGGGGCCGGCGGTGCCGCAGAGGGATGCTCTGCATGTAGTGCGGCATGGCAGGGATCTGCCTGCCGGGATGGGGGCAATCCCAGAGAGAATGCACCCCAAATCTCTTTCTTTCCCCCCTTTTTATTCACTACAGAGGAACCCTCTGGCAGTTCAGACCCTCCTGGAGGTCCAAGATGCAGCAGTGCACACCCAGGGTTGAGCAGGCGACCGACCGTGGGCTGCCGAATTGCAAGGCTGAGGTTTTTATTTTGGGGCGGATTTTAACATTCATCCCCCACCTGGTGCTGAGCGCGGGTCCTTCAGGGGGGTCCTGCCTCCGCCACCGCAAAGAGACGGGCGAGAAACCTCCAGGAACAAAGGAGAGGATGCAGGAACCCGCAAGGAAAGAGCTTTATTGGCACGACCCGACGGGCTCCTTGCGGCATCCGCACCGGCCGGGATGCGAGCCCAGGGGGAGGGATGGCCCCAAATACCTGCAGAACCCCTCGGCGGCTGCAAAGAGGCGTCCCAGGGAGCCCAGGCTGCTGTCAGCGTTCCCAAGGGCACCATTCCAGAGTTGAGGCTCTGTGCACGGAGATGCAAAGAGAGATGGGACCGCCCGCGCTGTCACCGAGGGCCCCCCGAATTTGGGACAGCTCTGCAGATGCCCTGAGGGGTGGGGGACTGTCCCCTGCAGTAAGGCCTGTCCTCGCCCAGTGCCAGGCACCTGCTGGGAGCACTGGGATGGGCCGGGATGAAGGGATGCGGGGCGGCCTCCAGCTGCAAAGAGAAGGGAGGGGAGGAGAGGGATGGGAGAAGGGAAAGGAGGTGAAGGGCCCCAGCGGGGAGCAGGGCAGAGCGGTGGGGATGGCTACAAGGGTGGAGGGAGAAAAAAAAAAACCCGAAATAAAAATAAAAGCGTGAAAAAGAAGGGGAAAAAGAAACCAATGGCGTGTCGGGGGGAGGAGGGGGGAGCAGCCCCTGTGCTGCAGAAGGCTCTGGGGGGCACCTGCTCCGTGTTAGGCCGCGGGGTCGCAGCATCCCTGCGGGGTCGCAGCATCCCTCCCTCCAGCCGCCTCCAGATTTTTGAATTTTATTTTATTTTCTGAATAATTCAGGTGCTGTTTCTCGCCCCCCCTCCTTCATCCTCCCCCCCCCTCCCCTCGGCTCCTCGTACACACACGCCTCTCGCCGGGGCTGTGTAAGGAGTATAATGAGGCAGCCGATGGGTAATTGGGATCTTTTGTAGGGAGGATGTATGGCTGGGGCAGCTGCTGGGGGGTGGGGGGGCAGCTGGGGGGGGGGACAGCATTACCATACAAAGGGAACAAATGACATGTTTATCCCTCCGAGAGATTTACGCCCGGCCTCGCCCTGCAGACACAGCGCTCCCCCCTTCTTCTACCCGGCACTTTTGATTTAAATTATAAGGATTAAAAGGAGAGGGAGGGCGGAGGGGAAAAACACACAAACAGCCACCGGAAAAAAAAAATCATAATAAAGCTTTAAAAAAAATAAAGAAAAAAAGCGGCTTTGCCTCAGCATCCTCACCCCCCTCCGCCGGGGGAGCAGCGTGAGCCCCGGTGACCCCAAGACCTGCCCTTGCTTTTAGCAGGGAAAAACCCCATCGCTCTGCGGAGAAAAGGCGAGAGAAAAGGCAAAGCACAAAGCGGCGGCAGCGGAGCAGCCCCGGGGGCAGCAGCCGCGTCCCCCCGGGGCCCACCCGCGGGGCACCCCCGAGTGACAGCTCCGCATTTCACACCCCGGGCTCCTGTGCTCGCCAGGACCCGCTTCTCCTTCACCCCGGAGAGCCCCCCTGATGCTGCCGTGCGTCCCCATCCCATCCCAGCGCATCCCATCGCATCCCATCCCGTGCCGCGCATCCCTGTCCGCCCCCTCCCCGCGCTGCGGTGCCACCTGCGCAGCGCTGCCTGCGCGCCCCGCGGCCGAGCCCGGGGGATGGCGGGGGGGATGCCAGGGGGTGCGGGGGGTTCCGCGGGTGCGGAGAGCCGCGGAGCCGCCTCCGGCCTCGATGCTGGTCAGCCTCGTTCTTGGCATTCACCGCGTGCCTTAATTGTATGGACATTTAAATCAAGGTCCGCTGTGAACACGGAGAGAGGGGCCTTTCCTCGGGAAGGAAGAAAATATAGAGAAGGAGAAGGGGAAACGGGGGAAAAGAAAAGAAGAAAAAGGGAGGGGGGATGGAAGGGAGGGGGGAGAGGGACCCCGCGGAGCCCAGCCTTTGTTCTCCGCGCCCCGCGGAGGCTCGGCGCGCCCTTCCCCATGGGCGGGGGGGAGGGGGGGGACAAAACCCAACCTAACACCCCCCGCCCAGCCCCGCCGTCGGAAAAAACCCACCCTTGTATCAAATCAAAGAAGCTCCGAGCTGTGGGGTGGGGGGCGGCGGGGGGGCCCCGTTACCTGCCCTCCGTCTCTGCCCAGCGCTGCCCGCTCTCTGCCGCCTGCCCCGAGCCCCGCCGCGCTGCTATAAGCGGGGGGGGGGGGGGTCTGGAGGAGCGCAATAAACCTTCCCCCGTTCGCCTGCTGCAGTCAATCCTTTCGCTCAGATCCCAAGTGGTGCAAAAAAAAGAGGAGAGGGGCCCATCTGGCTTCTCATCAGCTTTGTCAAGTCTTGCATACGCTAAAATGCTAATGACCTAGATAGCTCATGCAAAATGCAGCAGAGAGAGGAGAGGGAGGGAGCAGCGAGGGAGGGAGGAGGGAGGAGGGAGGGAGGGGGAAAGGCAGAGGGAGGGGGAGAGCCCGGGTGCATCACCCCCCCGTCCCCAGCACCCCCCAGCCCTGGCTGCCCAATGCACCTTGGTAGGTACGAGCCGGGCTTTGATTTGAAAGGTCACCCGGGTACGATGAAGGGGGGGGGCGGGCAGAGCCCACGGATAAACCGCCCTGGCTTCATCCTTCATCCCCCCCCGCCACCCCAGCCCTCCAGGGGGGAAGAAAGGGCGCGGGGGGGGGCGCTGGGAGCGCAGCCCCCACTGCATCCCCCCTCCCCCGTGGGGTGCTGAGGGGTGTCCTGTCTATCCAACCCCCCCTTTCCCGGCCCGACCCCAACCCAAACCCACCCCCCCCAAGAAGAGGAGCGAAGGAAATACCCCCTGCTGCAGCCCCGCCGTGGTCCCTCCGTCCTGCAGCCGGTGCGGAGCGCGGCCGGGCGCGTAATCCCGCGGAGGATGCTCGGGGAGGCAGGGGGTGGGATGTGCGCCCCGCCCGCGCTATGCGGAGGGGGGTGAAAATTATATATATAAATAAAAAAAAAATATATATAGAAAAGAAAAGGGAAGGGGGGGCTGGAGCCAGGCCGGCGGCGAGAGCGGAGCGGACGGCCGGAGGGTGCGGAGGGAGCGCGGAGCAGCCGGGCGGGCGCTGCGCGGAGCGCGGAGCTGTCAGCGGCGCCTTCTCATTTATCATTAGCCAGCCCTAATCTTGCTCGCTGTCCTCCTTCGGTGATGTTGATTCACTTTCCCTCCCTCCTCCCCCAGCCCCCCCCCCCCAACCACCCCCCCCCCCCGTTTTTTCCCGCACACCCCCTCCCCGTAAAGGATTATTCAGCCAAAAAAAAAAAAAAAAATCCCAGCTGCTGACTCCGTGCGCCGCAAACAAGGCGGCTGCAGCCCTCGCCCCCAGCCCCGCTCCCGCAGAGATGCTCCGGGTGTTGTCCGCAGAAATGCTGCCTTTTAAAACAAGGAGCGACCCGCGGGGAAAGAGCCTCCAGCCCTGCCCAGCTCCCCCCGCAGCCCCCCGCACCCTCCACCCGCTCTGGGGGGGCTTGGGGGGGGGAACCCCCTGCCCTGGCCCCCCCAAACCCCGCTGCGGAGAAAGGATGCTGCAGAGCTGGGTGCAGCTTTGCAGGGGGAGAGAGGAAAAAAAAAAGGTATTTAAAAAAAAAAAAAAAGAAAGTACCAATTTTGGCCGAGGCTTCGCTTTCTCTCCCCCTCCCTCCCTCACCCCCAGCACTGCTGGTTTCATGGCTACGCTACTGTAATTATGAATTCTTCTTCTTGCGACTCGCGTGTGTGCAGGGGCTGGGGGTGGCAGTGGCTGTGGCTGCGGCTGACATCACTGCAGTGGCGTGGGGCTGACAGCTCCCAGCGCTGCGCAGCCTGCAGTGGCTCCTCAGCTTTTTTTGCAGCCTCTCTTGCTGACAGTTGTCAGGGAAAAGGAAGGGGGGGGAATAATAATAACAATAATAATAACAATAATAATAATAATAATAATAATAATAATAATAATAATAATAATAATAATAATAATAATAATAATAATAGTACCCAAACCAAGGGACGAACCCACCCCATCTCACCGCGTTCAAGGTGAATTTCAAGGAGAAGAGCGCAGTTTTTGTTTGTGGCTAGGAGCGCACGCCGTGGTTATCCACGCGTCTATATCCAGGGATATCTACACATTCCCAGCATCACACCAGCCCTGGCTGAGCACTCTGTCAGACCCTGTAACCTTGTCAGGGTGCTGCACAGCCTAACCCAGGCTAAAACCCCAGCTCAAGCAGGCTCTGAAGGCAGGAAATCCTTTATTACTCGCCGGGTGATTTGGTGTCAAGGGCATGTGCCCACTCCTGGGATCTCTCTGCACAAGCTGCAGCTCCTGAGATCATTCCAGCGCTGCACCGAGTCACAGCGCACGTCTCTTCCTTCCATCCCTTCCCACTGCACGAACACAAACACATCCCTTCTCTCCTCTTTTCCTTTTTCCCTCCCCAGTCGAGGCCTAGAAGTTGCTGAGAAAAACCCGCATGGAAGCGTGAGAAGGTGTTTGGTACCCTGAGCGTGGGTCTGCGTGCTCAGAGAGGGGCAGGAGCGTCCAGCTCTGAGTAAGCACAAGAACCTTGGGCACATTGGGGGTCCAAAACATGTGGCTGGAAACCTCTGGGAGCCTTTACCCTTTCCCCTTAGTGCTGTCTCACAGTCCTACCGTTTGTGTTCCCATTGCCTTAATGACATTTCACCTAACGCATCAGATCTGAGGAGTTTTCAAGGAAAAGCTAGAAATTAGCTGTCAAAAATGGTTGGGGAGAGCCACCAGCTCAGCCACAGAAATCTTTCCACCTGCCCTTTATACCGTCACCCCCCTCAAAGCATGACACAATATTATTAGCTTAAAGAAAAAAACAACCCCAAACCCTATTTACCCTGAGAGAGCAACTCCACAGTACACCTCCCTTGAGCCGTTTGCAATTCAAATAAGGCCTCGAACAGCGCAGATTTTAAGGTCTGGCTGACAGAAGCCAACAGCCAGAGCATCCCTCTGAGAATGCCACGCTTCCAACCGCAGCTGGAGCCACAGGGCCACGCGAGCATCCGTCCCTGCCCCGCAGGCAGCTGCCCAGCGGGGACCGGGATGGGGTCACGGTGCTGCCTAATTCATCCCCTCCTTGGTTCCCTGCCCCGGAGATTTATGGAGAGCTGAGGTGGTTTATTTAAAAATAAATAGATGAGTTCCGTGGCAGGTTGGAGGTGAACGGTTGCAATTTCAGTACTCCCCTGAAATTACTTCTGCATGTTTTTTTATGAACATTTATTTTTTATCTCTCTGTAAGACCTTTCCTTTTGAGGAGCCGAAAGCACCTTGGGAGTCTGCAAAAGCCCTGATCCCAATGGCAATTTGAAGGAAGGAAATGCAGTTCTCTCTCTAAGACGGGAAACTGAGGATCAGGGGCTTTGGGGACATTTTGCCACCCATCCTTCATGGCTTCAAATGGAATGGACCCATGGATGGAAATTATGGGAGCAGCAGGGAGACACAGACCCAGAACAGGGCTTGCAGCCCTCAGGGCTGGGCAAAATGACTTTGTCAAATGGACACGGGGATTTTCCGCCTGAATTTCAGCTGACACGGGGCTGGATGTCACGTTATAAACCTGTGCTGGATTAAAGCTCAGAGGGCTCTTCCAGGGCCTTTTCCAGCTCACCCTCCTCTCCTGCCCGCCGCCCATCACGTTGGCCGAGGATATTTAAAGCCCGCTTGGAAATACATTACCCTCCCTTAAAAACATAAATCCTCGGACTTAAGCGGTGATCCATCCCCTCCCTGTGCACTATTAGCACATTAAGAAATTAAACGATAAAACTCCCAAAGATCCGATTGACTGGGATCGCGCCGCTCCATATGGCACGGCATATGTGTCCGGCCCTCGGCCGGGATGTGCTCGGCCACGCTGGGCTGGGAAAGGGGTTTCAAGGCAAATTCAGATGGATTCAGAGCTACTTTTTTTTTTTTTTTTCTTTTTTTTTTTCCCTCCTCTCACGACATTTCACTTCTCTGCTCCACCCCCAGCGCCAGAGGGAAAGCTGTGGAGGTGATGTATGTCCCTAAATAAGGATGCAGAGCCTGGCTTTGCTGGAGGAGGTCAGGTGAGGCTATTTAACGCTTTGCAGCCTCCTCAAAGGCTTTAGAAAATGATGCCAAATCCCCAGAGCCACCTCCCCACAAGCAGCTTCGCCTCTGCTGGGGATGATGGCAGAGGTGATGCCGGGGGAATGGGTCCCGGCAGGTGGAGGGAAAAAGTCCCTTTCCTTCCCTACCCACTCCAGGATAAATCCCCTTGCAGCAAACAAAAGGCTCTGGGCCTCGCTGGGAGCTTTCTCTGAGCGACAACGCAGGGCTTCTAAAAGCCTCTAGAGGCATTTTCACCACTTTGGTGGGATTTAAACCTTTCCTTTAATTTCTTTCTGGGGCTCACTCGAATTGTTAAGCGCTGGGAGGTGTGAGGGGAGCAAAGATGGCAGGTGGATTCATCCCTGTGCCTGGCACTGTGGGATGGACGGGTGGACAGAGCCTGCACCACAAAACTTAGCTCTAAACATGACCTAAACCAGCTCAGCAGGGATATACATGGAGAAAGGGATTAACCCCCCTCGCTCCCAGCCAGGAGCAACAAATCCCATTAACACCCCATCCCTGGGAGGGGAAACTCCGCATCCACCGGTCCCTGAAACAGGGACCTGCAGCATTGACTGAGTTATCTATTTCAAATAAAGATCACAGCCCATGGCAATGTCTCCTGCAGAAATTCTGTGATGAGAATTAGGGATTTTTGTGGGAAGCTTCGGTGTCGCTGCGAACCAGCCTGGCCGTGTTATCCTGGTGCAACGCCTGCGCCAGCTGCTCACCTCCTAAATAGTTAATTCCTGGAGACTGTGAGAAGGTTAAATATGTATCAGGATCAGAAGCAGTTACCTATAGCTCCCCTTTCTGCAAGATTTCTCAGGGTTACTCAGAGAACTGGGAGCGAAATTTGGCGAGAGGGGGATGAAAAATCTCCCTGTGCCTTAAAAACCCGTCTCTCCCCCAAGTGATTTGACTTAAAGCAGGGGAATTACTCACTGAGGTGATAGGTAGGAACCGTGCAAAATATAGTGGGGGGGAAAAAAAGCTGTTAGAGACAACAGCAGGAGAAAAACTCTGTTATCTATGGTAACAGTCTGGAGACTGATTTATCCAGCGTATAAATAGAGCGGGAGAGGCTTTCGTGCTGTAGACGCTCCGATGGGGAAGTGAGAGTTGATTTTACCCTCCCTTTTGGGTTCAGCTTGATAGGAAAGCTTCCCATTGATGCAGCAGCTCCATGGAGTGAGACATGGCACCAAATTCCAGAGGAAAAGGGCCCAAACTTTCTCTCCCCTCGCTGCCATGCTGGGTGTAGCCGTGGGATGCAATTCCAGCATCCCCCCCTTTCCCCACGTAGCCATTCCATCTTAATCAACATCCCAGCTCTCTCCAGAGCTGCCCTCTCCAAGCCCCCAAATATTATTGCTTTGTTTACCACTGGGTTTTATGGAGGATGAAAGCTGATGGACCAGATCCCTCTTCCAAGTACTTATTCCCTTCCGTACTTTAAATAATGTTGTTTCACCTACTGGCTGTAGAGAGAAAAAAAAACCCAGCAAACAAAACACCCCAAATCTCTTGTACTCCATGATTTATTTCTGAATTTTCATTGAGGGGGAAAAAAAAATCATCAAAAGGTCTCCAAGCTTCAGGTTTAAAACATACATCGTATTTAGGCAAATCTACTGGAGCAAGCACGGGGAAAAAGGGGAAGATGCAGTGTCGGGCTGGAGCCTTGTTCAGCATTTTGAGTAGTGTTTTAGAGGGAAAAATGTGGGGCTGGGAGGGAGATTTCAGGGCTTGTCTCGGTTATACCTGGAATGTTCATCTTTAGGAGCCACAAACCCCATTATGCCATTTGTTCCCCTTGTGTTTGGTGCCTCCATAATTTTAGGACAATTTGAAAAACCGATTAAACCCCCAAAACTCCTTTTGCCTTGCTGGGATTTGCTCTTTATTTTCTAGGCTGCTCTGCCACAGCAGCAGCAGCGGCCTTGGAATCCCATTGCTCCCGTTTTTCCAGCGACATCTCCCAGGGTGTGCATTCCCCTATTGTTCCACAGGTCAGCAGAGAGCCCTGAATCAGGTAAATGCCATATCCTACAGTATCCACGTCTGCCTAGCATGTGTTTCCCCAACGCAGATTCCACTGGCATGGAGGAGCAGATGGCTCAGGTAGCGGATTTAAAGCTGTCCCAGCCCACCCCCAGGCCTGACCTATATCCAGGATGAACGGATGGATGCCAGGAATACCTTTGCTTTCCCCCATGTCCATCATACATCACTGGATTTGTTTTTTCCCTCCCCAGCAGCTGTCAATAATGTAAAAAAGAAAAGAAAAAAGGTAAAAAAAAAAAACCAAAACAAAAGGCAAAAAAAAAAAAAAAGCAATACCTTCCTGACTGATATTTACACAAGTAAATATTTTTTATGTATATACAGGCAGTATGAAATGATTTTTAATGAATTATCTGTGAGTGAAAACAGTTCTGTAAATCAGCAGGGCTGCGGGCAATTTTTACCATATGTCGGCTCGCATTTGTATCACGGAATTTGTTGTGGCGAGGACGAAATATCTGCTTTTCTTTCCTTGCTGATGTGCTAGAATTAGGATCTACATAACTCAGTCCGTTTAAGCAGGAATATTGTCTGGTTTTATTGGACTATTATTAATGCAAAGGAGGCCGTTCCCTATTCGGCTCTGCACACCCAGACAGCGAGAGCTGCACGGGAGCAGGGAGAAGCCTGAATTACATCAAAAATCCCTATTTTTTCCCCCATAAAGTGTCCCTCAAACCTTCCTCCAGCAGGTTTCCAAGAGTAAATCAGCAACGCGCACAGCAGAAAGGAATATCTGTAAAATATAAGCTATGCTCTGCTCTGCACATCCATCCTCCCTTCCCCCTCCGTAAAATAACATCTGAATTCCTAATGGCAATAAGGATGAATTACTTAATGTATGGAGGGGGGGCTCAGGCTAAAAAAACACATCCCAGGATAATGCTGGGCTTTAACAGCACTGTATTTACCCCTAAAGCAAGGGGGTGAAACAGAAACCACAGCCCCAAAACGAGGAATTGACACCTAACACCCCGCAAAATGCAGGTGAAAACTTCTGCCTGATCCAGGGTAGGAATAAATTGAATAAATTGAATAAATTGCTCCTTAATTTAGGTACTAAACCCAGATAAAAAGTAAGGGATGGGGGTGGGGGGGAAGTTTAACACAAAACCAAACCAAAACTTGCTATGTATATCACATATTCCTGCATTCCGGGGATTTTATTTCAGAGCTGTTAACACCGAGGAAACATTTGAATTATATTTTATAAAACAGTGTCGCAGGGACGATCTCCAGCCTGATTCTCCATCGTTTATTCGGGGCTGAATGGGAAGGTGGGGGGGATGTCAGCCAGGAAAGGCCTCTGGGAAGAGTGGTCCTGGATCTGCACCCCAAACAAAGAGAGGTCACCCCTGTTTGTATCCAGGTCCTGCACATCCAGGGATTTGCCGCTGGCTTCAACGGGAACAGGATGCTTTCCCTTCTGCCCATGGGAATATTCCTGGACGCTGCCTAAAGCAGGGGGAGGGAAGGGAGAAATGTAGAAATTTTTTATTATTTTTTTTCCAGAGAGAATGAAAATAGTAAATAATAAAATACTTTAAAAATCCCAAAGACAATTTCTGCCCCCATTTTCACCCCTTCTCCCTCTTTGCCAGGCCAGGACGCAGCCTCGAGCCAGAGGACGGCAGCGATTCTGTAATGACGTAATGCTGAGATGGAAAATGTCATAACCATTTGTCACCAAACGCCCCGTGCACCCAGATGAAGCAAAGAGTGTGAGACTGACAGGGCTGATGAAAAACAGCACTTAAGCTAATTTTTTTCCTCCTGCTAAACTCCATTGTGCACTATGCAAATCTGATTGCGAAAGTGGGACATTATCAACACTTTAACGCTAGTTAACTTTGGGAGATGATACTCAGAGCAATCAACATAAACTTAGCATACAGTAACTTAAATAACAAAAATGTTTCTCTGCTTCTGCTGCTTCGGCGCTGGCATTTGGATCCAGGCATGTGATGGATTGTGCCGTGCCTGGGAACAAATTAAAAATACAGCGCCTCAGATCACTGGTGGCAGCAGCGGAGAGGAACGGGGTTTAAGCCAGAATAACAATAATGGCAATTAGACACCAACCTGGCCTGAATCATCCCTGTCCTGTGAGCAGTTATTGATTATCAATAGGCTCATATTTGCTTAGACCACATCCCTCATCCCTCTGGTTCCCACGCCAGCCAGAACTGACCTGCTCCTGACAAATCCACATTCCAGCAGCTCTTAAATTTATCAAGCTCCTCAAAATACTCTTTCCCCCCTCTCTTCAAGGTCCAATTTTTGAGAACCGCAGTTTTCCTCTCCTTTTTCTCCTGGAAAATAAATTTCTTTATCCCTCGGCGAAGAGCATTGCGAACCCTAAAGGTCACCCTCCCAAAGAAAGGAAGGATAACCCGCAATTTGTTATTTTTAAAAGCTCACAGCGGTGGGAGAGGTGAACTGATGGAGAGGACAGGACGCATCTCCCTCGTTAGCATTCCCCCTGTTCCCCCGCAGCAACGGGGAACGATAATAACACCTTAATATCTCCCAGCGGGGCTCAAAAGAGCTGGAAAAATAGGATTTAGGGTGTGTGATGGGAAGGAAAACAAAAAATATAAAAAACCCCCACGGCCCGTGGTGCAGCTGGAAAGTTGAAGGTGGATTTTGTGTCGTGGTGGTACTGATTGGGATGTTAACAAACCCGGAGTGTGGGGAACAGAGGGAGGTTGGATCCCAGCCAGCTCCTGCTGCTGGCCCAGGCCTGGAATGGTGCCTGCTCTGATACGGCAACAACCACTTCCCCAGCCCAGGTCTGCCCGGGGTTTCTCCTAAAAATGTTAATTAAGGCTCACACGCTGAGCAAATTACAGGGAATTAGCTCTATTTTGCATATGTGGAATTAAGGTGTGAGGAGAAGCACCTGGATGAGGGTGGCCCAGGGAGTCCACCAAGAACTGAGCTCCACCTTCACAGTCTGAGCCCTGTGCTGAGGTCTGAGCCTCATCTGGTCCTCTCCTGAGCTCATCATACCCAGGTCATTAACAGAACACAGGAATTCATAGTAATTATTAGAGAACCACAGAATCATGGAATACCCTGAGTGTCAAGGGACTCATGAGAATCATCGATTCTCAGCTCCTGGCCCTGCACAGACACCCCAACAATCCCACCCTGTGCCAAGACCGAGGTTAATGGGTTTGGTTTCCAAAAATGGACTCACTCAGATTGCCCAATTTTATCCATTTCCAGAAGTTCTCCCATCTCCATGTGCAGAAAATGCAGTTGGTTCCATCCCCATTCCCGCTCTCAGCATTTTCTTCAGCTGAATTAGGTGTTTATAGCTGGTATTTCAGGCACAATTAGAATCTGCTTTTATTTGTTAATACTTTTCCCACTACAGCCCAAATCCCTGAGGTGCATCCTTCCTGTCACCACCCAAACTGCAAATTCCAGCTCTGTGGAGAAAATGTCCTCTCCCAAAAGGGATAAACCATTGTCCATTTATGGGATATCCCTGGCTGAGCCTTTCAGCTGTGACCTCCATTTGTTGGGATTGGCAGAAAAAACAATGGCACCTTTTCCAAAATTCAGGAGATGCCAATACTTACAGAGAGATAAGTAGAGCATGAGTCTACCATGGCCAAGGAAATAATATATAATATAATATAATATAATATAATATAATATAATATAATATAATATAATATAATATAATATAATATAATATAATATAATATAAATAATTTTTATTATATAATTATATTTATTATAATTATAGCCAAGGAAATATCTTCCATCTTGGGATGACTGATTGCAGAGGTGCACCAAAGTGCAGGGATTTTCTCCTTTTGGAAGTTAGGGAATGCATTTTATGGATGAAGAAACCAAAAAGGATTCCACTGGACTAGGTTTGACACCAGCTCCATGGAGAATGGGCAAGGCTTGCTGCTGACAGCATCCCACCAGAGAGCACAGAAAACCCTTCTTAGACAATTCTTCAGGGCTTAATTTATTTAAAAATAGCAAAATGTGCTTCAGCTCTTTGATAGAGTGAAAGAACAAGGCTTACAAAACACCCAGGTCTGGTGAGGTGGGATTCACCCCCTCAAACTTCAGGAATGTTGTTGCCCAGTGCCAAAATCTTCTCCAAGGTGTCTCTGAACCAGCAGCAATTTGGGGGCACCAAGGGAAGGCTGAGACTGCACATGCACCCTGTGGTGACAGCTCCCCTACCCCAAAGACAAGGCCTCATGGCCAAGGAGAGAGAGTCTGGAACTGGTTTATTTATTCCTGTAATTTATCAATCCTTTGAAGTATCCAAGGCGAGATTGAACAGGGCTTGGAGCAGCTTGGGATAGTGGAAGGTGCCCATGGCAGGGAGTTGGAACAGGATGAGGTTTAAGGCCCCTTCCCACCCAAACCATTCCATGATTCATGGCAGGTAGGATCTGGGGCAGCAGTGCCCTGGTAGCCAGAAGGACATCTGTGTCCTGGGGGCATCAGGACAGGAATGTCCCTCAGGATGTCCCAGGCCCAGCAGGGAGAGAAAAGGGCTTGTCCCACTCTGCTCTGCACTGGGGCGGCCTCACCTTGAACACTGTGAGCAGTTTTGGGCACTGCAAAGTAAGAATGATCTAAAGCTGTCAGAGGGCATCCAAAATAGGCTACAGAGATGGTGAAGGACCTGGAGGGGAAGCCTTATGAGAAGCAGCAGAGGTCATTTGGTTTGTTCAGCCTGGAAAAGAGGGGACAGAGGTCAGGCCTCACCGGGGGCTGCAGCTCCTCCTGAGGGACAGCTCCAATTTCTGTTCCCTGTGACCAGGAACAAGGCCCAGGAACAGCTGGAGCTGTGTCAGGGAAGGTTTGGGTTGGATATCAGGGAAAGATTCTTTTCCCAGAGGGTAGATGAGCACTGGAACAGCTTCCCAAAGAATGAGAACGGTACCAAGGCTGTCAGAGCTCCAGGAGTGTTTGGACAACACTCTCAGGGATGCACAGCTGGGATTGTTGGGGTGTCCTGCATAATCTTGGTGGGTCCCTTCCAACTCAGGACAATCTGTGATTCTCTGATGCTGGGAATTAACTGGAGACCACCTTCCTCTGGCAGGAAACCTTCTCCTGTTCGTGTGGCAGCTCAGGAGGGCAGCTGAGGTCAGGCAGCACAGAGCTCTCCTCGTTCTCACCCAGAGCAAAGGCACTCGGGCACTGAATTTCTGAAGCTGTAACAAGCCCAGTCCTGGTCCCCAGCTGCCTCTCACAGCCATCAGCAAAGTCCTGGAGTGAGAGCATAAATGCACTTGTTCTGCCTCTCTAAGTGCAAGGAAACTGTCTCAACAAAGAGGATGAAATATTTCTCGTGGCTTTCCGTAAGTAAAGGCAGAGAAAGCGAGGCAGACAGCAGCTACTCGAACCACTCCACCCGGAGAGTCCTAGCCTACAAGAGCTTTGTGGGAATGCTGGGACAAGGCTTTTCTGCCACAGATGAACCTCCTGCTGCTTTGCCATCTCTGCCTAGGTTCCCTTTTCTGCTCTTCCAGCCCTTGGTTTCATAATAAAATAGTGGTCAGGGCTGTGAGGGATGAGTGAGAACAGTCCCCTATGGCCTCTTATCCTGCTCTCCATTGTATCCCTGAAATCCATGTTGCTTCCACAGTGGATTTTTGCATGGGCAGGGGCAGTGGGATGCAGGGCACCACCACCACTAACCTCAAAAATCAAAGCAAATTCCCACAAAGGAATTGTGCTGTTGGGGCTGCCTTGGACCTCATTTTAAACAGGCAGACGATGGGGTTGTCCTCCACCAAGTGATGTCCACCCCAAAGAACCTGTTCAAAGCCTCCTCCTGCACTTGGAATGGAGGCCAAGAAAATGTCCCCATTGCTGTCACATCATCTCAAATCAAAGCTGGCTTTTTTGTCACTTTGAACAGCCAGGATCTGCTCTCATCCTGTGTTTTATACACGGTCAGCAAGAGCCAATCTCTTTCATAACAGGAGCACATCCAATTAAACTGGCAAACAATATTACATTTTCCTATTACTTTGTGTAGAACATCCTTTCTGGTAAAGAGAAGCCCAGAGGTTATAGATATCTTAGGGATTTCTTTTTCAGACTCTTACATGGCTGAATCTGTGATCTCAATTTGAATTAGCTGGGACCTGCTGTTGGGGCTGTTTGTTGTTAGATGTCACCAGTGATGGTGTTGCCAGAGAGGCTGGAACATAACAGACTCAAAAGGACCTGAGGTCAAGGGCAATGAAGTTTAAAACACAATCTCTTCTTGCTTGGAGATATTTTTGCACATGTATATCCTGAACAGAAAATTCAGGAGAATAATGCTTTCAAGTGCAGTCTGAATGAAGTCACAGGGAAAAAGGCAATATATTTTGTAATGAATTCGTTTAAACAACTCAGTGATATTGTTGATTTGCTGCTCCCTGGATTGTAATTTATTAGAAATTGCTTCTGATGTTTACAGGATGCATAAAGAGCAGTTCGATGTAAATAAGGAGCTGCTGTATGGTTAAGTGTCCCTTCTGGTGAATTAAATAACTAGGTGAAAAGACTTCTTGTGTGTATTTATTCCACTTCCCACTTCAATGTCATCTTGGCTCAGTTAACCAGAGGAGAAAAATCAAATTGCAGGGGAGCATTTCCCCATTTTTGACAAAATTATATTTTGATTATGGCTTGGAGACCCCCAAACTGCTCTGTGTACTCTGCTGCCCTCCTCACCCCCTCAGCCTGATCACCCCAGGGACAAATTTAGGGGTAAGATGCCACCATGTGAGGCAGAAATTGTCCTTCCACCACTATGCCAGGGCCTGAGTGCTGAGCCCAGCACACGAAAACTGCTGCCAAACCAGGGGGGATGGAGCACGAAGCCTCCTCAAGACAAAGCTCAGGACACAACTCAAGGCTCACCTTTTCGGCAGAGGGATTTGCTTCATGTGGGGCTTGCTGCCCATGTGGGAATAAATCTGAAAATCTGTACACAACCATCTCCAATGCATCAGGCAAATCTTGCACAGCCAGGGCTAACCAGGAATTGTAATATGTGGATTCCTTAAAGCACCTGAAAAGGGATGTCAGGATCTATCCCAGAGCCATGACTTTTTCCAGAGTGCCTAAAGAGGGTTATACAGACATAATTTAGCTGGATTGAACAGTCTAATCTGAGATTTACAGGATTGGCAATGATCTCTGCCCCGCTAATCAATTCTTGTGGTGCAAGAAGGAGCTTGGGAATGCTCAGCCTTGGTGTGAGGTGCATCAATTCTTCCCAACAGGTTTATTCCTCCACCAGTTGTTTGTTGATCGTGATTTCACGATCACAGACAGCCCAACAGAGCAGATCTGTGTGTTTTACCAATTTACAGTCACACTTTGAATACCAGCACTCAATTCTACCATTAAGCAGCCCTCCCCTTAATGCAGAAACATCTTGACAGGCCCCAGCCAGGTTTTATTCCACAGCATCCCACATTTTCTCCAAGCACTGGTGCCAGCTTGTTGTACAGGGGGATCACCCTCCTCTTACCACCAAGGCTCAGTGTTCTGTAAATCCCTCATAGTCTTCAAAACATAGATTTTTTTGACTCATTCTCCAGTGTCACCCCAATATTCCAGAAAGTCCTTTAGGAAACACAAAATGACTCCTCCTCCAGGGCAGCATATGATTATCCTTGTGCTTTGCTTTCCCTGAAGGGTTTGGGCACATATGGAAGATGAATTTGCTGGGGCTGCTCTTACAGACACAGAATGATGGAGTGGTTTGGGTTGGAAGGGATGCCAAGATTATCTCATTCTGCTTTGTGCCATGGGAAGGGAGAACTTCCACTATCCCAGATTGCTCTGAGCCCTGTCCAACCAGGGTTTGGACACTTCCAGGGATGGGGAAGCCTTGGCTTCTTCTTCCCACAACCATGTCCTGTGTCTTGTGGTACTTCTGCCAGTGGGAAGAAGATGGAGCTGGGAGGAAAAAAACTGCTGGCTAAAATGGGGGTAATGATCTAAACCTAACCTAAAAAAGGGGAGATTCAGACTAGAGTGAAGGAAGACATTTTTTTATTATGAGGTTGAGGATGTTCTGGCACAGGTTTTCCAGAGAAGCTGTGGCTGCCCCTGGATCCCTGGAAGTGTCCAAGGCCAGGCTGGACAGGGCTTGGAGCAACCTGGGATAGTGGGAGGTGTCTCTGCCCATGGCAGGGGGTGGAATGAGATGAGATTTAAGGTCTCTTCACACCCAAGCCATTCTGTGATTCTATGAAATCAAAATATCTTCTCTTTGTTTCTCTTCCATGCTCTGTGACCATATACCGAGTTTGGCTGTCAGAATTCAATCACCAGTGCAGTTCCTGAAGCAGAAGAGACTCTTAACTTGTTCTTCTTCCTGTATCTAGGCAAAGAGCTGCTTGTGACACAAGCTGATTTAGAATTAACTCAATCATACTTTGATTTTTTTTCTCTGAGCAGAAGCACAGTGTTCCTGAGGTTTGATCTTGCAGAATGCTGGATGCTCTGGGCCTGATCTATGATCCATGACCAGGATCCATTCATGGTCACTTGTGGCATGTCTGGAAGGCATTTGCAATGTGGATTTAAATTCTGTAAAATATGTGCTGTGCTGTTGACATGAAGGAGTTTGTTCTACTGTCAGTGCTGGGTCACAACCTAGAATCAGAATGGTTTGGGTTGGAAGGGACCTTGAATATCATCTCATTCCAACCCTCTGCCATGGGCAGGGACAACGTCCACTATCCCAGCTTGCTCTGGATGGAGAGATGCATTTGGACCTTTTCTCTCCAGGTGCTCCTCTTCTGTCCTGCTAATGGAGCCATGTTTAATGGCAAAAGACACTTTTTTTACACTTCAAATGCTCTTAGATTTGGCTTTCCTGGATTCTGGTGGGACAGGAGAATAAAGCAGCGAGGAAATTAGAGAGGGAGGAAGCTCATTAGCGAATGGAGTGCTCCTGCTCTCTCCTTTCTTCTGAAGCCTGATGAATGCTACAAACAGGAGCAGAAATTCAGGAGTCAGCTCTGGGAGGGCTGTGATTACCTCGGAGTTCTGCTGGGATCCTGCCACCCCACAGCTGAGCTGTGGCCCCGTAGAGCACAGACCTGCAAATGAAGCCCCCCCTGCCACGCTGGGCTGGCTCAGCTGAGCTCAATGTGCCAGCAGGCAGCAGAGACGGTTTAATATTTATAACCTGATTTGACCACTTAATATATTCAGCCTATTTTTAAGCTGCCTTGCTCTGCATGGAGGGACAGCTCACATCACATGGAAGGTTCCTGGAGGCACCTTGAGGAGATTTGCAGGTGATGGTCACATTTGAAGGAGAGGGTTTCACCCTTCTTTTGATTTTCCAGCAGTGGGAGAGGGCTGGTGTTGGGTGGATTAGGGTGCCTGGGAATAGCATTGCCTTGGCCAGGGTGGGATTTGCTGTAATTGCATCAGGAATGTTCACCCAAATTTGCTCTGGTTTATGCTGTCCTGGAAAATGCCCCTGCTGGTGCTTTAGGAAGAAATTCTGGAAGCAGTTCCCAACCACTGGTCAGTTTATTTACAAAAAGAAGGATTGAGGTAACGAGAACACACCACTGTGAGGCGAAATAAGCACCAAATACAACTTTTAAAGCCCACAAACTTGTTATCATTCATGTCCTAGTGAGAGACCAGAAGGTAAATCTATAGGAAGAGGAGCTGAAACCAGTCTTGTTTAGATTATGTAATTACAAGTTTGACTATTTTCAGTATCACTAATCCGAAAAAGTAAGCAATGTCAGCAGAAAATTAGGCAATGTGGGAGGAAAACTTGGTGAGTATTTTGGGGTTTATTTCTGGAGATCAATTGTTGGCTGAAACAGGGAAATTCAAGCAGTTGATGTTTCATTTCTGTTGTACACAGAGCTGGGAGGAGTCAGTGGCTTTTGGGGAGGGAATTTGCAAGGGCCACAACACTTAAATGCTATTGTCTCCAAATGGAGATCTTTTTTTTAAATGAAATTTTGGGGGTCTGAGAATTATTTATCAACAAGTGTATGAAAGAGAAGTGGCTGATGATGAGGAGCTAAACTTCCTGTCTCCAAACCAGCCTCAGCTAGATGAGATTTGTGCCCACACAGGTGCCTGTGAGTTATTTGAATTGTAAATAAAATATCCCCAATTGCTCAGACAGTGAATGTGAGGGTGAACCCAGTGTGTGATGTGCCCAAATTTGGGGTTACACCAGATGTGGGTCCAGGTCTCCTGGCTTTCTGTCTCATCACTCCTCCCACAGCAGGCAGCAAAAGGTGAGATTAGGAGGTTGCATTTCAAATGAGAACTCATCACATTTTCCCCTCCGTGATGTGACTGTGCTGAAGTCAGGCCCCCTACAATTTTGGGGGAAAGCTGGTGCAATAGGAATTGGGATCATCCAAAAAAATGGGTCTAACCCTAGGAATGCTAATAGGCCAGGATGGGTTTTGAGCCCAGCGATCCTGATCGCCGTTCATCCTCAATTCTTTCCCATCTCAGTATCACTAAACCAGCCTCAAAATGACTGAATCCAAGCCTTCCCTGATCTCCCCAGCGGTCTCTCAGGACAAACCCTGAGAGTGGCTGTGCTGAGCAAGGGCTAAAGAAGAGACAGGGGATTTAGGCTTTATTTCAGGAGCAACATTCCAATGCATCATTCCCGAAAGAACAGGAGCGGCCGAAGGGCTGGCGGCTTCCTCAGAAACCCAGGTGAAGCTCTGGGCAGGGCTTGGAGGGTGGTTCAGCCAAACTTTTAGAATAGAAGTCTCTGTAATAGGATTAAGGGGTGCCAGCCAACGCGGGAAAGGCTTGGAGAGATTAGGGGAGGCATTGGGAGGGAGGATTAGTGGGACATACAACAAAAACGGAGGCCAGGAGGGTGCACTCAGCGCTAGGGACAAGTGGTGCCACGTGCCACACACACTCAGGGTTAGCCACCCTCTCCTGGGCAGCCTGGACTCGCTTCCCAGTGCCAGAGGGCAGGGATAGATGGGATATTGGGAAGGAATTGTTGGGTGTGAGGATGGTGAGGCCCTGGCACAGGTTGTCCAGAGAGGTGGTAGATGGTCCATCCCTTGAAGTGGTCCAAGGTCAGGGCTTGGAGCAACCTGGGATAGTGGAAGGTGTCCCTGCCCATGGCAGGAGGATTGGTGACCTCTAAAGGTCCTTCTCAATCCAAACTCTTCTATGATTTTCCAATGCCTGTTATTGGAGGAGCCATTTTCCTGTGCTGTTGGGTATTTATTGCATCATGAGCTTCATCTGCATTTCCTGAAGCTGTGCAGTGAGAAAGTTGCAATTGGAATCTTGGAATTTAATTTAGTGGCTGCCTGGTTGTTGGGCAGTTCTTCTGTATGGTGTGCCAGACATAATCATATTCCATCAGAGGCAGAATCCATGCTACTGCAGGCTCTGTATGGTTATAAAAACTGAATCATGGAAAGGTTTGGGTTGGAAGGGACCTTAAACCCCACCCCATCCCCTGCCATGGGCAGGGACACCTTCCACTGTCCCAGGTTGCTTCAATCTCCATCTAGCCTGGCCTTGGACACTTCCAGGGATCCAGGGGCAGTCACAGCTTCTCTGGGCACCCTGTGCCAGGGCTCCACACCCTCACAGCCAGGAATTCCTTCCCAATATCCCATCTAAGCCATTCCCCCTTGTCCTGCCTTAAACTTCAGACACATTCCAAATATCAATACAGCAAACCAGAAGAGAACAGAAGTGGACGAGGTTCACATCTCTTAATGACCTTAAAAATCTTTTTAAAGGCCTGCAATGGATTTTTTTTTCTGGTATAGTCCCACTCCTTTGGGACCTTCTCTTGGTGTAAACTTGTGCTGATACAATCTAACATCTGAAATAAATCTGCAGTTGAGGTACTCCTTTAGATCCCAATCTTATAAAACTCGGAGTACCATCTCCACCTGGAGCAATTGTGTTGTTTTATTTCACCTCTGGCTGCAGCAGAGGATCTTACAGACTTTTTTTATAGGGCTGAACACTATTTCCCATCTTCTCAATGCTCCTGTTGTGAGCCTTGAAGGTGGTTCTGACACTTTACTCTTCTCTCATGAAAAAAAAACAAAAAAAAGGCTACAAGATCTTCCTGAACAGCCTCTTCATGTTAAAAAATACATTTCTTCACTAAATTCCCTTGAAACATGGCAGGTAAAGTACTTTCACCTGTTTACTCAAGTGTGTATCATATTTTCTGCATCGCTCACACAAACAGAACCTGGATCCATCCCGCTCCTGGAATGTGCTACCACAACTTCCTCTTCTAAGAGATAAGGAGCCAAGGAGGAGAGGGGCCAGGCTGGACCTGTTCCCATCAAAAAGGAGGGACTGGTGGGATGTGTGAAGCTCAAAGGCAGCCTGGACCATGGAATGGTGGAGTTGGGGACCCTTGGGGCTGCAAGGAGGGTGCAGAGCAAGCACATTACCCTGGACTGCAGGAGGGTAAATTTCAGTCTCTCCAGGGATCTTTTTGGGTCAGTCCCATGGGATAATGCCCAGGAAGGAAAAGGGGCCCAAGAAAGCGGGTTGATATTCCAGGATTGCCTCATCCAATCTCTGTTTCCATTGTTTTCTACCTCAGGCCATTATTTACAAATCAGATATAAGACCCAAACTTCATGTCCTCGAGGACCAATATCCATCTTAAAGTAGGATCTGTCAGAAACAGGAAATCTCAAGTGTTTTGGAACCCAGAAATCATCAGCAGCATGACTCTGGAATGGTTTTGGCCTGGGATAAGTTTTGCCAAGCTAAGAGTTTCTGAAGATGGATGGCTGTGTCAAGGAGGTTGGATTAGATGACCTTAAAGGTGCCATTTTTTTTACCCCAGGCCATTATTTACAAATCAGATACAAGACCCAAACCTCATGTCCTTGAGGACCAGTATTCATCTTACAGTAGGATCTGTCAGAAATAGGCAATCTGAAGTGTTTCTGAGCACAGAAATCATCAGCAGCATGACTCTGGAATGGTTTTGGCCTGGGATAAGTTTTGCCAAGCCAAGGGGCTCTGAGGATGTCCTTGCTTTTGTCAGGGGGGTTGGATTAGTTGACCTTAAAGGTCCCTTACACTCCAAACTATTCTGTGATTTGATGTTTTTGTGGAATAGTCCTCAAACCCAGATTAGGGGCAGATCCTGGCACTGTTCATTTCACCAGGACAAATGTCCTGGAATCCCAGCCTGTTATTGGAGGAGCCATTTTTCTGTGCTGTTGGGTATTTATTGCATCATGAGCTTCATCTGCATTTCCTGAAGCTGTGCAGTGAGAAAGTTGCAATTGGAGTCTTGGAATTTAATTTAGTGGCTGCCTGGTTGTTGGGCAGCTCTTCTGTATGGTGTGCCAGACATAATCATATTCCATCAGACACAGAATTAACCAGTGTGTCCTTCATTGCTAAGTGCAGCACAGGCCCACTGGCCTTCCTTGTTTGTTGTTTTGCTTTTTTTCTTTATTTATTCCATGACACATGTAAATACTGTTATTTGGACTCTTGTCTGTGGGCCTTGGAGTGCTGAGTTATGCTGGTAAAAAAGGATGGCAAAAGAAAAGGTGAAAATGCCAAGATGGAATGGCCAAGCAGTGGTTTTAGGTGAGTTAAAATAACAGTGAGATAAAATATCACACAAGCTCAGCCTTGTGGTTGTCATGCTGTTAATAATAAATATTGTGCCAGGACTGGGAGAGGAAGAGGAGCTGATGTTGGAATTGAGTCTGGAGGAGAAACAAAGAGATTTTGTGTCTATCCATGGGCACAATGGTCACTTTTCTTATAGTCCTGAGATAATATCACCTTTAGGTGATGTGGCAGCCTTGGCAGAAGGGGGAAAGTCACCTCCTATTGCTCTTCCATAGCTGGGTTCCCTTCCCAGTTCCCATCAGCTCAGGGCAGTGCTGAATCCACATCTCTCTGCACCCATTTCTGCCAAAAATCCCAGAGAAACCCCAAGCAGCACAAAGTGAAATTATCTGGACTAAGGTAATTTTCCAAACCTGCATGGAGAGCTTGAAGCACAAGGAAAACCCACATATTGAGGCTGTTTCTGCTCTTAAATATGGAGCTCTAAGGAGAAATAGATAAAACTGAAGGATTGAAAGGAACCCCCACAGAACAAGGTACATTCAACACAAATGCCTTTGAAAGAAGATGGCATTGGGCCAGTGTCAAATTATGACAGAAAGTCATCTAAAATAACAATTAATTAATGGACATCCCTATCAAAGCTTAAATTCATTAATAACCACTGAAATGATGAAGTGACAACCAATAGCAGCATTTAAGCCATGGCTTTTCGTGAGCTGCTGCTGGACAGCTCATCTCAGGTGAGGGGCAAGAGCTGATTCAGGTTTTGACCAAAAAAATTATTATTACGAGGATGCAAACAGAGTTATTCTGTCGGGCCAGTGATGTCAGAAACACCACGTGGAGATGCTCCATGCAGCTGGAGGGCTGCTGGGAAGTTTGTGGAAGGCGCCCAGATCCCTTGGAGAAGCTCAGCTGCGGTCCCTCAGCAGCCGCTTGTGCCTGCCAGAGGTCCTCAGCTGACTTTATTTCCTGGCTTCACCTCCCAGTGCTTCCCTGTCCTCCTTTGCTCCCTGTTGGAAGCCCTTTCCCTCTGGCAGATTGGTGGTGTGGCAGGGAGTGTCCCCAGTGGCCCTGTTGCCATCTGTCCCCCTCCCGCCAGCACAATCCAGAGGCAGGGATGGACTCCCTGAGTGCTTCCAGGGGTCAGATTTTCCCTCCTATCACTGCTGAGGGGAGCAAATATCTCTTGGTGGGATGCAGGCACCTCAAAACTCTGCCCAAGAACGGGACAGACATTGCCCTGCCCAGTGAAGACAAAACGAGGCTGCCCCTTTGCTGTAGGGTTTGCTCCAATCTGTCACAAAAATAACTTATTCCAAGGCGAGCCGGTCCCGGGAGGGAGCAGAACTCCTGGTTGCTCTTCTGGCTTCATCTTTTATCCATCCCTGCGGCTTTTCCCTCCCCTGCCTGCTGCTAATCAGCATTCCTTGCAAAGAGCAGCTGCTAATCTGCAGCAGGAGTTGGTGTGTGCAGGGTGTGGGGAGGTGGTGGGGTGCTGAAGGGATACCCTTCCAGCAGCCTCTGCTGCAGTGGCACCCAAACACCCCTTTTCCCAAAAGGGATGCACCTTAAAAAAGGTGCATCCACAAAAGAAAAGCTAATTTGTAGCACTTCATTTTGTTGAGGAAAAAAAAAATAATAATTGTTTGTCTTTGTGTGTGTGTTTGTGTGCGTGCTCGTGTGTGTATATAAATACATATATATATTTTCCCCTCTAAAACAACTCGCTTCCCTTTGGGAATAAAGGGGATCTTTAAAAATGCAAAAATTCCTTCCAGACAGTTTGTCATGTCTTACTAGAAACAGCCAACCCTATTAGCAATTTAAATGATGCCTTCCATTAGCATAATTTTTAATGAAGCAGAGCACGTGTTTCACATTTGTGTTTCTGACGTGGTGGGGAGGAAGCACTCGGACACTCAATGAGCATCAGGAGAAATTGGCTCTGAGAAGATCAGAGGGATGAGGCATGAGGGATTCCTGGCCAGGACTTCATTTGGGATGTTTTCCTGCAAGTGGTTTTGGCTTAAAGTAATTTTCATAAAACCCCAGAATGGTTTGGAAGGGACCTTGAATCGGTGCCACCCCCTACCATGGGCAAGGACACCTTCCACTGTCCCAGGCTGCTCCAAGCCCATCCAACTTGGCCTTGGACACTTCCAGGGAACCAGAGGCAGCCACACCTGTTCCATCACCCACATAGTGAAGAATTTCTTCCTAATTTCTAATATCTTCCCAAAATTCTATGCATCATTCGATGGAAAACCTTCACTGACAAAAAAGGCCATGAGGAATGATGGCCAAAAAGCACCACCAATCAACTGGAATATTTTTAGGATTCAGAAAAGTCTGCAAAGTGCCACTGTTGGATGTGCACAGAGAAATTGTGGCTTTCATTTATCTTTTTCTTTCCCTGAAAAAAAAATGTTGGGAATAGCAGGACTTTTCTTCCCCATTGTCATTCATAAAATCTTGGGAAGCTTTTAACTATGATCCAGAATCTTCCTCAGGTTGCCCTATGAGCCAGGCTATGGCTCTCACCTGAAATTCCAAAAGAATTTAGCAAACCTTGAGTGACTGATGGCAATAAGTGCTAAATAAAATCACTTTGCTACCCCAGGTGTGTTGTTATTATTATTATTATTATTCCCAATTTTTATTTGCTTTACAGTACCCCTGTGGTAGAGCATGGGAAGGGTTTTCAACTTGACCAACTATCAGACAAAACAGGATGAGGGTTGATTTTCATTGCTGAAAATGTACATGGTTTCCCTAAAAATAAAACAATAACTGAAATTTTTTTTGTCTTTTTCCCTGTTTTCCCTCTTGTTTTTCCCACTTTTCCCTGCCTTGCATTACGCCAGGTCCTTGTGCACGAGCCATTTGCAACGTTAGAAGGGAAATTGTGCGTGGGTGTGAAATCTTGTGTGCACACATGTTCCACATTTTGTTTGCTTAAAAGCCCGTGCAAAGCTTCTAGTTTGTCTTTTGGTCGGGTTTTTTTTCTTCCCCCCTCCTTTTCCTAATGGGAAAACACTCCTGGGAGCCGAAGTTACACAGGCAATAACACACGACACAACCCTGTAAGTGATCCTGATGGGGAGGACAGGGACGCCCTCATGCTGGGCCACCCTTTGGGAGAGCAGGAGGTCACTTGGACCAACCCTTCCCCGGCATCAGCCTCCCTGCCACCACACAGAAACATCCTCATTAGGATAATAGGCAGATTTCCAGGATCCACTTCTGACTCCCCAGCCCTGGAACGGTCCCAAATATCACAGATGTTTTGACGGCTCTCCCAGAGGGCGGCAGCAGCTCGTCCTCCTCCACTTTCGGCACGTCGAGCCCTGGCATGCGGCGAGCAGCTGATGCCCCGCTCTGTGTCAGGGATGGCAGCTCCCCCAGGGAACACAGCACCCCCAGAGCCAGCTACTCCACTGGGGTTGTGCCCAGCTGGGATTTTCAAAGAGCTGGAGCTGCAGTCTTCACTCTGTGCTTGATGCTTTTTGGGGGAAAATGCGGCGTTTTAGGGCATACCGCAAACAAGTGATGCTTCTAGAGATGGAGTTTGCTTTAAGAAAGTTGCAGAGGACACAAGGAGGAGGGATGAATGGTGATTATTCCTTTCTACAGGTTTGAATCGGATGCAGAGCACTGAATCCCAATTAGGTCAGTTTGACTATTAGGGAGAAAACAGGGAATAAACTTCCAGCATCAAAATTCTTTTCCATATCAGGGGGTCCTTCCCCCGTCTTCCCCAGCAAACCCAACCCTGATTTCCATGCTGAGTCCCATCCTGTAGCCATCTCATCACAGTGAGTCCAGAGAGATGAAACCATGTCTCGATTTATTGGGTAAGCTCAGGAAATTATTTCCCTTCCACCTTCGCTCCTATTCTCCCCACCTGCCTCAAGAGAGGCTGGGAAGTTTATTTCACTCAGGATTTCAAAGTGCTTGGGAAAGCTCAAGTGAAAGACAGCATGGAGCTGTTGCTGCTGCTATTATATTTTTCTCTGCCAGTCAATTAGAGGAGAAAACCTGACAACCAGAAGTTATTCCTTGCACTTTGTAATAGCCTCTTGTAGGATGTATCTTCTTTGGGAAGGAAACAAGATCTCCCTGTTTATGGGAAGAGTGCAAATATCAGACAATAAAAGAGAAACATCTCTGCATATATCTGGCCTGGCCCATCTCCCACCTGGTGTCCTCAAACCTGGTAAAAAATCAAAGTTCAAGACAAAATTAACAGATAAAAGGCAGAATAACCATCCTTGGTGCTATCAAGGCCAGGCTGGACAGGGCTTGGAGCAACGTGGGATAGTGGAAGGTGTCCCTGCCCATGATAGGGAGTGGAATGGGATGAGCTTTAGGGTCCCTTCCCACCCAAAGCACTCTGTGATTCCATGATTAGTGCCACAAACCTCGTACCCTTTCTGGGCCTCTATTGAAAGCCCTTCACAAGTATTAATCAAAGAAAGTGCATTGAAGTCCTCTGTGAGTAAGTTGGGGACATTAGGATATGTAATTCTGTCTCCCAGACCACAGGACAGTCCATCCCTAAAGCAGTCATGGGAAAAACTGGTGGGAGGTGTCATCCATGGTTTTCATGTTTTTCTTGCACCTACACTCTCACAATTCCCAGACCTTGAGCTGGTCCTGTATTTATGGACTGAGCAAGTGCCTCAGAAGGTGATTTGCGATCCATCATGTAAGGCATGTGGTGGGACTGCTGGGGCAGTCCTCTGCAGGACCAGGAGATGGACTTTGATGATCCTTGTGGGTTCCTTCCAACACAGATGATTCCAATTCTGTGATTCTATGATTCTATGGTCATGGACACAAAGATTCACAACCTCAGGCTAAAATCCAGCCCGTTGTGGTGGGGAGGTAGCCATGAACAGCCATGAAATGGGATCTCACATGCTCATGATGAAGAACCCCTTCTTTAGAACACCAAACTCAGTTTCTCAAAGAGAAATTGCAGGACAGACCATCATTATTCAACTTAGAGCTCGGCAGAACACTGCAGTTAATTCTGTTCAGAAGGACACGTGTGCTGGCACCGTGAATGTCACCAGTGGTCACAAACCAAGCTTGAGCGGCACTGACACACCCAGGGGTGCTCAAGAACAGGAGTAAAAGCCACCTGCAATGTTCTGTGTCAGCCAGAGGCTGCAGATCCCAACTTTGTGCAGCCAGGACTTGTGGGATTGTCATAGGATAGGGATGTCCATCCAATACAGACCAACAAAATGAGAGAGAACACCCTCTTCCTTCTCAGAAGTTGTCCTGAAAGGATACGGATCCAGCCATCACAGCATTCTCCATCCATACTCACAGATGTTAAGGAATTTAGGAAGCGTTTTCTCTCCAAAATGGATCTTTGAAATGGAAAATATCCTTGATATTCATAGTCCTACCTCTGTAACAGTTCCTATCAAAACCCATGAGATGCGTCTTCCTTCCCCCCTGCAAGAGAGACCAAATCAAGTTGATCATTAAATTTAATTTATTTTATTGTCCTCATTTGACTTGCCAGGTGGAAGTCAAGAGGAAATATACTATTTTCTCCTGGATTTTAATTTAAGAATATCTGAGTTATCTTAGCTGATTGAAGCTGACCCCTGTGATGCTGCTGCTGAACGTTTCAGATAAAGGAGCAAGGTATCTATCAGTGGGTGAGGATGAAATTCCTTTCCTGTCAGAAATTCTTCTATAAACATTTTAATCAGGGTTGCTTTTGCAGCTGAATGATTACTTAGGTGGGAGCTGCAACTATCACGAATGGTGCAAGGATGTCAGGATTCCCTGGAACACTCCACTTCATCCAAGTTGTTCCTGCTGTCAGCTGGAACACAAGCTGATGGTAATTGGCTTTTTAATAACACCAGCACATTGTCCAGCATGACCAAGTGCCAGGACTGATTTGGGCTTTATTGTCATGCAGTCTTCCAGAAAATTAATTGCTATCTCTGGTACTGATAACCCAGAGTCTTTAACACGAGAAGCTCCTCCTGGTTTAAATTGTAAACTTATTGGAGGAGTGGTTGCCTTTTGCTTTTTTTTGTTTAAAAAATATTTAATTTGCTCTGAGGAAGATGAATGTGAGCTAACTCCAGAGGCTGAAATGTGGGTTTTGATATGAGTATTCTGTCCATCCATCCATCCTGTTCATCTACAACTGACAAGTCTCCCAGTGATGGGGGGACTCCAGGGAGCAAACAGAAGGATTCACTCCAGTTCCTGCCATTTTTTGGCCAAAGCCAATCTCTTGCAATTTCAGAGGAGCTCCCGCCCAGCAGGCACCTCCTGCCTGTAGGTTTTGCACTGGGCACTGGGCAGTTTGTTAAATGAACAGAAAATGCCTTTTCAGATGTTCTGCAAAATAAATATATTGGGTTTTTTGGTGTTTTTTTTTTTCTTTTTTCTTTTTTTTTTTTTTTTGTTTGATTTTTTTTTCTGTTTATTTCTCACTGGGCTAAGGTTGGGAAGCAGCAGAATGGGCCATTTGCAATTGTAGTGCTGAGCAGCCAAGAACAGACGTGTTCCAGGCCTGTGGATGGGCAGCTGGCACTTGAGGTGTGGCCCTTATATTATTAAAATGATCAGTCTTTGGAGTTTTAAAACCTTTCCTACAGTGTGGTATTTATGGGTGCTCTGCTGGGATTAACTGGATCATTTTTGTGGGATCCTAAATTTTGAGCCAAGCCAAAGTGACACGTTCATAAAGTCTTCTGAAAGAATCCTTGTAATCAAAGAATCACAGAATGTTTGTGTTGGAAGGGACCTTAAAGCTCATCTTGTTCCCCCTCAGAGATGTCACTCACTGGGTCAGGTTGTTCAGGGCCCCATCCAGTAAATCCAATAAATAAACCAATTTTGTTACAAATTCCTGTTGTTCACCTCCCTTGTCCAGCCACAAAGAGGGAGTGACTGGGTCAGGACCTTTCCACGGTGGATCCAGAACTTGAAACTTTGAATCTAAATCTTCAAATTCTGACCCACGTTGATGGGAATCAAACTTTTCACTGAGGAATTCCAATGGAACAAAATATGAGGGGAAAAATAAATGTTGAAGAAGCAATTTCTTCACGATAAGTGCCCACAGCACCAGAATACTGTGCCAATAACCCACTTCCTGAAAGACTTTCCTAACTTTAATGAATCCCAGCCTGGCATTTTCATGGGCTACAGCAGGCTGGTGTCTCTCCTTGGATGATGCACACTGACTTAGAGCTGGCAGGGAGCCTCCATGGTGGTGGTGCTCCAGAACATGTTCTGGCTCATTCCTTGCCATGAGAGAACCACAGGTCTTCAAGTTGGATCTACATTTACATTTCTTGGTGATTCAGTATCATAATGCCCTTAATGCCCTTAAAAGGATCTCCCTGAATTGGCTATACTTCCAACCCTTGCATTTTGGAAGCTCCTCAAGCTTTTTCAGAACCACAGTTACACTTTGTCTCCTTCCTTAGCAAAGGGAAGTTATTTCACTTTTTGTCTCTCATTTCACTCTGCTGTGGCCCAGGAAGAAAAAAAACTCTCTGGGCTCTTAGAAGGTTTACAAGGAGTTGCCCTGGCAGTGGTTGGGAGAAGTGATGGGAGGATTCAGCAGCCCCATTTGAGGCTGTTAACAGAGGGGACAGTGCTCAGAATTATTGTCCTGTGCAAACTGTTTGGCAGGAGCACTGCTTCTCCCCCACAAGGATGGTGGGAGGTGCATCATCTTCCTCTCCACAGAGTTGCCGTGAAATTAATGTGGCCATATGGAAGTAGGCTGCAGATCTTGACTGTCTAACACACTCCACTTTCCAAAATCATGCTCCCGACACAACGCACCCATAGGCTGCTCCAAGCCCAAGCCTCATGGCAAAAAGACAATTTTGCTCCTCTGCATCAGCCAAGGTACTCTTAGGTGTGAAAGCTAAAGGTCCCAAGCAATTTATAACTGCTAATGTTCTGGCCCTGAAATAATCGTGGAAGACATTTTATTTTCTGTTTATTCCTCCTGCCTTGAAGTGAATCAACTTCTGAGCTCACACCATGTGACGGTGGCTGTGGCGCATGAGTTTTCTGTGCCAGCAGAGAGTATCCAGGCAACTAGACCAGATATCAAAATCTTGTCAGATTTTTCCCACCCTGTATTTTGTCTGTCTTATGGCCCTTATTACCACTGAATTCAGGACCCGTTGATCTCTAACAAATTCATCTTGCAGCTGCCTTTTGCAGACAGAGAAATTTCTCTGTTCTGCGGATGGAGATGGAGACATGGAGAGCCCTTTAGGAAAGTCAGGTGAAGTAGGGATTGAAATGGGATATCCCAGGTCATCCACCAGTACCAGAGTGTCTTGTTTAAAGGGGAGGACAGTTTTGAGTGTGAGGGGTTCAAGCTAAAAACGGAAAATTAACAAAGTGTTGTCTTGCTTGATTGTAGGAGAATTTGGGCTGGAAGGGCATTTATGAGGTCTTTGGTTCAACCTCTTTTTCCAAGAAGGATCAGCCCTGAAGGGTTTAGACCAGGTTGCTCATCCAGTTAGGTCTTAAAAATACCCAAGGATTGAGACTGCACAACTGCAACAATCCCTGGAAGTATTTAAAAGCTATTTGGATGTGGCATTTGAGGACATGGTTTAGGTGGGCTTGGCAGTGCTGGGTCAACAGCTGGGATGATCTTAGAGGGCTTTTCCAACACAAATCATTCTGTGATTCTACTCTGAAGACTTCTGGAAGAAGATCCTTAGACTATCCATAACTTCTCTGAACTTGTCACCCATCCCTGGGCAGGAAAACCAGATCAATTCACCTGTCATTGTAATTCCTCCCCTGTAAGTGAGACACAAAAGCCGAATCCTACAGCATTAACTTTTAATGCTGATCCTTTTTGTTCCTGCTTTTTGTTCGGCACTTCACTGTCAAGAGGAGAAATTGAGGGAGACAGGCATCATTTCTTGTATGACCAACATTGGAGATAGAAATACCTGACTTTTTTTTTCCTTAGTAGTTAGGAATGTGGAAGTCAGTCATGGACATTGTCATGGCAGAATGGTGTCTGGATACTGAATTAGACTTTAACTAAGTGTGGAATTTCAAACCCCAACAATTACTTGTTATGTTGCAGAGATTCACCACCCTATCAGGGAAAGAAAAGTTTCTTCTATTTTAAGTTAAAAAAGTGATGGTGATGGCCCAACAATTTCAAAATTGGGGAAAATCATACAAATTTTTAATTCCTTGTCATTTTAGTATGAGGTCCTTTGGTTTTGTTTCTTCAGGAATTCCAAAGTGCATTTGTTTCAAAGCCTATGCCCTAATTAAAAAGTCCTGCACCCTGAAATAAGAGATGGCATGCATGAATGTCCTAAATAAAGAAAAAGAAATAAATAAAAGGCCTGCTAAATTTTTCTCCATAATATCCATGAATGAGGAAGCATTGCCCTTTTCCTTTTTGACCTATGGATATCATTAATATGGACTGTTCCAGCACAATGAACTGGAAAGAATGGTAAAATTTTTAATTTCCTCTCTCGGGGAGAAATAGATGTTTTTCCACAGTAATGTTCACATGGGTGATACACTGACTTCTGGCCTTTACTTGGATTTTGTGGGCATCTCAGAATGCAGACTCATTATTTGGGAAAACAATATCAATGCTACAAATTCTAATGAGTTTTCCAGAGGAGGCTCATGGATGTTCTTCCTGAGTGACCTGAGGGGTTGAAAACAGTTCAAAATTCCTGCAGTCAGCCTGGCCAGCCTTGGTTATAAAGTCAGTAAAATGATGATTTTGCAGGAGGCTACAGGTGTAATTCAGCTTTGTCAGTTTAGGTTGACACTTGAATTGTACTTTTTGCTGATGCAGGAATAAAGAGAAAGAGAAGGGGAGAAAAAAGGTTTCAGGGCTTTTTTTGCTACCAAACAAGAAATACAATGATGTGGCATGAGAAGGGCATGCACAGTGTGCATGCACTTCTGGAGCAAATGAAACTCTTCCCCAGTAAAAGGACTGGTAGAAAAAGGCTTTATTTGGAGAATTAAGATTTAGGGTTAGATATTAGAAAAGCTGTTCCACTCTAAGAGTGGAAGAAGACATTTTCCAAGAACCTGGTAAAAAAATAATGCATCAATATGATTGTGACATTTTCAAGAAGCAGTTGTGGCTTGAGTGGGGAACTTCATGGATCTGACATGACTCACATCAAGTTTCACACAGGTCCTGGCTGCAGGGGATCACTCTCCCACGTTTCTGTGTTGATCACTCTCCCATGCTTCTGTGTTGGTACATGGCCTGGGAAGGTCCCGGAAAGCCTTTAGTGGGATGAAGGGATGAGTAAAATATTCACTGAGCCTATTTCTTTCCACTCTGGGGCAAGAGGAGTCTGACCACTGTCGCTATAGGACACGAAAGAACACAAGATTACACTGCTGATTTTAAGGTGAAGAAAAAAGGAAGTTTATTTTCTGACTCTAACATTTATAGTTTTCTAAGAGTGACAGTGGATTGGAGGGTGACAGTGCCACCTCTCCAATGACACTGGACAGACTAACAGTTCATCAACTTTCTCTTCCTCCATAAAGGAATGCAAAACAATGAGTTATTTACAGAAAGTGTGTGAGAAAGTTTGCTACAAGAATGTCAACATCAGAAGGCTTAGAAAATCTTAAAAAACTAAAGTGACAGACCACCATCATGGAAAGCCTCCAGATGTCTGTCCGTCGATCCATCCATCCATCCATCCATCCATCCATCCATCCATGCATCCCTCTGACTCCCAGCCCTCAGAGCAGCACCGAGCCCATCCCATCGCCGAGGCACAAAGCTCGGGAGCTCCAACACGCGCTCGCAGGAGGGCCCCGGCTGCAGCATAAATGATCAAAGGGCAGAGCGGGCTGATGTGCAGAGAGACGCTGTGATACAGCACCAGAGATCCCCTCCAGCCCTCACCGATGCTAATGCATATATTTACCTCCTGATTGACTTCATAATTAATTGACTGCGCGGGGAGGATCCTTCTCTCACCTCCCCGGCTCTGAAGGAGCGGAGTGGCACGGGTGTAAAATGGGGCCACGCGAGGGATGAATGAGGCCTTTTGTCTTTATTTTCTCGGCAAGTGCATAGAAGCCATAAGGAGGCTGTAAGGATATAAATGAGGTCAAAAATGGGTTTCTTTCAATCCCCAAACTGCAGCAGGAGAGAGTCAGCATAGACAAGGGTTGAGGCAGTGGTTATAAAGTAGAAAGCTTTGTGTTTTGGCTCGAAGGTGGATATATTTAAAAAAAAAAAAAAAGGTAGAAAAGTAGGGGAAATTAATACTTCCATCCCAACCCGAAGGAGAAGAAGCATTTGTTATGCAAATCTTTTCATTATTGCAAATCCCGAGTGCTGATAAGAGATAAGCGTTGTTCTAGCTTTATTTCAAGTAGCTCCTGCCCAGACGCGGGGACGTGATTCTACTGCGGCGAGCGAAAAGAAACAAACACACACATTTTCCTCCTGTACATTTATTTCTGTTACTGGAACACGGATTCTGGAGCCTGCCTGAAAAGGCATTTGGTCCATTGAGGCTTGTTCATTTTACTGCTTTGTTTTCTGCTAAGGTGACATCTGCTCCTGAATGACCTTCGCATCTTTTCTCAGCGCAGCCTGGCCCGGGTGGCCGCTCCTTTATGCGCATACATTAACGTGCGGGTGAATCGCAGCTTCAGGAGGGCTGTTCTTTATCCTTTTCATTTTCCCTAATCCCGGAGTCTGCGGGGAACAAAGGGCTGGATCCTCACGGTGTAAACGGCCAGAGCCGGCTGCGGGGATTTACATCGGCTACGGCGTGACACCGGTTATCTCCCAAAGCCATTCCCCGCTTTGCCACCTCCACCATCAAATTCCTTGTCCTGGGTAGAATTTATTGCTTTCCCCCCGCCCCGTTTTTGACTGCAAAATCTGTGCAGGGAGCAGCAGCAGCTCCCATCCCACATCGGGCACAATCCCACTGCTGAGGCTTGGTGGTGGGGAAAGGTTGGTGCTACACAAGTGGCATGGGATGCTGATCCCCACCCCATCCCTGTGCCAGGATGCTCCCTATTTTTGTGGCCCCAGTGCAGGACCTGTCTGCATCCACTGCTGCCTTCCATGGAAATCAATGAGGCTTGCTCAGCCCTGCATTTAGCCGAGGCTCAGTCCTCTGTCTGCCTGGCTATTAAATTACTTTTCCACGTGACAGTGGAGCTTCCAAAGTTTGCAGCATAATTTCAGTCTCATATGCAGCTCTTCAAGCCATTTTCCCTCCTCTCCCATTGTTTCCCTGCTCTCTCCCCCTTCAGCAGCTCGGTGTTGCAACAGGAATATTCCACTTGCCCCATCTCCCTTTGTCTGGCACCGCTGTGTTTTTGCATCAGCACCAAATGAAATCAATTTTAGAACTGATTTCTCTGCCCTGGCACTGGAATGACATGCCGACAGTTTCTGCTACAAATTCTCCTTGCTGTCCATAATAAGTTACTTAACCATTCCATTATTTCATGCCGGCTCCCGGTGGGTTTGAGCTGCACAAGGCATCTTTCTGATGAAATTGGCACCGGCTTTTAAAAAATCCAAATCAATTATATCTCCTGGGCCTTGCTCAAGACTTTAAAAGAGGTTACTTAGGCAGGATCTTCATTTTGCACATCTGGTGGAAAATGCATAGGTATTTTTTCCCTCTCTCATGTTGGTTTTTCTTTTTGTATAAAATTGTTTATCATTGGAAGAGTCAGGAGCTCACTCCGGGAGGAAATTTGGCTGATATTTATGGCAAGGCTCCAGTGGCTTTAATGAATGAAATGCTGATCATTTGAACAACAGGATCAGCAATATGGCAGGGATGTGATAGCCCTTTTCTCCAGCCCTGGGTATGAAGTACCAGATAACACCATTGTGTCACAGGGCAGCTCCCAACAGAGGGGAACAACCACAATCTGGGTGTCAGACCTGGTTTCTTCTCCCATCTCCAATGGCAGCTGGAATTAGGTGATCTCCAAGGTCTTTTCCAACCCTAACCACTCTCTGGCCTTCTCCCCAGGAAGACTGTCCCTGGAGCTAATCCAAGTCTTTTGCTATTCAGAGGGGTATTGAAATCCAATATTACCTATCCTGGCAAGCTTTCTGGTAACAATTAGAAGCAATTAATCCTAATGAACTTTTTAATCACCAATTTCACTAGATTTCTCAATCTTCTCAAGCAAGTCTTACTTGATCTACTTTCACAATGAACACTGAAATGTTCCTTTATGGAAAGGGAAAAAAAAAATCAACTCCCTCACTTCTTCGAGGTCATATCGTTATGCAAAAAACCCACATGTGCACAACTTCCCACCTTTTTAAAAAATCAAACCTAAATCTGACTTCTTCTAAGTACCTAATGGGAGCTGCAATTTCTTGCTAATTATATAATTACTCCAGATTGTTATGTAGCACTGGCAATCAAACACTTGAAATACTTTTAGCTTGAAGAAAGTAATTACGTAATTCCAGTGAAGCTGCATTCATTGCTGCTCCCTTCTCCCTGTGGCTTCATGTCTGCAGCCAGCAGAGCTCAGACAGCCCTGGCACACCACTTTATAGCTCCTGAAGGCCAGGCTGGGTATGAAGAAAGGGTTTAATGTGAAAAAAAAAGGTGTATATTATTTATACAAACAGAGTGAGATGGATGTGTTTATAAATATATGTATTATATTTTAGATTTCGAAGCCTTTTTCTTTTTAGAGGCCAATAGGATCATGCTCATCCCAGCATGGCAGTCCCCCAGGAGACCTCCCTGTCACAGTGTCTGATATGGTTCCAGTCCTGGGGCTTCCCAGTGGATATTTTCATGGGGAGAGTTTGCCCAGAGCCAGTGACAGCTCAAGTGTAGCCTGATTGTTATTCACCAGCTCCTGCACACCTGGGCCAGGGCCCCACAGCTTTACATGTCTGACCAACACAGAGAGAAAAATTCCCTTGTCCCCCATCCCTCAGGGTAATGTCCCTTGACACTGAATGCTTTCAATTCAGGTGACAGTTCCTCCTCTGGGGTCTCCACATTGCCTGCTCTGTGTGACAAGACACTCAGGTGATGCTTTAGTCTTCAATCCTGTAATGTAATTGCTTCCTTTTCACTGCAAGCTTCGTGGAGAATGAAGCTGTGTGTGTTTCAGTGAGATCTGTATGACATTTCAACATTTCACCAACTTTTTGGCTCAGACTTTAAGTAGGTTTAGAAAACAGTTTTCAGGTTTTTCATAAGGAGCAGGGGGAAAAATAAATAAGAATAATAAGGTAATAAATAGAAAAGATAATAAGAAAAAAAAATAATAAAAATAGCTAAACAACGGGCTGAATATTTGACAGAAAGCAAAAGGACTGGGATTTGATTCTGTTCAGTTGAGAAGAACTCATTGATATCCATTGAATTAAACAAGAACTTCCTGTTGCATTGCTTATATTATGGTTTCCATAATTCAAAGGCCAGAAATGATAATGGATTTTATCTCTGTCTCTATGTCCCATGATCCCAATGACTCTTTCTTCTTGCTTGGTTTTGTTTTGGTTATTTTTCGTCGTTGTTGTAGTTTTGTTTTTTCTTCCCCAGGACTAAGGGCTGAGAGCAGACCCTCTCCGTGGCATCACAGGAGGGTTGGCATTGGCAGAGGTTTCTAGAGATCACCCAGTGCCACCTCCCTGGTCACACAGGGTCTCATTCAGGTGGCTCTGGAATATCTCCAGAGCAGGAGACTCCACAAGTTCCCTGGGCAGACTGTTCCAGTTCTCCCTTGTTGGAATACAGGACATCCCTCTGGCTGTCCTGGATTGCCTGAACTCCTGTCAGGGGGCTCAGAGACCCTGGCACAGAGCCCAAGGCACCTGTGACTTTGATTATGACACATGGAAAAAATTACCAACCTTATATGAGGATCTGCAAGCTATGAAAGTCTAAGTAGAATAATAGTTAGTTTGTCATGGGTTAAAAATAGATTTTTTGGGGTTTTTAGAATGGGAGTTCAGGGGGCAAGATGGAGGGATCTGGGCATGTCCAGCCTTTCCCCTTCTTCTTCTTGGCCTCCATCTTCTGCTGTGATGTTGGCACTTCTGGATTGGTTTAAGGTAGAAACTCCCTATCTAAGATAGGTGATAGGTATTGGGAAGTAATTATAAATAATGTACACATGGTTTTTAGTATAAAAAGATAACACTGCCCTGAGGGCGTCAGTGTGCTACAGACTGACCTGCTGAATGGACCTCAGCAGGCCAGGAGAAAAAATTTTATAGATAAGAAACAAAAAACTACCTTGAAAACGAGAAGAGAAGAACTCTGACTCCTTCAGTCTCTGGGCTGGGAAAAGAGACTTTCTAATGCATCTTGGGGTCACTCTGACCAGCAGAAACCCTGAGACTCCCTCACCCTCAGAATAAGAAAGTTTTTCCCCATATTCAGATGTAACTTCTGAGTGTTTTGGTTTGTGTCCATTGCTCCTTGTATTCTTTTTGGGCACCACAAAAGGAGGCTGAGCCCATCCTCTAGAGAGCTGCCCCTTAAGTTAGTTGTATGCGTGGATAAGATCCCCTCTCAATCCTCTCTCCTTGAGGCTGATCAGTTTCATCTTCCTCACGCATTCCCTTTATGAGATAGAATCCCAGGATCTCAGAATGGTTTGGGTGGGAAGGGACCTTAAAGCTCATCTCGTTCCGACCCCCTGGCACAGGCAAGGACACCTCCAACAAAACCATTGGTGGGATACTGGGAAGAAATTCTTCCCTGTGAGGGTGGTGAGGACCTGGCACAGCTTTCCCACAGAAGCTGTGGCTGCATCTGGATCCCTGGAAGTGTCCAGGTTTAGTCTGGATAGGGCTTGGAGCAGCCTGGGATAGTGGTCTAGTTTAGCCCTCACTTTGCTGGATAGCATTTTCATCTTACCCAGGGTGCAAATTGACCTGGAAAAAATATCTCTGTTTGAGATGATCAGAGATGATCTGTTTTGATGTGGCAGAAAGAGTGCCCATATATTTATATAAATAATTTCTTCCATTTTCCTTGCCCCTCCTAAGCTGGGGGCAGTCCTCTGTTTAGTCATTCCTGGGGCTGAAACCAGCATGGAATGCTAAATGGATTAATTATTACTACATCACTCTAAATTTAGACAGCTTCCTTTCAGAATTAGATTTCTTCAGGTTTATGCCATTACATTTCTTAAATGTACATTCTCAATCACATTAGCAATTATGAATACATTACATTTATTTTCTTTTTGAAATATTTTACTGTTGTACCTTTAGGATATGAAAAACACACAGTGTCCTACCCAGGCAGAAAGGTGAGGTCACTACCGCCCATGATTTCATTGCACATCTCACAATTTTAAGGATAATCCTGGGACCTTTTCCCAAGAACTATCTGTTATTTCCTTGCATGAGGAAACCAACTTTCATTTTTGAAGAAACTTTTTATCACCTGCACTTGCAGAGATACTGCAGGAGTTGGTCCCCATGGAGGGCTGGGTTGGAACTAGATGATCTTAAAGGTTTCTTCCAACACAAACTGGTCTAGGATTCTATGAGTCTTGAAAAACATGGAGCATTTGCAAAAGTAGGAGGTGAATAAAAACATTTGATATTCAAACTAAAATTCCTGGTGGTCCTGGCTCCCATGCCAAAGGGCTGCTTCTCCTGGGGAAGGGCCTTGGGAGAGTCTCTCTCCAGGACTGCCTGCATTGCTGGAACTCACTCAGATCTGGGGACTTCTTGGTGCCCTTAGGGGCTTGGTGGCTCTGCTGTGGGGCTCAGCAATGCTTTTGCACCTCTTGGCTGCCATTTCCTGGGGCCCTCTGCACTCCCTTCCCACTGCATGCAGACACAGACAGGTTAAGGATGGAATTGTTTTGATGGAAAAGCAGAACAGTGAACATCACCTTCTACATCTGAATCTACAGCTACATCTATAGCTACAGATACATCTGAATCGACATCTGAATCTATGTCTACATCTACATCTACATCTACAGCTACAGCTACAGCTACAGCTACAGCTACAGCTACAGCTACAGCTACAACATCAAAAACACCCTGGCTACATCCCCAAACAATGTGAGCTCTCATAAAACCTAGTCCCACATTTCTGCTCCAGCTCTGCCTGTGGGAGCCTTGAGCTTGCTGTCAGCTCTGGGCAGAGGGTCCTTCTTCTTCTTCTTCCCTCACCTTTCCAGCCTGGTGCCATGTGTGGACGCGCTGCCCTGGGGTGGTGGCACGTCTGTCCCTGCATCCTGCTGTGGCTCCTGATGATTCCTGCCAGTGGCCCTGCCATGCTCTGTGCTCAGGATGACTTTGGAGCTCTGTTCAGTGAGGGGCACCTTCCCAGGCAGCCAGAGCTGGGGGGTTTTGCGCTGGAGCTGGTGCCACCGGTGCCTGCAGAGTCCATGGGGGCATCCAGGACCCCCAGGGCCTGGCAGAGGAGCTCTCAAAGGTCTGTCCTGGGCAGATGTGGCCCAGAAAAGGCCAGGGGTGCTGGCTGTGCCCTGCTGAGCCCTCGGGTCACAGCTGGCAGGGGCACAGGGCTGCTGGGGGGCTTGGCTGATCCTGTGGGAGGTCACGGCCCAAGCTGGGGATCAGACACTGAGGGCCCTGAGAAGGAGGGAGAGGGCAGGAAGGGCTGGCAATGTCCCCACACTGCATCCCTGGGCTGCTGCACTCAGGATCGGGCCCTCCCTGTGCTGCAGGAGGCCTTGGGGGAGAGCAAGGGCTGCAGGAGCTGGGCCATGGGGGAGCTGCGGCTGCCACAGTGGTGCCACAGAGCTGACAGGACCATGGTCACTCAGGGCCTCTGGCCAGTCTGCTCTGTGGACTGGACACACGTCTGGACTCTGCTCTTGGAACCTCTCCAGGGCTGCAGTGTTGGGGTTCCCATTGTTCTCTCACAAAGCCAGGAGTGCTGGGGGTCCCCTTGTCCTGCCCCAGCCACAACAGCTCTGCCAGCTCTTGGTGGGGAGAGAAAGGGTGAACCACAGAACTGGAATTACAGAATATCCTGAGATTCATGGGACCCACCAGGATTATTGATCCAACCCTGGCCCTGAACAGACACCCCAACAATCCCACCCTGTGCATCCCTGAGAGCATTGTCCAAATGCTGCTGGAGCCCTGGCAGCCTTGGGAATGTCACCATTCCCTGGGGAGTCTCTTCAGTGCTCAGCATCCTCTGGGAGAGGAACCTTTTCCTGATATCCGACCTGATTTCTCCAGGCACACCTGAAAGGGTTGATGAAAGAGGTACCTTGCTGCAGGGACTCTGGATTCTGTAAACAGGACAGGCCTGGAGAAGGCCATTTCTACAAGGCCTCAGCCTCCAGCAATGCCTTGTCTTTATTTGTGTGATTCTCTCATTGGGGTGGGGAGTGGGGAAATGTGAATGAGACTCTCAAAGGGATTTGGGTAAATCCCATGGGTCTCATGGTTTTATTAGATGTGCTATTCCTAAATCCAGTCTATGAAATTGGGCACTGAACCTGTCACGGCTCATGTTTTAGGTTTCCCCCATCAATCCCACTTCAGAGGTTCAATCTTGTAGGAAGGTTTTAGCAAGTCAGGACCAGCACAATCCAGAGAATTGGAGGATGGTTTTATTCCATTAATTCTGGGAATGGGTTTCTCTAGGAGAATGCTGGATATCAGGGATTTATGCCCTCCTTTCTCTGAAGAATTTCAGCCCTTATCTCTCTTCAGAGCTTTGATGCCAAGATGGGGTTTATGTGCATTATCTTTCTTAATTGCAAGCTTTCTAGCTTTACTTAGCATTTGAATACTAAACTAAAGAAAACATGGCCCTTTAGCCTGGAAGGGAGGCCCAGGTAAGGTCTGTGGTGCTGGGCTATAAGGCTGTGAGGGCAGAAAAATGGCCAGCACATTCCCTGGCCTAGTTTTGGTCTGTGCCAACTAACATTGACCCAAAAATTCCTCAGGTATAGCCAAGGACCAGGGCTCATTCCCAGGGAATGGTGTGGACTTGGCCAGCCTTGTTTTGGGGACAGGGAGCTCAGTTGTACCACTTGGCCTCAGGGCAAAAAGCCATTCCCTGGCCTTTGTTCATTCCCATTTAGTTTGTCAGTGAGAAGGAAGGTGAGGGATTAATGGTGGAGCAAGGGCTGGGTCACAGGGCTCTCCCAGCAGCTCCAGGAACATATGGCCCACTAGAGACCCATCTCAACAGCTTCAGCACAAGGAGTTAAAAGGCTTCCCTCTCTGAGAGGAAGAAATGTGAGGGCAAACCTGCTTGTCCATCCCACCAATTTACTGATTAGTGGATGTGTTGTAACAGCACTGATTTTGTTGAGTTTGAAAAGAAAACTGCATATTTTTTCATGACAGCAAAATCTCAAGTATCTGAACTGTGAAATCTATAAGTGGGAAGGCTCCTATATAAGATATGGAAAAACAAGTGCCCTTTTGATGCCACAGGAAAGCTGCAGAGGCTGGTGCTGCTCATCCCAGCCCTGACCCAGTGCAGGGGGGCACTGCAGATCTCAGGAGACACAGCACACCAAGGTGCTGAGACAGCTCCTGCTCATGGCTTTATGGTTCTGGGACATGGCAAGCATCCTTTGAAAATTCAGTTCTGATCCTGGAAAATTTAGTTCTGGTCCTAGAAAATTTGCTCACAGGTCTGTGGTCAGAGAAAATGATAGTCTGGCAAAGAAATGAGTTCCATGTATGAGGCTCATCACATAGAGCTGTACGTAAAAGTAGAGATGGGTGAAAGTACAAGTATCTATTTATACAAATATTTGCACATCTTTATATTTGACTGTATGTAAACACAACTACTTAAGCTGATTTTGACACACACACACAGAAACATTGAAACTTTAAAGTCATTTCACAAGAAAGAGTAAATAAGGAAAAATGTGTCTTTGAAAGTATTCATTTTACCATAAAACTTGAGGATGCAGCAGCTTTGCTGTGGCTTCATCCAACTCATATCCACATTGTGACTAGAGGTGGAAATGGAGCTCAACACCCTGCCAGAACTGTGTGTGTCACACATAAAACACACCCACAACACCCCATTTCCCCCAGTCTTGCACTTGCTATTTCATATCTCATATCTAGGGTCGTCTTGCTGGTCAATCTTAGCCTGGGTGGAAACCTCATTTGCCACCTGAAATTTAACTTTCTGCCTCTTTCTTCCATCAGTAAGCGAATCTTTGATGTTCCCTCTGCCTTCCCGCAGCTTTATCTTTGGCTGGATTGTACTACCTTGGGAACAGGAGTCTTGGAACAGAACAGCACTGATGCAGGGACTGTCAGTCAGGGAGAAGTCAATCTTGTTCTTCCTTTAATCATGTGGGCTTTCCCCTCTCCAATTCTTGGTGACTTTCCTCCTACAGGAAATGAGTAGGATCTTCTGGCTCTGACTATTATAACATTTTACCACATGTGTTCTCTTTTGTTCCTAATTTCTCTTCAAAAGTGACTGCCTGGGTTTCTTTTCCCATGTTAAACCTGGTGAAAAAAATAGATTTTTATTTCTCCTTCAGCAGCCTGTGACAGATCTTGAAACCTGTCCTCATTGTACAGTTCCCCAATGTAGTGTGCATCTTTACTATTTCAGGCAGTAATTAATTTTATTTATCCTCACAACACCCCTTGCCTTTGCAAGGGGAGAAACACTGTGTGCTTGTCCCCACTTCATGGATGTGGTGTTCTACAGAATCACAGAGTGGCTTGGGCTGGAAGGGAGCTTAAAGATCATCTCATCCCACCCCTGCCATGGGCAGGGACACCTTCCACTCTCTGCTCCAAGCTCCATCCAGCCTGCCCTGGAACACTTCCAGGGATCCAGGGGCAGCCACAGCTTCTCTTGGGCCTGCAGAATTGGGACTCACCCACTAAAGAGAGAACACAGGAGCAATGATGCCAATCCCAGACATGGCTCTGGCACCCCCTTGGGGTTTCATCCCAAGATTTTCTGCCTCCACAGGTGCCTCTGTGACATTAAATAGAAACCCACCCCAGAGGAGGGCATGTGTAGGTTGGAAAAGACCTTCAAGACCACTGAGTCCAAGCTGTGACCCATCCCCACCTTGTCACCCACACCAATGTGTCATTTCCAGTCATTCCTTGGACACCTCCAGGGATGGGGACTCCAAGCCTCCCTGAGCAGCTCCTTTCAATGTCTGACCACCCTCTCCATGAAGAAATTCCTGCTCATGTCCCACCTGACCCTCCCCTGGCACAGCTGGAGGCCATGTCCTTGTGTCCTGTCACTCATCCGTACCACGGCATGCAGCATTATCCATGCAGCAGTGCTTTGCATGGTTCCTTGGTTTTAGAGCTCATCATCTTCCAACTGCTGGGAAGGGCACGTACCAGAACCATAATCAAGGCAGAATTCTGCTTTTAATTACAACCCTTGTGACACATTGAAATCAGCAGCGTCGCACAGCCCCATCAGAATGCTCAAACAAGGAAAACTGGAGAAAGGGAAGTGAAAAGAATTTGGTAAAACTTTCCTGTTCTGCTGGACGCTCAGAAACTGTTTGGTTTTAAGAAACTTTTGCTGAGGGGAAAATCTGGCCTTTTTGCTCTCTTTTCTTGTCTTTTCTAATTAATTTTTTATCTTTTTGTTCCACAGGACATGCTAGTTTAAAAAAAGAAAGACTGAATGTCAAAACTACTAAAAGCAAACTTCGAAAACCCAGGAATAATTCATTTAAAATCAGCATCAAACCCATGCCTCTCCCTCGTGTTCTTCCATAAACTCCTCCAAAAATTAGGTGTTTCAACAAGAGTAGTTAATTATACAGACATAATGTGGAGCAAGACATTTATAAAATCCCCAAATGGCTGATGGAATGATCAGAGCATCACAAAACATTTGCAATTAAACAGAGGAATATTCAGGATTTCTGGTTGTGATTTGCACTGTTGGTGATAACCTTAAAATGGCATATAATAAAACAGTTGTAAAGGAAAGAAACCCCCCTGGAAGACCAGGTGATGAGAAAATATATTATGATCTGAGGATAATAAAAACCTGCACTGATTCTTAATCAGGATCAGGTGAATGAAGCAGTTCTCTGCTTCCCTGTTTCTCAATGAGACAACTCATATTGTCAAACAACTGCTCAGCTCAAGCAAAGATAAAAACATCCAGTAATTATTTTTATATGCAAGAAACTTGGATTAGAGTACAGGCATAAAATAAGAGTGTTGCCCCACTTGAAAAGAACTGGTATTTTGCATGCAGAAATGTCTTTTCCTATTAAAAACACGTGGCCTGGGGAATATCTGAGAAAATATTCATGCCTCTTTCTTGTTTTTTTTTGGTGGAGGATCCCACATATTCTCCATGCTTGGTGTAGGAGTCCCATGCTAATGTCAACACAGATAAAAAATGTCTGAAATTTTGAGGAAAACTTCTGGGAGCCAACAATTTTCCTTGCTCCTACAGGTTTGCAAAGAAGTTGAAAAGATTTTGCGATATCCAATGGAGACACACAATTTGTATTCAGAAACAGGTTCCAGAGTGACAGCGAGATTTTTCCATCGGAGATTTCCTCAATTAACCCCAAGACATGCAAATTGGCATTTTTACTAATATTCTCCAAGGTCTCAGGATTGTGATGAGCAGTCTCTCATTAGCACACCTGTACGAGCTCTGCAGCAAGTACACACAGCTCCCAGCGCTGGAATGTTTTCCAACTCCATTCCCAGACCAGCAGCTCCACTCTTACAGGATGCAGAGGACAATGCCTGGATCCCAGCAGGGCTTCCTGCTGCTCCAGAATTTGCAGAGCAACAATGCCACTGGGGTTTGGTGGCAGTCCCCTCCAAAAAGTAGGGCTGAGGGAAGATTTAGTCCCCTAAAACATGAGCAAATGCACATAAAACAGGATCAAATATAGACATAAAAGAATATAAAGATATATAAGATGTATGGTATAATATCAGGGAATCACTGAGTGGTTTGGGTCAGAAAGGACATTAAAGCTCATCCTCTTCCAACCCCCTGCCATGGGCAGGGACACCTTCCACTACATCAGTCTGCTCAGAGCCTAATTTTCAGAGTTATTACATGAAGTGTATTAAAAGCAGCATCTCCCACCCTCCAGGCAATGTCCTTTCCTTGCTGAGAGTCCAGACTCCAGCTCCCAGCTGTGAAGATGCTCTCCTGACCTTCAGCTCCTCCCTCCTGGCTGTACAAGTGCCCTGGTGTGAGTGTAAAGGATGGTGTTTGTCTGGAAATTGAATCTCGGCCAAGGATTGTTTGTTCTGGAGTGAAGGCTATGATGAAAGGTGAGAAAGACACGGTGGGAACTGGTGAAGATCTCTTTGGGAAAGAGCCAAGAATAGGACAACAACAGAGCTACTCCTCAATGGCTTGGCCAGGGCAGTGCCACTGCCTGAAGTGTCCTAGAGGACCCCGAAGACACTGTGGGTACACAAGATGCAATAAAAGGGGGAAACCTTTCTGTTCATGCACAATGGATAAATGTAATGGCTACTGAGGGTAAATGTTTATATACCTGTGAACAAACACTCCTTGGAGATTAAGCCATTGGAGAAAGAACTCCTTGTGCAGCCAAGGATCATTATGGTGTTATCAAAGAGAGACTCTGTAGGAGAAGAGCCATAATGTGCTGAGCTCCAGTATAGTCATAGGAACAAGGCAGCCAAAAATATCACCAAGCACAGCGCTGGATTTAAAAAGGAGCCCTATGAAAAATGAGGCGACTCGTTCAAAGGAAATTAATACGAGCCACGACGGGGTGAAATGTTTGCAAGCAGCAGAGATATTGTTTAAAGACACCATATTAGAGGCTCAGAGAAAATACTCAGAGTGTATCAAAAAAGACTTTTAAAAAGACCAGAAGAAAGCTACTGTAATTAAAGATCAGAGCGAAGGAGGCTGTTACAAGTAAGAAGACTTCGTGTTCAAACACTGAAAAAATAGAGAGCAGGCATTCTATTAAAAGGTAGACTAAGAGATTTGAAGAACTACTTTCTAAGAGAAGGACTGAATTATCAATCCTTTTACAAACACAAGTGGATTAGGAAGCCTGCCAGGCAGTGTGGAGGGCCAAGAAAGGAGCAGGGTGTAAAATGAATAACTTCTGATCCGCAGGCCATAGTGGATGGATCAAAGAACACCAAAAGAACTTGAATTTGAAGTGTCTGGGCAGAGAAAGTTGCTTGGAATTATAACAGAGAAGCTGTGGCTGCCCTGGATCCCTGGAAGTGTCAGGCTGGATGGGGCTTGGAGCAATCTGGGATAGTGGAAGTTGTCTCTGGCCATGGCAGGGAGTGGAACTGGATGAGGTTTAAGGCTCCTTCCAAGCCAAACCATACCATCATGCCATGATTCTACGATTTGAGTGGAGACATCAAAATGTCTGTCCCAGCCAGGACTGCTTTGCATGTCTCTAGATCTTGGTGCCTCTGCACCTTGAAAAATCTGAGCTGCTTGTGTCTCCTTTCTCTCCCCTCAAAAAGGATGCTGGGAAGTTGGAAAAGTATGAATGACAGGAATAAGGATGATGGGAGTGGTGGAACAGCACCACTTGAGCTGAAGAAAGAGGGAGGGAGTTCCTTTGCTATAAGGAGATGAGCAGGCAACATTTATAATTTCATAGCCCAAGATCCAGAGACATCTGAGCAAATGCCTGAGATACAGGTTCACCAGCAGCCAGGAGCTAGGGAAGAATCGACCACAATCTCCCATTTTTCTACATGTTTGTGAACGATTTCATCAGAAAGAGAAAACTCCTCAGTGGAGCCTGTGTTCTCTTCCCAAGTTCCACTGAGCCTGCAGTAAAGCAGCAGAAGACCCACGCACAAAAATACATCTGCAAGGCTTGACCCAGCCTTTGTATAAACTGGAATAAAGGGAAAACAGTGAAATGAGTCCTTCCTCCAACCTCAAATGCTGCTGACACATTTCTGTAGGTCAGGTCAACATCAGTAAAAGTTTCCAAGACGGAAGCTCACAGGGGATAAAGGGAAAAGCTGCTGCCAGGGCTCCTGTGCTTTGTAGCTCTGAAACCTTCTCCTTTCCCCATCTGCTTTTTTAACTGGCAGAGCACTCTGTGTTTTCATCCCGAGGGTTGGGAATGGCAGAGGGAGGAGGAGGAGTAGAAATGGTGGGTTTGCAGCAGTGGTTATTCTCTCTAGTGACAAGCTGTATTTGTCTTTGGGGAAAGGTGACTATTGCCTGCCTTTGTGACATCAAGATTGATCCCAGAATGTTTAAAATAATAGGAAAAATGCATTTCCCATTGACTTCTTTGGGAGCAGCTTGCACAGTTCTGCAAGCAGATGGCATGATGTATATTAAATTATCACTTATGTCGGGGGGCTTATTTTAAGGATGGAAGTGTCGTCTCTTGGTATTTGTGCCAGAACTGCTCATCCCCAAATCAGGATTTTTGTATCCTTCCAGCCATCCTGGAAAATATTTGAAGGAACATGCCCTTCCCAGAGTGAGGTAAAAACAGCATCATCTTGTTCCTCTTTTGCATCGTCCAATGAAAAGCAAATAAATTTTAGAAATATTTATGACAGAAAGGTCCAAATTGGTGTAAGCTGAACTAAAGACAAATGTCCCCCAGAATTCATTGTAAATCTCCTCCACTTGGGTGAAGGTTCATACTGACAAACAGTGACAACAGGAATAAGGAGTGCAAACAGGGCTGGTAAAGCCCAAGAAGTCTAAAGCAAATGCTGAGTCATCAACAATATTTATAACCTCCAACACTCAGAATAGATGGTACCAAGGGATTGCAATTACTGAGATATGACAAATGTTGAATTTTTATTCACAGCAGCTGCAGGACACTTGGTTGTTCAAGCACATTGCTGCTGAAAGTCACAACCTTTGCTTAATCCATGGACATGGGTTGCAAGTTATGCTCTGCCCACTTTGTCTGGGAAAATATTGCTGTTGACAGCCCCTAATAGTCATGCCCAGTTTTGCCGCACTCCATATTCCAATCTCCCATGTTCTATTCCTCTTTCCAATCTGGTTTGATAATAGTCCAACCCTCTGTGTTCCCAACCCTCTCAGGCTCATTTTGGTGCCTTACACCCCACAATTGTTGTGACGCTCTTCTGTGGATGGTTTGTACTTTAATACTCTTCATGCCCCTGCTTCCAAGCCAGCCTCACAATTCTACCCCACCACAATGAAAAACAAATTCAATAAGCAACATCTGCACCAGGCTCGTTATGGCCTTCACAGGATCATACAAGAGTTTGGGTTGGTAGGAGCTTTTCAAAGGTCATCCAGTCCAATCCCCAGCCATGGGCAGGGACACCTTCCACTAGACCAGGTTGCTCAGAGCCCCACTTTGGGATGTTCTGTCTCATTTGGAATGTAACTTCCTGGGGGTCAGAGTAGGTGACAAAGTTCCATTGATTTCCCTGGGACTAAAATATCTACATAGCAACAGAACCAATACCTAAGGATCTTTTACGCTTGGAAATGTCCAAGACCAGGTTGGACAGGGCTTGGAGCAACCTGGGATAGTAGAAGGTGCTCCTGCACATGACAGGGGGTGGGACTGAATGATCTTTAAGGTCCCTTCCCAACCAAACCATTCTGTGACTCAATGATCTGGACCTGTGCCTTTCTGTAAGCACTGCACAGCAACACCCAGTGTAGCAACTCCAATAGAGAATGGAATCAAAAGCCACAACATCCCATGGATGATTAAAGATAATCTAATGGGCATCAGATATATTTTACATATATATGTTAATTTATTTTCGTCCGAACAGAATATTACCTGGCATTTAATTTCCCTCAAGGATCCAGATGCTGTCAGGAAATTGTCCTGATATTTTTGTTTAAAGCCAGGAGGCATTTCAGGTGTCTCTTAATCCACTTTATTATGATTTTTTCAATGAAACCACCTCAAATACACAACCTTTCAATTTCCATCAGCACCTGAGTGCATTTTGCCAAGCAGTGACAGGCTGCGCTGCAGATCTATTCCCAGAAGAGCATCCTCTGTTGCAATTCCATAATCACTGTTATTGCTGGATGCCACAACAAAAACAAGGTATTTGTGGTCGAAACCATAAACATTTCTCATGCCTTTAATGAAATACTAATTTTGCTTTATTTTTACATGTTTCCTGAGGCAGGGAGATGAGGAGACAGCTCACATTCCATAAAGATCACCTTCCTGGAGGCCAGCAAATGCCTCGTTTGCAGGCTGTGCTGTTGCAGTGGAGGAAGGAGCCCACGAGAGGGCCCAGGGAAGCAGCCCTGGACCAGCATCCCTGGGAGGCTGCTGGGCAGGGAAAAGCAGGGCCTTGAGGGAAAGCTCATCTCTTCAATCATATTCACCTTAAAACATCTCATCTAGGGCAAGCCAATAAACAAGCAGTCCAAACAACATCAGCTTTTATTACCACGGGTAGTATCACGCATGTATTTTTAATCTTTTGCCTGTGTATTTCTTACAAACTTTATTAATCCCGGGGAATGCTGCTGCAGGGAATATACGATGGCACTTAGAGCTGATGAAGCTCCCTCTCGGTTTTATGGTGTCGGCACAGCGGGCTCCGCTCAGCACCACATGAGCACATTTATAAAAAGCTTATTACAGCACATAGCACAGGAGTTGTTGTGGGTTTTTTTTTTTTTCCTTTTCCTTTTTCTTTCTTTTTCTTTTTTATTTTTAAACTGGGAAACCAGCACCATTAAATCAGATTATTTTCTTTAGCAGGGCAGCGTAAACAACTCTGTCATTTGTTTTTATAAAGTCATCAGTGCCACTGAACACAAACCAGCACCCACTGATGAGGTTGAGGCAATGCATTTAGAACCACCACCAGAGCATGGGTGTAATCCCTAATTTTCCACCAAAAAATATAACTGATTACATTTTTTTTGTATCATTCCTTACTATGGGAGATACAAAGGAAACCCAGTTATTCACCATCCCCTTGTATTTTCCAGCTCAATCCCACCAGTACCTCTAGCAGAGCAGTTGCCTTGGTGAAATGTTACCCCAAAGTTAACAGTTTATCTGTTTTCACGCTTATCTCTTCACTAATGATAATTTAATATCATGCTTATTTCTCCACTAATGGTAATTTAAGTAAATAAAAGTCATTAACATACTTCAGCCACTTGCTTGTGAATGGACTTTGGACTTTCAGTGATTAAAAACAAATATTTGAGCAAATAGGAATTTGGGATTCAGAAAGAAAAAAGGTTTTTAGTAAGGGAGGAATGAAATCTTGAGGACTATGAAATCAATATGGAAAATCAGGAGGGGGGAATGTAAAATACTACTTAGGATGGAGAATGTGAAGGATTTTGTGCTAAAGAGTCAATTTATTTTGGAATTGTTATGTGTAATATGAGCAATATTTTTATGGGGTTAAAATTTGCTTTAAAAGTCTTCAATTTTTCCTAGTTAAATAAAAGAAAAAATGTTCATAAAGTCAGTCCTGCAAAAACAGAGCTTGTGGTGACAAAACCATAGAAACCCCAAGGTGAACTGAATCAAAAATATTTATTGAGAAATCTCTTTACCAAAATTACAGTTGAACAAAAAAAGCACTGTGTCATGATGACACAAACGAGTGAAATCTGTATTAAAATGACAGATTTTAGGCAAGTTCACTGGCAGTGACTATCTAACCTGATGTGCACAGCATTGGCCACTCTATGTGCCCAGGAATTTGACCTCTCCTGAAAATGACATACAGAGTATTCTATACCACAGTAGGAATTTATGATTTAAAAGCTGCAGGGCCAAGCCTCAGCTGCTTGGAATTCAATCCTAGGAAATCTATGGAGCTATGAGAAGCCATGCTGTTGAAGGAGATTTCTGCTAAAGCTGGGGGTACCCAGCTGCAAAGTGTGAATTCTGACTTCAGGCAGATGGGCCACCAGGTGCCTGTCACAGAGTCATGGAATGGCTTCAGTTGGAAAGGGCCATAAAGCTCATCCCATTCCACCCCTGCCATGGGCAGTGACATCTTCCACCGGACCAGTTTGCTCCAAAGCACATCCAACCTGGCCCGTGACACTTCAGGGGTGGGGCAGCCACAACCTGGGCTTGTGAGGTGATAAAAGTGTACCTTGAACTCCAGCGAAGGGAAGACAGAACCAAAGGTTCTCCCTGCAGAGAGCTTGTGCTGTATCAGCACGTCCTCCCTCATTGCTATAGTGCCATGGAAAAATAAAGAACCTGTGTGAAGAGACTGTTTGTATCCTGTATCAGCATGTTCTCCCTCATTGCTATAGTGCCATGGAAAAATAAAGAACCTGTGTGAAGAGACTGTTTGAATCCTGTGTTTTCATCTTCTGCCTGGCACATATGGTAGACTGTGTTCCATGAAATTGCCCATTGTTTTTGACATCCCTCTGTAAATCCCAAACCATTGCATTATCCTGAGGTACAGTGCTGATGGCTCTTCTAAGTCAGTTCCATTTTTAGGATAATTTATGTAGCTTAATCTCTATCTCAATGCTCATCTAGATCCCAAATAGAAGGTGGATGAATGACTGATTAATCTTCCCTCCTCTCTCTCACATTGCTCCTTAACTGTGTTATCATCTTTGCTGTCCTTCTGAGTAACAGATACAGCTGTTGATACAGGAATTCATGTTTCCAAAAAGAACTGTGACACTTAAAGTCTCTGAGGCCCTTGACTGAAAACCCTTGAGAACTAGCTTGTGGCTTTTTTGCTAAAACTGGGAAAATGATTTGTGTGTCCTGGTGAAAATTTGAGCTTTTTCAAAGGTCTTGTTTTCTGACTAGTCACAAAATGTGATTGCAATGAGACACTCATCATGGGGTTGCTGTGTTTATAGTGATATAATATCAGCATCAATCCTCAGCTCCATTACCAACTGAGGCATAGGCTGGAGATGTGCCAGGGGTGCTTTAGGTTGGATATCAGGAAAAGGTTCCTCCCCCAGAGGATGCTGAGCACTGAAGAGGCTCCCCAGGGAATGGTGACATTCCCAAGGCTGCCAGGGCTCCAGCAGCATTTGGACAACGCTCTCAGGGATGCACAGGATGGGATTGTTGGGGTGTCTGTGCAGGGCCAGGGTTGGATCAATAATCCTGGTGGGTCCCATGAATCTCAGGATATCCTGTAATTCCAGTTCTGTGGTTCACCCTTTCTCTCCCCACCAAGAGCTGTCAGAGCTGTTGTGGCTGGGGCAGGACAAGGGGATCCCCAGCACTCCTGGCTTTGTGAGAGAAAATGGGAACCCCAACACTGCAGCCCTGGAGAGGTTCCAAGAGCAGAGTCCAGACGTGTGTCCAGTCCACAGAGCAGACTGGCCAGAGGTCCCGAGTGACCATGGTCCTGTCAGCTCTGTGGCACCGCTGTGGCAGCCGCAGCTCCCCCATGGCCCAGCTCCTGCAGCCCTTGCTCTCCCCCAAGGCCTCCTGCAGCACAGGGAGGGCCCGATCCTGAGTGCAGCAGCCCAGGGATGCAGTGTGGGGACATTGCCAGCCCTTCCTGCCCTCTCCCTCCTCCTTCTCAGGGCCCTCAGTGTCTGATCCCCAGCTTGGGCCGTGACCTCCCACAGGATCAGCCAAGCCCCAAAGCAGCCCTGTGCCCCTGCCAGCTGTGACCCGAGGGCTCAGCAGGGCACAGCCAGCACCCCTGGCCTTGTCTGGGCCCCATCTGCCCAGGACAGACCTTTGAGAGCTCCTCTGCCAGGCCCTGGGGGCCCTGGATGACCCCAGATGTGTCCCCATGCCCCCATGGACTCTGCAGGCACCGGTGGCACCAGCTCCAGTGCAAAACCCCCCAGCTCTGGCTGCCTGGGAAGGTGCCCCTCACTGAACAGAGCTCCAAAGTCATCCTGAGCACAGAGCATGGCAGGGCCACTGGCAGGAATCATCAGGAGCCACAGCAGGATGTAGGGACAGACGTGCCACCACCCCAGGGCAGCGTGTCCACACATGGCACCAGGCTGGAAAGGTGAGGGAAGAAGAAGAAGAAGGACCCTCTGCCCAGAGCTGACAGAAAGCTCAAGGCTCCCACAGGCAGAGCTGGAGCAGAAATGTGGGACTAGGTTTTATGAGAGCTCCCATTGCTTGGGGATGGAGCCAGGGTGTTTTTGATGTTGTAGCTGTAGCTGTAGCTGTAGCAGTAGATGTAGATGTAGATGTAGATGTAGACATAGATTCAGATGTCGATTCAGATGTATCTGTAGCTATAGATGTAGCTGTAGATTCAGATGTAGAAGGTGATGTTCACTGTTCTGCTTTTCCATCAAAACAATTCCATCCATAACCTGTCTGTGTCTGCATGCACTGGGAAGGGAGTGCAGAGGGCCCCAGGAAATGGCAGCCAAGAGGTGCAAAAGCATCATTGAGCCCCACAGCAGAGCCCCTAAGGGCACCAAGAAGTCCCCAGATCTGAGTGAGTTCCAGCAGTGCAGGCAGTCCTGGAGGGTGAACTCTCCCAAGGCCCTTCCCCAGGAGAAGCAAGTCAGGAGCCAGGACAGGCAGGGCCGTGACAGACTCATGGACATGGCCCTGTGCCCAAAGCAGCCATGGGCACACTCTGGGTACAATTCTCCCCTTTTGGGGCTTTAGGTTCTTCCCTCAGAGGGTGGTCAGGCACTGGAACAGCTCCCCAGGGGATAGTGACATTCCCAAGGCTCCCAGAGCTCCAGGAGCATTTGAACAACGTTCTCAGGGATGCACAGGGTGGGATTGTTGGGGTGTCTGTGCAGGGCCAGGAGCTGGATTGATGATCGTTGTTGAAACCCTTCCAACTCAGGATATTCTGTGATTCTGTGATTCACTATTTGACAGTTTTATCAGCGATGGAGAAGAGCTGGGAAAATGATTTCTGTCAGCAGCTTAGGAGAAGCTGCAGCAGCAACAGCAACAAAGACAAGGGATTGCAACAAGCCTAGATTAATGATTCAAATGATGACAAGGTCCAGGCAGAGAACTCAATTTTCTACATATCTGCCCTAATCACCTTTATATTTCTATACTTTGGTAATCAATTCCTTTGGGAACCCTTGGGAAGTCACAGCAATGCATCTGTGAGGCTGGAAGGTCTAATACTGCTCTTGGACAGATCAAGGCACATCCAACCAGGAATCAAGAAACCAGATTATACTGGCACTTGCTTGGTCTGAGCCGCACCAGAATGGTGAATTCCTTACTCCCATCGTCATCAAAGCAGGAAAAAAAATCAGGAAATACGTCACTTGAAAACCTGAATAGCATCCAGAGATGTGCAATGACTTAAGAGAATTAGAAAACATCCTTGACAGTGATGAACTCCCAGAGTCCTGTTTATCTTTCCTTGAGGGATGACCGCAGCCTGCAGCACTAAGTCTGGATAACAAAACCTGGATAAAAGCAATCTCTTCATTCCAGGGAAGATAAGCTAAGCTGTGACGGGTGGGAGCCAAAGCCAACCTAAAAATAAGCTGCATATTTTTAACAGTAATCAAGCACTGAATAATCCACTAAAGCCTGTGGAGGATCTTCTTTCACTGCATGTTTTCAGACAAAAAAGAGATTGCTTTTCCAGGAGATGCACACTGCAGCACAAACCTGCCTTCCCAATCCCTGTTTTTCCACGGAGATGGCCACACAGGGCTTTATCAGTTTCAAGATACGGCAGATTTTGTTACACGGGAAAAAAAAGCATCTATTCCAAACCACAAAGACTAGGAAATTTAACTCTGATGGATTATTTATAGGAAATGTCAGGTCCTGGAAAAAATAATTGTTTGTATTTTGAGCAAGTTCCTAGGACTGGATGAGTAGGAATTTGCGCAAAGCCCTGGCTGAAAGGAGAGAGGTAAGCCCACATCCCTTTTCTTTCTGCTCTCTCTCTCTCTCTCCTCTTTTTCCATCTTCACACAAATTTTTTAGCATCTGCCATAAAATTGCTGCACTGGGAATACTGTGATAATTACACAGGAATGCAAGCACTGTGTAGGTGCCATAATCCAGGCTTTTTTCCCTGATATATTTCTTAATTCAGTCTGTTAGTACATGGAAAGTCTATGTTTAAGTGTGAAGCATAATACACCATAAATAAAAAAATAATCACATTCTACTGCTTGCTTGGAGAGGTAAAAAAATAAGTAAACTTTAAATAAAGTTAGAGTGTAATTTTCAGAGTCTCTCACCCAGACCTCACCCTCAGCAAGAAGAGGAGGGGATAGCCCACACTTTCCTGAAATATAAGTGGGATTTATCTAATTTAAACAGTCTTCTGTTTCCATGGAGCCAACAAGCACTAAACCCTTGTGAAAATCAGTTTTTTATTTGTTAAGTGGCACGGTGGCTTATTACCATTTAATACTTGGGATTCAGTGACAAGTCAGGGACAGGGCGCGTAAAGTGCCACACAAACAGGGAACACCAGGCTGATTCCTGCCCCCAAGAGCTGTAATTTTCCAGCATCAGCAGTCCTGCTGTCACTGCTCTGGATCCCAATCCTCTGCTGCTTTCAGCAGAGGAACAAAGCAGCTCGACTGGGTGATGGGTGACGAAGCAATTTTTCCTGGAGGAATTGAAGCAGTGGAAAAGGCACCCATGATCTGAGGAATACACAGAATATCAACACCCAAGGACAGCACGTTCAGCCAGGATCACTGGAGTGGAGCAAGGCTGGCTTTTCAGCAGCTGGAATTTTGGAGCACATCTGGAACACCACAGCCCCTTCACCTGTGAGGCTGAGCAGCCTATTTTTCTGCCCCTCACCTCTGACTGCCTTCAGCTCACGCAGGAAAGATGGCAATAAAAACAAAACTGGTCACTAAGAGGCAAAAAAAATTCAAGCTCGCAGGTGGAGACATTAATTCTGAGGGGAAAATTCCATTGCCATCCATCGTGACACTGAGCAGTGCATTTTTAGGAACATGTTGGCAGAGGAGTGTGGTGAAATTGAAGAGATGGGCAGTGTAAAACCAGTGGATGTCGTCATCTTTAGTGGTTTCTTATAAAGAAAGAGCTGGGAATTGACACCAGGACCATAATGAGAGAGTAACTAATTAGGCAAACACATTTTAAATGAAATTCACACTTTGTTATTGAGCATTTCTTGTTCTTACTGACTTGTACTCTCAAAATATCACATATATTTATACAAATATCTCTACACTCACTCATTATTCCATGGATTTTCTTCAGGTTATTACAAGGTATTTTTTCAGGTCACCTGAGATCCTCTCCAGTCCTGACCTCAGTAATTCTACTTACCATTAATCAGAAATTTTATTAATGTAAAAAAACCTGAAAAATTGACTACAATCCTGGGACCACCTGTGCTCAGAGAGGATTTAGTTCACCTTTCAAACACAAAACATGGAACCTAAAAGCTGAGGTGGGACAGTTTTGTTTCTCCTGTTCCTATCTGAATTTTTAATTTGGAAGAAAACCTGACTCCTAAAACATGATTTTCCCACTGCTCTAGATTCTTTCAAGAGCACCTGGGAATTCTCAGTATTGCTGTAAATATCCAACACCTTTATGAATTAAATTCCAGGCCTCAGCAGTATCCATGCAAAACCCAGCTTGATTATAAACTGAATGGAACTGCATCAGTCATAGACAATTTTTTGAGAGAATTATCTGACCTTCCTCTCAGACTAGGCATCAGTCTGTTTTTTTATCTTTATTCAGCCAACAACTCAATTTTTTCAAAACCCCTCCAGATGAGTTTTTTAATCAATTAGTATCCTGCTTCATGTATAGTCCAGTGGAGGCGTCTCTGCCCATGACAAGGTGGTGGAATGAAACAAACTTTAAGGTCCCTTTCAACCCAAATTATTGTATGATTGTAGGAATTTACACTGTATTTACCCCCAAAACCACAGAGGGTATTTTCCACAAGCACTCACACTCTGACCACTTTTTATGTCTTTCTATTGCAAATATAGGTACAGAAAATTCTCCCGAGAGATTTATGTTATCTGAAATATATTCAGTGAAAAAATACTCTGCAAAGTTGGGATGGTACCGTACATTAGCTAAACCCAAAACAGGAGAATGCTGTCAAAATTAACAGCCACAAAAGCCATGGAAAAAAAATTAAATATATATATATATTATTGGGGGTTAGAACAAAATAAGCTTAAATGCCTCTCCCAACCCAAACCACTCTGTGGTAATTGTACAAATAAAACACATTTCTGCATGAAAGGAATGTGTAGTGTGTTTTCTTAAATGAGTCTGCAAAACCCCCTCTAAAACTGGGAGCATGGACAGGCCAGAGGGTGGATGTGACACGGACGAGGAATGAGGTGGAGGTGACGTGGACTCCATGAGGGTCCCAAAACCTTGGGAACAACGGCATGGGCAGACTTCAGAGCAAGCAGCATTCCACAGAGGTGTTTCCCAGTGTGAAAAATGCCAATCACTTATTTTTAAAATTTTAAAAGTTTAATAGTAATAAAATGGTTATAAGAATAGTAATACAACTAGAGTAATAATAATTTGGACAATTTGAATTAGAACAATATGAGACAATAGAAACAAAGAGTTACGGATGTCTGGGTACCTTTTCTGGGCAACATAAGACTGTAAAAGGACACACATTAACAAAGGATTAACCCTTAAAAACAATAACTTCTTGCATATTCATACACCTCATACATGATGCATAAATTCCATTCAAACGCAGGATTCTGTCTGGTCATCCTCAGCTTCTTCCTCATAATCCTGATGGCATCATCCTGCCCAAGCAAGGTGGGAAGAAGTTCGTCTCTCCTGATAATGGAGCAATAAATTCTCTTTTTCTGAAAGATTTAGGTGTCCTGTGGCTGCTATCTCAGTGCCAGTCCTTTCTTTAGAAGAAAAGTATCCTACATAGCATGGTTTCAACATTTTGTTATAACCTAAAACTATATTTAACGCACTACTTAAGAGAATTAATACAGCATTACTTTCTAACACAACACATGCAATATTCATTTGAATAGTTGCGGAAAGCCAATAATAAAATACGCATTTTTCACAGCAGCGGGCAGAGCCCATGGGAAGGAACATTTCGGGTTCAAGAGTCACTGAGGGCCCCTGAGGCGTTTCCCTGAGGGCGGCGAGGCGAATTGCGTTGCCTTGCCCGTGCCGCTCGGTAGGGGGCGCCCTCCCCGCCCCTCCCTCCCCGGGGCTCCTTTATCTCCCCCAGCGGGCGATGTTGCCGCGCCACCGCCTCCACCTCCTGCTCTTCCTCCGCACCCTGCACGGCTCTGCCTTTGGCATGGGCGACTGGGCCTCCCGCCTGCCGCAGGCGAGCGAAGCGCTGCCCGGCAGGAGCCAGCGCATGGCGGTGCCAGGTAAGTGCGAACTGCGTTTCCCTTCCTCTCCTTCCCCGTGCCCCGCCGCCGCCTCAGCCGCGCGCCCCTTCCCCGCTCTCCGCGTGCGCATGCGCGGTGCCCCGGCGGCGGGGCGGGGCCGGCGCGGCGCGTGCGCGCTGAGGGACGGGACGGGGACGTGGGGAGGAACATGGCGGCGGCGGAGGGGGGCGCGTCCCGTGAGGGGGGACGGGGACAGGGCTTAAATGTGGCTTGCAAGGGGTTCGTGTCGAGGTTCGCTTTCGCAGTGACGTTTCTTGTGTGCTGTAAGAATAGAAATGGACGGGTTGATGGAGTAGCCAGCGAGTGCGGCTCGTGTTGGCCCAGAGAAGCTGTGGCTGCTCCGTCACTGGAAATGTCCAAGGCGAGGCCGGACGGGGCTTGGAGCAACCTGGGATAGTGGAAGGGGCCCCTGCCTGTGGCAGGGGGATGGAATTGGATGAGGTTTCAGATTCTTTTCCAACCAAACCATCCTGTGTTTTTTTTCCATAATTTCTCTTGGCTATATATAAATTTTTTCTTTTATTTTTTACTGAAGCCAGCAACAGGGTTTTAAACAGATTTCCTTAGCCGTTACTGCTTTTGTTAAACAATAATACTTAAAAATAAAACCATGACAAGCTTTATATCTTCTGTGGGTGTTTTAGGAAGAAATCTTTCTCTGTGAGGGTCTTGGGGCCCTGGCACAGGTTTTCCAGAGAAGCTGTGACAACCCCTGGATCCCTGGAACTGTCCAAAGCCAGGTTAGACAGGTCTTGGAGCAGCCTGGGACAGTGCAAAGTGTCCCTGTTCATAGCAGGGGATTAAATGAGATGAGCTTTAATGTCTCTTCCAACCCAAATAAATTTTGTGATTCTGTTTGCAAAGTGCTTTTGAATTCTTAATAATTCTTCCTATTACTTTTCTCCTTTGAGTGGATGTGTACTGTCAGGTAAGCAAACTACCAACCCAGAATTAATTAATTTACTTCCTGACAGTCCTCCTAGGAATTGAAGGTGTTCCAAGATGACTGTCAGTGCTGTTCAGGAGGAATTCTAGTGGCACTGAGGTGCTCTAACTATTGAATAGTTCACATTTGAGGTGTTTATTGAACAAGGTGTTATTTATATGGATCTTTTCTGCAGAGTCCTACGGGCTGTAACAAAGTATGAGAACTTAGGGCTTAAAATAAGTAATACTTAAACACCTTAAGTGCATAAGTGCTGGTGGAAGAATTATAAACGGATGATGGCACAGGCCCAGTGGTCAAGAGAATAATAAAATCTTGCATGTTATAGATACTTAGTAAAAAGCTGAAGGCAGTGGTGAAATAAAGGTAGCAGGAAGACTTATTCTGCTGCAGAGAAAGTGGATTCAAAGGAGGGGTGCAGAGGTGGGGTTTGTGCAAACACAGCAGTGAACTCCAGAGATGATGATGCCAGGAGTGCCAGACATGTCACCAACAGTAGCACATTGCCTGGATTAAAGTGGCAGCTTCATGTTGTTTGTTGAGAAAACAGAAGCCACACCAAGCTCATTTCATACTGAGTAACTGCACAGGTAGAACAATTTTGGGCTGCTGTAGAAAAAGCATCCTCATTAAAATAAATACAATTTTTAAAATGTTTTTCTGTGGCTGAATGTGGTATTATTAACAGCATGGCCCTCCAGAGAACTGTCAGTGTTAAGATGTAAATTGCTCAGAAAAGAATAGCAATTAAAATTTAGGCAGATGATCAACTCAAGGCTGATTGAACTTGCGGACCCTTGCCATGTTAATAATGCTGTTTGCGAGTCAGGAACCAGAGCTGGACCTGGTATTCCAGGTGAATTCTTACCAGTACAGCACAGAAGAGAGGGATTTTTCTTTGCTGTCCAGAGCCACAGTTTGCTTTCTCTGTGAAAATGTGCACTGTGGGCACATTTAACCTGGCATCCAGCAGAAGCACAGCTCCTTCCCAGCAGCTCTGAGATCATTCTGCTCTTGCTGTTGACCTCCCTGAGGTTTCTGTTGGTTCAGACCTGGAGCTGTTCCAGCTCTCCTCTGCTGTTTGCTGTGTCTGCTCTGGCTGTGTGTTTAACGCTGCCCTCAGATCTGCTGAGCGTGTTTCCTGTCACATCACTCACTTTGCTGTTTCAGCCATCCAATGATTCTGGCCCCAGCACCAGCCCCTGGGGTCGCCTGCTGCCCACCAGACGTGCAGGTATTGATCCCTCTGCCTTTGGAGCCTGCTGCTCCTGCCCATTTTTGACATGCAGGCTGTTCCTCCAGCCAGGACTTTTTCAGCTTCCACAGCAAATGCTGGGAGAGAGGGTGGCAGAAGCCTGCTGAAGTCAACATGTGCTACAGGCATCATTTCAGCCTGAAAGGGCAGCTCAGCTGGACAAGCATGATTTGCCTTTGGTAAATGTGTTGGTTATTCCTGATTACTTTCTTGTTCCCTGATTGGAAATAATTTCTAGGAGAGTATTCTCCATGATATCTCAAGGGATTGAGCTGAAGCTGAGCATCCTGTACCCCCTCAGTTCTGTTTTCCCCTTTCTTAAAAGCAGTTGTTACTGTAGACCAGTTCTCATCATGAGAGATCCCCAATCTCTGTTGTTTTTCATTATTTCTGATCCATCTGATTTTTCATTATTTCTGATGGCCTCACCAGCAAACCTGCCCTCCCAGCTCTGGAAAAACTCCATGGGGCTCCTTGGATTTAAACACATTTAGCTTCTTTAAGTAACCACAACCCAATTTTCCTCTCATTGTTTGGTGCTTTTCTTTCTAATTGTACCAGCGGGGAGAGGTTTTGGAGCAGTTGTTCTTTCTGGAGACTTGTGCAAAAGAGGTTTTGAGTACTTCAGTCTTTTCTGTACACACTTCCAGGCTGTCTCCTGTATGCATCAATGCACCTTGATTCTTTCTGAGCTTCTTTTTACTCCAGTAATTTTTGTGGATTCATTTCTTATTACCATTTGTGTCCCCAGCCAGGCTGAACTCCAGCTTTGGCCTCGCTGATTTTGTGCCTAAATGCTGAGGTGGTGCTTTTCTTTGCCTCCTTTGTTGTTTGTTTTTGATCTCTGTATTTTAATCCTTTAAGTAGCTCTGTGTTTCTGATGAAGTTCCCACTTTTTCTACATGGTGTTTTGTTTCTTAACTCTCTTAGAAATTTTTTTTTCCAAATTCAGACCACCTTGAAGAGCCTTTTTCTCCCTGTGATAGCCTCCCAGGGGCTTCTACCTGTCCAATCTCTGCTCTCTGTGACCAAGGCCCAGGGAACAGCTGGGGCTGTGCCAGGTTTGGGTTGGATATCTGGGCAAGGTTCTTCCCCCAGGGGGGGAACAGCTGGGCACTGGAACAGCTCCCCAGGGAATGGTGACATTCCCAAGGCTGTCAGAGCTCCAGGAGTGTTTGGACAACACTCTCAGGATTTTTGGAGTGTCCTGGGCAGGAATTGGACTCAATGATCCTTGTGGGTCCTTTCCAGCTCAGGAGATTCTGTTATTCTGTGATAATTCCCTGTATAAGCCAAAGTTCTGCAGGTAGAAAATGCTAACTGTGTACCTTTCCAGCCTTCCTCTGGATCCCCATCTCCACTGTCTTCTGGGTACTGTCAGGACTGTTCCCCTCTGGAGCCCTGTGCTCTCAAGGAGTTGTGTTTCAGCAGAGTGCAGCTCCCCATCCAGTCTTTCTGTGCTAGGAAGAATAATTCCTACATCCTGCAAAACCTGTTCTGATCCCTGCTCCAGCTGTGTGTGCTGTGCCAGTCTCTGATTCTTGTCACATCAGAGGTCTGTGACCACAGCTGGACATCCAGGTGAGCCAAGCTCTGCCTTAGGGTGCAGACACTTGAGGAAAAGTTCCTCCAGAGCTTTCTAGACCTGCAGTGTCCATCCTCTTCAGCTTCAGTGGTGCTAGCAGCCTTTTGCTTTCCTAGGTGAAGAGCTGCAGAACATTCAGCTCCTTGTCTCTTGGAGATCCCATTGATTCCCTGCTCCTCATCCTGATGGGATAAAACATCCTTGGAGCTCCTTTGTGCTGCAGCAACTCCATCTGCCACAGCAAAGCTCCTAAAAGTGCTGCTGCCCCTGCTGCGATCCCTGTGGAGGAGACCAGGCTCTTCCCAGAGTCTATCTGGAGGGAGGCTGAGGTTCCAGAGATGTTAGTGCACACTGAGGATCCAAAAAAATCATGCAGTTTGACCTGGATAAACTGCTCTGCATTAGCTGAAAGGAGTACAGACATTAGCAAACATCACTTACTTTTTTTTGTAAGCAAGTTGAGTTTATCAGGTCTTGTATTCTAACTGGGAATTAGTTTGTTGTGCAGTTTTCTTTCCTTGCAATAGAGCATCTGCATTCATTTTTTAAATTACTTCTTTCATATCCTCGTATAATGGTGCAATAAGATGTTGTGCTTTATAGTAAAAACACACATTATTTATTGCTCCTACCTTTCTAGTGTAACTCTACTTTTCAGAGTTAATTTTAGTTTGATTGCTGCTGAAACGTGGCTGTGTTTTCTGAGTATGTGAGGATTTATTGCTTACACTATTTAATGAACTGTTTTATTTTATGACAGTGGTAGGAGCAGTAGTCAAGGAGCCTAGGAATGTAGACATTGAGTAATATATATATATATATATATATATATATATATATATTTATACACACACACACACACACATAGAGGTTTTTTCTGCTAAATATCCTGAGGTACCAATGTGTAATAAATTAAAATAATGTTTTTCCTACTGTTCCTAATGAACAATGTCAGAGAATATCTTCTTACACATTTGTAGTGACTTTTTTGAGGCAGAGAAAGTCCAGCTCATGGATAGAGAGCCTTAGGATTGTCTAAACCCATTAGGCCTCTTAGCTTTATAGCTAAAGATTAATAGAGCAGTAATTACAAATGTGAAGGAGGTCATGGTGAATTTTAGTCTGACCTTCTATGTAAAAAAAAAAAAAAGCACAGCATTGCCATGAATTAATTCTTGCTTGAATCAGATCACGCTCTTCAAAGAAAACATTGATTAAAAATGTCATTTGACAGAAGATCCACATGTTCTCCCTGTTAGTCCTTTTTTACCACTCTTAAGACACTGAACAGAAATTATTGTGGTCAAACCAGTGGCCTGTGGTTTGGTTGGTACTTCCATGGTTTGGTACTTCCATTCACCATTAAACTATGTCCTCAAAATAAAAAAAAAAAAAGAAAAATATTCATGTTCATTTCCTTTACTGATTAAAAGAATTTGTAATAATGAGCAAATACAAAATTTTTTCAGACATGAATTCAGTAGCGCTGTATTTTAGGTCTAAAATAAAGATTCCTGAGATCATACCTCAGGACAAAACCTCAAAATAAAGTGCATCTTAAGGTTTAGGAGGATTTGTTTCTTCAGAATTTCCACCACTTTATTTATGTGGTACAATTCTACATAATGAATTAATTAGTTTTCCATTTTTATTTTGAGATTCTATGAAATATGGGCCAAAAAAATGAGAGACTTGACTTCCATTGCAGGAATGTGTTGAGTAACAATGTCATATGTGATTTAGCACTTTGCAAATTGCAATTTACCTTTCTAACTCAGAAGAGTTAATTACTTGTTTCTTCATTCTGGGAGACAGTTTTTGCCTCAAACACACTCAAGCCATCAATTTCCATAAATTATTAAATTTCATTACAATTTTGTTGTGTATGCCAAGATTGAAAGCAGAATGCACAGCAGAGAAAACACCTCACCCCAGTGATTGTTTATTATCTGAAAAGACTTCTCAAATTTGTGGTTACAACTTCTTTACGGGTACAACCAGGATGAATTTCCTTGGAAATCCTGCCTGTCATGGCTTTTTTTCAGTTCTCTAATTTTTTTGTGCGCTTTTCAGGTAATTATATTCACACACTAAACACCTAATTTTCAAGCCAACTGTACAGCTGTAAATATTGTGCTCTTGTTGGAAAAACAGAAATTGCTTTTAACTCCCCCCGTTGCATTTTAGATTTTGGAAGGTGCTGCAAGAAGAAGCAAAGATTTAAGTCAACATAAAGAGATTTTTTTTTTCTGTTGTTTGCATGTGGTTTATGCTCTTGGCAGCTGGGAAGCAACAACCCAGAGGAAGTTAACAGGCACAGAGGATGCTGGAGAGATGGAAAGCATACAGGAAATATATTTACAGAGCTGCCAAATGCTGCTTTTGAGGTGGAATAACCTTGACGGAATCACCCTGCGCTTACTTATCACCTCTCACTGCATCCCAAGAGGAAGGGTGACATCATTCATCACTAAACCCCTCAAAAAACACAACAAAAAAAGTGGAGAAAAAAAATAAAAATGCGTTGTTCGAGTCCCTGGAGTTCCTGGAGCTCTGCTTAGCATGCGGCTCACAGCCGGGGGGTGCGGAGGAAGCGCTCCCGGGGCTTCTCCTGGCAACAGCCTGGGTTGCTGGGAGACAGCAGCGCCTAAATGGGGAGAAACTTCACCCAACTGGCAGCCTCGTGCATCCAAATGAGCCTTGCTGGAGGCTTCTCGTGCTCGTGCTGTAATTTCCCTCTCCGAAATGAAAAAGGAATGGCAGAGGATCTTTACCTAGAGGGTTGTGTGGGGATGCTGCTCTGAGGGGATCAGAGTTGTGTAATAAAAGGGGGTAATTATTCCTGGGTGAAGGTGGTTGTGGTACGCAGGGTGCAGAAGTTTCTCTTTGCTGCTGTTTTGAAAAGGGATGTAAATGTGTGAATTTGCCAGATTTGGGGTGTTAAACCTATCAGTTATGAGTGTTAAATGCAAGGTTATATTTACTCAGGTTATTTTTCCTGACTAGGAATATTGTATCTGATTTTGTTTGAGTCCTAGTGTAAGAACCGAAATGAGGGATGTGGGACTCCAGGGGCTCTCCAAAATGCAGTTTATTCTGTCTAAGAGGTTACAGCAGCCCAGGGTGGTGGGTGACAGAGCTGTGCCTACAGCTGTGCTCCAGCTGCAGGCAGGCCTGGAGACCCTTTGGTTTTGGTTACAGTGCATTCTATACTTTGCTGAGCATCTTAATACAGTAGAGCCAATCTATACCTTAACTATTATCTATAGCCTATCATAACTCCTGTAATTACCATATTCATGTTACTATTCTCCAGTCACTAAAAGTCAGTACATCACAGTTTAAGCTAGAAGTTGTTTTTCAGTTTTCTTGCAGTGAAAAATTCTGAGACCTTTTTTCTACTTGCAACATTTGCTGACTTGTTTGCCTGTGCTGTCTTTCTGCTCGGTAAAAACATCTTCTTGTTTGAGGTGGGTTTATCCTTTGCTCTAAGCCATAAAAACCCCTTCTAACTAACACACCCTTTGCCTCCTTGGTTATCCAGTGAGACTCAGCAATTCTTTTCTTCTATATCAAAACTTGCTTCCATCTCTATTCCTTCATCAGACTGTACATTTAAAAATCTTTCTGCTAAAGATACATATCTGTGAGACTTTCTTGTCAAACTTTCATCCTTCCCAACATCCTAGGATACATTTGGCTGCTTTGGCTGATTGTGTCCATTTATCTTTGGTGCAGGAATGACACTGCACTACACATTTAGGTAACGTTGTGCCCTGGATCCCACATGTTCCTCCATAATTAAATGAATGAATATCCCAGGTGCAAACATGGAATTAGGTTTCTGACTGCTTCTCTTTCCAGGGCAGGTAGGAGAGCGTGGGGCAGACTTTCCATTGCAGCAGGAACAGGGTGGGACAGAGCACTGGAAGGGGCTGGGTGGTGCTGCAGGAATATCCAGAGTTTGGCTGTCACAGGTAGAACAGGCACTGGTGCTTTTGGTTCATCAAATGACATTTAAATCAGGGAAATAGTGCCCAAAATGCTGTTTTCTTCCACTGGCTGCAGGAGGGTCCAGTGACCAGCTCACATGGAGGTGTCTGTGTGATAACCAACCACAGGCAGAGCCCTGGCTTTGCTATTAATGACCTGCCCATGTAGCTGATATTCAGTATAAAGCCTTTAATTTTTTAAAAATGTATTTATTACTCAGGGTCAAAAGCTATATTTTTATTTAACTCTCTACACCAAATACCAGTTCACAGAATCAAAGTTTATTTCATTATGTTCTTTAATTTTCCTGGTTCATACTCGTATACAATACTGGTAATAATTAATGAATTTCCAAAGTCAGGTTATCCAAATGAGAGTGAAGCTGTTTACACATGGAGCTGCAGAGGTGCAGCATCTTTAGTTCCTTCAGAACACACAAGGAGTAAATAATAAAACTCTTCACTTTAATTGATTTGAGAGAAGATAAGTGCAGAACAGTCCTTAAGGCAGATTTAAGGTAGCTTGATATTTCAGGTACTAATTCCTGTGTCTTAGTCTTTCTCTGTTTCTTTCATGTACAGTACTTCCTTTTGAATTTTTTCAGCTTTAAAAGCTTCTCTGGTTTAATTAATGTCTTCCTGTCAAATTTATACCTTCAAATTACAGTGGTGTACATTGCCTTAACTTCAGGTTTATGTACTTTTTATTGAATTTATTTTTATTTTGCAATCATTTAATTATTTGTTTTGTAATTTATTATGTGATAGGCATTGCTTTATCCTTCCGTGCTTATCTTTTAATTATTATGTATGGAATTTCTGTGATATGGATACATTTGATTATTGCACTTATTTTGTTGCAAATTTTTATGATAGGTATGAAACTTGCATTTAAATTTCCAGTACAATTAAAATAATGCACATAAGTAAGCCCTTAGTACAAATCAGATAAATAAAACCCATCACAATCCAGGGACGGTTATTGCAGTTTCTTATGTATTGCTTGTAGTTAATTCCTGTTGCATATAAGGCAAAATTGGAATTAGTGGAGATTGTTTGGGTCTTTATTTTGAAGATAAGATCTTATTTTCTGTTGAGAAATTTGGCCAGGCAGATGGTACCTATATTTTTACTGCAGTTTGGGCTTGGTTGGTCAGGAATTTGACTTTGTAGGAGAGCCTCCAGAGATGCTTTAAGGAATGCCCACATTTCAGGAATGGTTGAGAAGCAGGACTCCAGCAGAAATGAATTTTTTTAGTGTCCTCAAAGTGAGACAGAAATCCCTCATCTTGAGGACATTTGTTTAGACTTGAGGACTTTGGGGATAGGGATTTGGTGCCTGAGCCTCTGGCTCAAAACTTTTAGGAATCCAGTGAGGAATGAGCCGTGTTATGCAAGGGACAGACAGTGGAAATGTCTTTTGGTTTCTGACATTGCCCATCACCATTTGCAGGCTTGGAAATGTAGTTTTTGGTTCATCAAACATTCAGCTCCTGAAAATTTCATCCCAGAACTCCTAAAGTGGGAGCAGGATTTGAGGGAGTCTGGCGTTGATGAATTAACAGGATGAGGGAGGAGAGGGATGATTCCCTGGTGGGACTGGCATGGACTGGTACCTGTGTATGGCAGAATGAGATCTCAGGATGATCCAGGTTGGATCATTGAGATTGGGATCGGTAAATTGGCAGCTGATCTGCTCCTCTTGGAGAAAAAATGTTTGCTATCATCTGCTCCTCCCAAATGTTGACTTTACATTTTAAAAAAGGGCAAAATTCCAAGTCAAGGAATCAGTGGCTGATTTAGCAAACTGCAATAAGATTTCATGTATGATCATCAGAATGAAAATAAATGCACCAGAGATAACATGACAATATATGGGGTCTATGTGGACTATTTATATTTCTTCTTTTTTTTTGTTTATGTTCTTCCTTAAGGATTCTTCTTCTTACCCTAAACAAGGATATGCAAACCTTATTCTGTACTTACTGAGCTTGTCCTGGGGAGCAGCAGAGATAAAATCTCATGCTGAAGAGGTTGCACTTAGACAACTTCTAATAAAATAGAAGAAGTTTGCTTCATTTCAGTAGGATCTTGAGTGACAGTGTTCCAAGCTACCACTCAGAAAGGGAACAGGAAAAGGAAGAAATGAGCATGCAAACCAAATGTAGAGGGTGGATTCTTAAGCAGAATGTCCTGATATGTTCTAATATGTCTTTATATGAAGAAAAAAATACTCATAAGATGACTTGGAGATAAATTTATAGTTGGTTCTTAAGATATTAATTTGAGAAAGTCAGAACTTAGAGAAGATCCCTTTTTTAAAGAGTTTTAGGATGTTCTGACCCTCCACTTTGTTGTTAGCATTTTTCATAAATCCAGTCATGAATGGGTATAACTGCTCTGTAGTCCAGCTGCATCCTCTGGAATGGAGCAGCAAGACCAAGAGCCCGTCTGTTTGCCACATTCAGTTCTGAAGTTCTGCTTCTGAAAGATCTTCTCATGTTGTTGGCAGCTGAGCACAATTCCTGTTTAAAACCTGAGTTTTGAGCACTAAAGGGATTTGGAAGATGATCTCACACCTCGTATCTTCCTGTTGTGGTTTTAATGAATTTGTTCTCTTACTAGTTGTCTACATTTCTTGCTGTTTGATGTAACCTGGTCACTTGTGCCATTCTTAGCCATCAAACTGATTTTTAAATTACCTGAAAGATGCTGTCTTGTACTGGAGGAGGATCCCATCCCACTCAGGAAGAGCTGGATGCAGCCTAACGCTGCATTCCAGGGTGGGAATTGCAGATTCTTTCAGTGACTGTGAATGTGCCCCTGGCTGGGGACATGGAGATGATTCAGATCATCCTTAAATCCTTGGAGAGATCCTGGATATGTCCTTTCCTTGGTTAACCAGTACATTCCTCTGAAATTCCCAGAGGAATGTACTGGTTAACCAAGGAAAGGACATATCCAATGGTACCAAATACCAAATTTGGTACCACATATCCAAATTTGGTACCAAATATCAAATTTGGTACCATTCCCAGTTGACACTTGGGCACAACTTTGTGTTTTGGATGTTGTTGGCTGTGCCTGGGCAGGTGACACAAGTCCAGAGGATGGGATATGAAGAAGCCATCAGCAGGATTTGAGTGTCCCTCCATCCAGTCCTTGGTGGTGTGGAATTGCAGACTCCCACACTCCCACCCTTTTGCATCAACTCATTTCTCCTCAAGTCCTTGTTTAAGGAGTCATCTTCATGTTAAACATTCACACACCAATTAAAACCTACTCTGTGTTTGACTTAGTTCACAATAAGTAAAAGCAAACTTTTTAAATGAGAGGCAAAAAAGTCACCAAATGGGTATTTTATCCTTTTGGATACCTGTGCGCAGACATTCCTGGGTACTCCTGTTGTGAAAGTATTAAGTATAATGGAAGTGGAAAATGAGGAAAACCCAGCTCCCTCTGAGCTGATGGCTGGGTGAAGATGAGGAATTCTGAGATACTGATCCTGTTAGAACCATTTAAAATATTTAATTAGTGAAAATTCAGTTATTGAACACAATGCACTTTGTACCTGAATTTTACAATAAATCCCTTTATTAGTGCAAAACAAAGAATATGTTCTTATTCCTCATATCTGGAATTATGAGAGCCTAACTGGACCAAATTTTGGATGAATTCTCTTAGTTATTTGATTTTTTAGAATTTCCATTCTCATAATAATTGAAGATATTTGAGAATTTCTAGCCACAAGTCTATTTTCACTCCACCCAAGTTAACTGTAAATGGATTTTATTAAGAATAACTATTTCTACCTCAAGTTCTGTGCATTTATTTTTCGTATTGCAATCACTTTTTAAATGCCACTCATTCCTGCCTGTAACTGTTTTTCTCCTGAGAATTAAAAGGAGGTAATAAACAATGGTACCAATGGTATTTAAAAATCCATGTGACACTTTATATTGGAAGCGTTCTGGGTGGTACTGGATGGAGAGAATGGGAAAATATTTTAACCTAGGAATGCAAATTCTGTTTGGAAACCATCTGGTCTTAAAAGAACTGAAGAAGAGCACATTTAGTGGAGATTGACCCATGGATTTGGAATTTCAAATTGGGGTGGAATGCCAGCACATGATGAGCAGTTGAAGGATAATCCCACAGTGATTTTAGGAAGTTGTTGACAGCTTCCCATAGAGTTTGGTCTTGTCATTTATTCACTTTGCAAAGCTGGAGGACTCCACCCCACAGTGTGACAGTGCCAGCCCTAAACCCACCGGGCTCACGGATCCACTGCTTTGATTTTCACCTGGATTCTGCTGGAACTCTTCACTCCTGGGGCTAATGTTTTCCATGGCATGGGAAAGAACACAGTCAGGCATACATGATGTTGTCAAAATGATAAATGATAAGTGCATGTTGTAGGGGGGCAGCTGCCAGGAGGGCACAGCCCATCCTGGACCAGAATTAATTGGGTACGTGCAAAACTGTGCAAAACTGTGCAAAACTGTGCAAAACAAGCTGCCAAAGGTGGTCACTGTATTGACTGACCTTGGGAATCTGCAGGACTCAAGGCCCTTGCAGGTCTAGTCCTTAATTTTCCATTTTTTTCATGCATTTATAGGCCTTCATTCTTGTGTTCTTGTATTTTTTTTTTCATTTTATTTGGTTAATTCTTGAAATGTTGACTTCAGCTCTCACTGTCTTCCCTTGCCTCTTCTGGGTGGCTGCAATATTCCTTCTTTTTTTCCTTCTCTCAGTATTCCTTCTCATTTTATTGGTCTCTATGTAACAGCTACAGTCACTTATATGTTCTTAGAGCTTCCCCAGTGTTTGGATGTTTAATAACAAAACCCAGGAAAGTAGAGAGTCAATAGGAAATTCTTTGCCATCATCTCTGTATGAACAGCCCAGGTAAAAGGAGCCTTTTTCTATCACATGATGCACTTTCACCCTTCAATAATAAATCAGCAAAGCATCTGGCTCCAAAATTAGACTCCTAAAAACCTCTGGCTTGTCCTCAGAGGCATTGGCTTCACTTATCTCTAATGGAAATGCCCACAGATGATAACAGGAGTGTGGTAGCAGAAAGACTGATAGAGTTAGCCCTGATATACCAGATATTCCAATGTGTTTGTTTTTAAAATAAAATATTTTGGGGACCATCACAGCCAGACTGACCTCGTGTCATGTGGTCTGAATGAAGCATTACACAGCTTTCATTGGTCCATGACACTGAGGTGTCCAGCAAGGAAGAGAAAAATGGAAATAAAAGCTATACCTGACATTTGAAAGTAACATTTTGGGGTTGTATTCCAAACAGAACAGCTTAAATTAATGAGTTACTTTTATTCTGAAGTTTTCCACTTGGGAGGAGGGAAATCATTCTCAGTTCACAGGTGCACAGGGGAGGTGTCCCGGTGTACCACACTGGGGAGACACAGAGGCATTTGAGAGAGATGGAAAAATACCTTGATAAAAGGGAATGTGATGACATCAGGAGGCTTTCACTGGGAGAATTTTAAATGAACAAATTCCAGGGGCATGAAGGGAAAACTGCATAAAAGATCACAGAATCATTAAGGTTGGAAAAGAGCTCTAAGATCATCAAGTCCAAGATGGAAAAAAATTTTGAAGTAAATGATGACCAAGGCACAGATCAATATTAATTTTTTCCTAATTCTTCAAAGAAAGACCAGTGATGGCTAGGATACTGCAAAAGGACAAATTTGGGGATTTTTCTCTGAACATGGGGATATAGATGGTGTTGAAGGACAGAGCTTCATGTGGTTCTGTAATAGTAAACATCAAAGGTGGTCAAATTTGGACGGGAGATGGATAAGAAAATACTTGGAATGATGAGGAATTTGACTCTTTCCATTTTTTGTGCATTGGAAGAGAATAACATCAAAGAAACATCAGTAGGACACCTAGAGAGGGGAGAATGCTCAGGAGAAGCATGTGAGGGTAGAAAAGCACTTTATGGAGCCACTAATACAGAACCTGGTGTCAGGTCCAGTTATCTGGAAGCTGAGTACTGGATTAGTGCAGCCTTCCAAGGAAAAATCCATTGACTTTGTGCAGGAAGGAAAGGAAATTTCAAGGAAAGGAAATTTCAAGGAAATTTAAAGGAAATGAAATTTCGAGGAAAGGAAAGGAAGGGAAGGGAAGGAAAGGAAAGGAAAGGAAAGGAAAGGAAAGGAAAGGAAAGGAAAGGAAAGGAAAGGAAAGGAAAGGAAAGGAAAGGAAAGGAAAGGAAAGGAAAGGAAAGGAAAGGAAAGGAAAGGGGAAAGGAAAGGGCTGACTTCAGAATTGTGGAGACAACAAGAAGAAGAGCAAACTGGAGAAACTGAAGGGGGAGCACAGTGAAAAGCAGGCAGAAAACATGGAAAAAGGGCCCAAAACAAGGTGTGGAGAAAGTTTTATGTTTTCTTCCTGTCTGGAGGTTACTGAACACTCAATTCATTGGGCTGGAAACTTCACTTCTTATGTGAAGGAGGAGAAGTGAAGGAGGAGAAATGAGTTCCATTGAGAGATATCAACACCTTGGACTGGAGGATGCATCTTGGAAGGTGTCACAGAGGAGCTGGAAGCAATTCCAGTGGACTGGTGCAGCTGGAGTCCTTAAGAGGAAAAAGAGAATTAAGAGAGCTGCAGTAAAATACACCTTAGACAAAAGGCTTTAAGGTAGGAAGAGTGGACTCCTTCCTGCACATGTAATCCACTTTTGCTGGATCCACTGCCTTTGGAGCAGTATTTTGAGGGATAAAATAAGGATCTTCATCCTGTTAGCAAATTCTTTTCAGGAAAACATTTGGCTGCTCAGGGAATATATTTGTTTTTACTCCCTTAAATTTCACTAAGAGTAATGAAGGAATAGTTAAAATAGTTCATGTCTATTGGAATTTTTTATATATTTTTAGTATTGCTGAAGTCCCCTGTTGTCAGTATGTACATTTTTTGAAGGAAAACTAATTAAAAGCTGTGCATTTAATAGTGACTGCTGCAGTGGTGTAGCCTTTCAGAGTTAATTCCACTCTCAATAATTTCCATGAGATCTTTCTGTTCCTGTGTTGATGCTTGATGGACTTTCAGTAAAGGCAAAGCCACACATTAGATTTTGCTGTCAAGTGCACAAAGAAAAGAAATAGAAAGATTATACACAGGTTTTTTTCCCAAGTTGGCCCTGTCATGAGGATGCAAGGTGCAAATGGAAATGAGAGTGTGTGCAATATTTTGAGGCAGAAAGGTGATTTTTACGTTGATGGTGTTTCTTCTGGAGTTGGTAGCCTAATGGGAGAAATATGGATGGGTCTGTTACAGTCACACAGGGGGAACCTTGTGTGGATGTCTGAGGTCTGAAGGGCAGAGAATGAACCTGTTTTTATTTAAAAAAAACATTAGATAAGGTCACCCAATCTCTGACAGAACAGAACCTTTAGAAACAGAGAGGGATTTCCTTGGATACTGGGGGAAGAAATTGTTCCTGTGAGGGTGGGGAGGCCCTGGCACAGGGTGCCCAGAGAAGCTGTGGCTGCCCCTGGATCCCTGGAAGTGTCCAAGGCCAGGTTAGACAGGGCTTGGAGCAACCTGGGATGGTGCAAGGCGTCCCTGGCCATGGCAGGGGGTAGAACTGGATGGTCTTTAGTGTCCTACCCAAACCATTCTATGATCCTGTGAACTTCTGAGACTCTCTGTTGAATAAACTTAGAAAATTAAACATTTCAGGAAGGTTTTTTCCCTCAGAATATTCTATTTAGCTCATTAATGTAATGCATGTATTTTAAAAAGTTGGCATTTTGCCTTGGCAAATAGCTTGAAGATAAAAGAAAGTTTATTCCTGTAATTTTCCTCACATGAATTCTTGTCATTTAGAATATCTTGAATGAAGTTCCAAATATAATTTTCTATCCTTTAAGTCTTGCAACACATCAGAAAATTTCCCACCAGAGTTGACTGTTAATGCTGAGCCATTTCTGCTCTGATTGCCACAAGAACTTGAGCTGTTGAATTAACAGATTACATCATTGGATCTATGGATGTGGGGAGATTTTTTGTGTGTGAGCTGGGATCCGATTTCTTATTAATTTTCAGCTGATTTTTAATAATGGTGGAACTGAGAAGACTGGTTGTTTTCAAGCTGGAGTTCGGATAAAGTTAAAACGTGCGTGACTTTCTGAGTGTGATCTTAATTCAAATCTATAAGTCTCCTGCTCCTGGCACCTTCCCATGATTCTGGGGAGGAGAGAATGAAAACACATTATTTTAAGGAGTATTTGGTGCTTATTAAAATTACACATAACGCCCGCCTTCCAAAGAGTCTTGATTTACTGCAGGTTGTTCATGTGTCGCATGCGGACATTTTTAGCGAGCAGATTTCTTATCCCTGCGAGAACAGGGAATGGCTTCCAGTGCTCCACGATCCCCGGAGCACAAACGTTGCATCCATTGTAAAAGGTAGGCAACCATGAAATCTATAAAGCCGATTTGGCAGGAGAAGCTGCTGTTGGTGCCAAGATTTGGTTACTGACCCACAGTTTCCTGTTTGGAAATCTATTAATTGATTCGCAAAGAGCATCTTTTTGGAAAACAAGGATTCAGACAGGCTGGCACAGGCTGGAGCTCCGCCAAGACTGCTCGGGAAGGTTGCCATGCTGGGAGCGAGCGAGCGAGAGAGCGAGAGAGCGAGCGAGGCGAGGGAAGAAAAAAAGGCAAGACTTGGCACGGCTCAGTCAAATCAGCTTCTTTTGTCTGCTGTCTCGGCTTGAGCTTCGCGAAAGAAAACCGTCCTGGGGTACAGAAAAACTCACAACTTTTTTTTTTGGTTTTCAAACTTCCGTCGCTTTTTAAGTCTCTTGGGCTCTTGGGAAGTGGTGGTGACATTAAATGACGTCCAGTTAGCAGTGAGCAGAGAAATAAAAGCTTTTAATGGAGCCTTCACAATGTCAGTTTGTACATATGGGAAATACGATATTTGGTGATTTTTTATTTTTTTTTTCCCTATGTCTGATTAAACTGTAAGGGAGCCGAGTAACTTGGAAGATTGCAGAGGGAATGTGTAAATAAAAGGGAGAATTTTCATTTTTTTGCAGCAAAACAAAAACTTTTCATCGACACAAACATGCTTTAAAACCGAACCTGACCTCCTTCGGAATACATTCGGAACGGGAATTCCGGCGTTTCTCTCGAAAGAAACGAACTTTTAATGGAACCTCCTTAAAGATTTCATCTGACCCAGCAGTGAAGTAAGAGTAGAGGGAAAGTTGTGACTTCAATAGAAAAGTGAGTACGTTCTTAAAGCCACAACGTTTGTTTTTGCTGCTTGGTGCTGTCCTGGCTCCATGTCCCAGCCTTTGGGGACAAACCTGAAGACCCAGCAGGACACGCCGAAGATACCCAGGCTGTGCCTGAAGGGCAAAATCAGAGCATGGTTATTCTGCTCCTGCTCTCAAACATTCCCTTCAGTGCATCTTCCTAGAGAGCCTCTGGAATCGCTGAATTTTCTACTTTTAGAAGCAACAAGAGATGGAAAAATATCAGCTGCTGCCAAGTGAGGGATGTTTGAAGATGACACGGTTGATGGCACTGGATACGGAAACTTCAGTTTGTAGTTACAGGACCTGTTTGCTGCAAACAGTGAAAAAAATCTGCTCTTTTCTCAGGAATTAAAAGAAAATGGACTAAAAAAGTCAGTGATGGCTGAAGCGTGGACGCTTTACCATTTCAAGAAAATGAAGGACCTAAAAGTCCATTGTTTTCTCCAAAGGTGCCTGGTTTTTCAGGGAGAGAGGTACTTGCCTTCTGATTTCCTGGGAGCAAATATGATCACACTGCCTATTAGGCCTGGATGTGCTGGGATTATCCTCCTGCTGCTGTGACAATCAGCATTATTATTTCAGGGAGTAACTGTAAACTGTAGATTTTTATGGATCGGCTTCGCTTGGAGTAAGTATTACCCTGTCCTTAAAAACTGGATTGTTCAGCCTGAGATGTGCAATTCCTGGCATGCTGCACAAGTGCATTTCCCTCATTCTTCCCTGCTGAAGGGAAGAAACAACATTAATGGAAAGGTTTTTAATAGGAATGTGTTTGTGTTTTAACTGTTGCATTTGGATTATGAGACTGCTAAAATTAACTGGCCTTTTTGATGATGTCAAAAACTTGGGTTACTTAATATTACATTAAATTGGTTTCTTAGCAAGATCTGTCTGATTTTTTTACTACATCAGTGAGCCTTTTGAAAGATGCTGTAGTTAAACAGTGGGTAAGATGCTGTTGTGATTAATATTTGGTGCACTGAAACATTTTAATAGGGTTTCTTAGGGAGTTTTGAAGGAAAAAATTCTATTCTTCTGCCTTTCTAAATCCTTAAAAGATATCCTCAGCAGCTCAGTGTGGGAATAGGTGTGCCGTGGGGGATTTCAAATGGATCCTGGGTGGAAGGGGAGTGTTTGGAGGAGTTGAGTTCTGCTCTCTGTGTGGTTCTTGTCTGTTGTTCCTGCGCAGGCATTGCCATGGGATGTGCCTGGGGACACGGGGATGTGCTGGGCTGAGTTTGCATCACAACAGTGCCCTAAGTTTGCCTGTCCGTGGGGAATTCTGGAAGGAATTCTCATTATTCCTCAGAAATCCTGTGCAGTCTCTCAAAGCATTTGCTGTTTTCTTTAATTGTGGCATTCCAAACCAAATCTTTACTGGGTGCCCCTCTTAAAACTCAGAAAACAACAGAAAACATTTATGGTGCTGCCTCTAAGGGAAATAATAAAATGACCATTGCATTTCTAAGTGATACATTAAAATAACTGTATTTCTCTCCCAAGTACCTACATACTTTCATAAATTCAGGTTTTAGACATGACATGATCAACATGTGGGCGCTTGCAGTGCATTTATAAAGAGAAATATTTGTACAAATATTTCAACATCTGTGTTCACTGAAGTTATTTTGAAGTTGTTCCTACAATGCTGGAAACACTGTTCATCTCTCAAATATCTCGTCAGTACATTTTGGGTTCCTAAATGAGATACACATCACTGCACATTTCTTTTGGCCTACATAATAAAATATTTTTCTTCCTGATGAACTCTTTGATTTTGAAAGTTCATCTAAGTGCTAAGTTTTTGGAAAATATCCCAACTTGGTAATTTAAAAATGAAATTGGAATAGCAAGGCTTAAATGGTTGGAACCTGAACAGTGGTTGGATTGCATGCAAATGGAATTTCTGGTGTAATTTGACATGGTTTATTGTATTTATGTATTTTCTTTATCAGCTGGACTTTTCTGGATACTTTAATCTGATTATTCATTGCCACCATTCATCTATGATCCTTAATTATTGGATAGGTTTAATAACTTCATAAATTAACAATTTGTGTTTAATTCTTAATGAATCATTAACATCTATTTTAGATTGGATTGTACAGTTCCTTAACGTGGCATATTTCAGTGTGGAGGTGAGGGTTGGTGGTTGGGGTTTAACTTCATTTTTGTTATTAAATCACAGATCATATTTCACATTAGAGCATCACATTTGATACTGTGATGGGCCAATGTCTGATTTCACTTGTGGTGATTAATAGGACATAAACAAGGTTTACTCTCCTGTTTTAATTAGTGTCAAAGTAGTTTGAGATCAAAATGGGCCTGGAATGGGCTTAGTTTGTGCCTTTTATATTGATATATCAAAGCATTTTAAAAAATCAGCGCTTACTCTGAACCCCTGCGGTTATTGGCCAAGGAAGAGATGAACAATTCTCAGTATGACTGTGGATTCTCCCTAAAAATGGTTGTAGGACAACAATACAAATGTTAAAATGCAGTTTATAGAGGTTTGGGGTGTTATTTTGCCTTCCTATAGCCATGGGAGGTTATCTTGAGATTCTGCATATGGTACAACTCCATGTGCTGATGTGTCCTCAGCATCTATAACAATATTTAAAAAAATTTTTAAAATTATATTTGATGTATATATTTTAAGGCTCTTTCCATTTACCATTTATTCTTTACCATTAATCCAGAATAATTGCTTATTTTGTAGTCCACCATTCCAAGGTGTTTCCTCTTGGCACAGTGGGATTGTCTTGGGTGGAATTCCACTTCTTTATTCCATATAAGCCACAGTCTTTATCCATGCCACAAAAAATTTGAGCAAAGTCAATATTATTTCATGCACTGTAACTCTGAAAATGTCATTTAAGTGAGTTGAGTAACTCTTGTAGTCATTGTGGAGGCATAAACACCTTTAGGAGATGATTTGGGATGTTGTCCTATCAGTCCTGTGAGTCACTCTCTTTATTGACCATAAATAATTGGAAAATAGAAGAAAAAATGGTGAGAATATAAAAATATTAATTTGTAGTAATTTTAAGTTATATTGTCATATATTTATAGATGAGAAATAGTTGTTTAGGATCTGACTGATTCTGATAATTTTCCTAATTAAATTTTTAAAGAAATAGTAGAAGCTTTTACTGTTAATAATTATGGACATCAATGTTTTTACTATTTTTCTTTATAAATAAGTTATGCCCAGTGTACATCTGTTCCTCTGAGAATACAGCAGTTTTTCCATATTTATTGGATGCTATGGAATTGTAAAAGTTTTTAGGGATAAATCATAGGTCATACAAAAAATTCCGATTATTGTCTTTCCTTTACATTTGTTTAATCACCTATCTTTGCTAAGTTTGCCAGGATCGGGTAGAATCTTTGTGTCATATTTTCTCCTGTTTGCTGCTGACCTCTTCAGCCTGTGTCCAATTCTGGTTTATCTGAAGTTACAGCTTCTGTACTATCAAATTTTGGGGTTTTAGGACGGGAAATGCAAAGTGTTTGCAGCACTGTTTGCTCTGTGTACTCTTATTTTATTAATCAGCAGATTAATAGAAGAGAAATCAGGGAATATCCAGTCCCTGATCTTGAGCAGGGACACCTTCCATCCACTATTCCAGATTGCTCCAAGTCCCCTCCAGCCTGGCCTTGGACATTTCCAGGGATGGGACATCCAGCAGCTCCCTGGTCCATGGCTGATGGTTCAGACACTTTCAGATCCACAGTTTAGGAATTAATCACATCCCAAGAAAAGTGTCTCCCTCATACGGACACAACACTTCTACTGAATGCCAGAGGAAACTGGAATGGTTTGGTTGAGTTCACTAAACTATGATGAAAAGATCTTCCATGTAAATTAATATATAAAGGATAAGAGAAGAAGCATGAAAAAAACATTGTGTTTTTTTTCTCTGCTAAATTACATCAAAGTTGAAAATTTCTTTGACCATCTTCTTGGATAATGCATGTAAGAGTTCCTTCTTTTTTTCTGACACATAACAAGGGTTTAGTCCTTGTTCTCCAAATGCAACTTCGGATTTCAGCACCGAGAAGTTTCCATTGTATTGATTTTTCCATGCAAACCTTCATCCCTTTTACGCCTCAGCACAACACCAAGTGTGCAGTGTAAGAGGAAACTCAGAGTAAAAGTGCTTTGCTCCATGAAAGATTTCTGTGTGGTTTTGTTTTGGAAGCCCCAGAGCTGTGTTTTTTCCAGTCCTACAGATAGGAATAGGAATAAAGTCTTTTCTTGTTCATCTAATGCACAGCAAGTAAAAACTAAGAACTCTACAGACAGTACAGCGTTAATTAAGAAGATTCAAATTTTCATTTTCCACAGGCAGTGATTTTGGTAATAAAAATTCCATTCCAGATTAAAGCACCTGCAGAGGCTTTGGAGAGGATAGACTGTGAGAAAATGTGTAGGTTCAGGAAGAGCATACTCAGAAAAATCTCAATTTGTTTTGACCTGTTTTGGTAGAAATGGAGAAATGGTTGAACATGGTAAGTTGGGAAGTTTTGCACTGATTTTATCCACTGATAAAATCTTCTCCAAGGCATTTGTAGCCTCCTCTTGTTTTTGGCAGTTTTCCCATTTTTAAGACCAGCCTGGTGTTTGCCCATGGGTTTCCAATATAATCTGTTCCCAGCTGGAGAGAGTTGTGTTGGTCTGTCCTTGGCTGTGAAATCTTTGTTCGTTGTCCATTTTCTTTCTGAAAAATAGAGGTGGGAAGGCAGGAAGGACTTCAAGGAAAGAGAGGATCTCTTCTTTACTTGATTAAGGTTTGTTGCGTTCATTGACGTGATGGAATCAGGAAGTGAGGAATCATTTGGGTTAAAAAGGGACCTTAAACTGATCCAGTGTCACCCTTGCCATGGGCAGGGACACTTTCCACTATCCCAGGTGGCTGCAAGCCCTGTCCAGCCTGGCCTTGGACACTTCCAGGGATCCAGGGGCAGCCCCAGCTGCTCTGGGCACCTGTGCCAGGGCCCCACCCTGTCAGGGAACAATTCCTTCCCTCTATTTAATCTAAATCCACCCTTTTTTCGTTTAAAGCCATTTCTCCTTGTCCTAATGGCTTTATTACCTACCTTTTATATGGCTTTTGTTTATATCTATGGCTTTATATTTATATTTTATAAGACTTTCCATTAGTTGTTCACAGTTGTGATGCATTTCAAGGGCTTGAGATGTTTTGTTCTGCTGCCATTACACTTCTGGCTCTACTTTTCTGTTTTTGTGCACCCAGTGTAAGAACTTCATATAAATGAGTTTTTGTAATGTCTGCTGTATTTATTTTTTTAAGCTATGATTAAACTGGTAAACTCGTAGTGTTGGTATAATTTTGCATTTAAGATACATTCTGCTGTTGCAATAAACCCCATTGTCCCAGCATAATGCTTTTCCTTTCATATGGATACATGCTGCAGTACATAATTCTTTCTCTTTGGTAGAAATTTATCTGAAAAGGAACTGTTAAAAGCCAGTATATTTGTAGTGAATGAAGCAGTTTTAGCAGAGAGAACAATGTGGTTCCTGCAACACTGTCTCACTGTGTCCTCTTGAAAATTGCTGTGGTGCAGGAGACTGTTGTGGCACTTATTTTTATAGTTGGGAAACATTATTCTTGTTATTTAATTCAGCTGCTGACATAATGAGTGCTCAGCTGTAATGAATATTTGATGTGTTTATGCTAATGTAAAGGCCCAACTATTGCTAGTTCTCTCCAACCTTTCTAACTTTTTAGGCAACAATTTTAAGAGTGATGCACTTTGCCCAATGTGTCTTGATGAAAAGGGAGAATTTTTTTATGGACGCTCAATTAACAACTTATAAATTCATTTTCTTGTGGTCTTAGCTGTTACTCTGTAAGATTTTTAACTTGAAATGGTCTCTTTAGACTCTCATGAGAGAATTGGCCAGGATCAGGATCTGCAGTGTGGATGTGTGGGACTCATTACTCCTGTTTTGCCTCAGAGTCAGCAGCCAGAGCTGGGCCCTTCTGGTCATTATCTAATTCCAAGCTGTTGGAGCTGCAGGTGGAATAGTTCCCAGTAAAACACAGAATCTTCTAAATAATTTTCTCCTAAAAGCAGCATAAAAAGACACAGACATGTTTGAAAGATTGGAGACAAGAGGACAAAGATGTTCCAGTGGCTGAAGGCCCTCTGCTGTGGAGCCAGGCTGGGAGAGCTGGGGGTGCTCACCTGGAGAAGAGAAGGATCCAGGGAGAGCTCAGAGCCCCTTCCAGGGCCTAAAGGGGGTCCAGGAGAGCTGGAGAGGGACTGGGGACAAGAGATGGAGGGACAGGACACAGGGAATGGCTCCCACTGCCAGAAGGCAGGGATGGATGGGATATTGGGAAGGAATTCCTGGCTGTGAGGGTGGTGAGGCCCTGGCACAGGGTGCCCAGAGGAGCTGTGGCTGCCCCTGGATCCCTGGAAGTGTCCAAGTCCACTTGAATGGGTTTGGAGCAACCTGGGATAATGAAAAATGTCCCTGCCCGTGGCAGGGGGTGGGCCTTTCAGGTCTCTCCTGACCCAAACCATTCTAGGATTTTTTCATCCAGCAGTGTCTCTGGATTTTATGACCTTGTAGTGCCACAAAGTTCATTATGCTCTGATCACTCTTTGTGAACTTTTAGGATTTTTTCTTCCTCTACTTTTTTTACTTTTAAAAAGGGAAGTGTTTTCTGTGCTCTGTTATCCTTTTTTCACATGAAACTTGTGTGTCCCTTGCATGACAAATGTCCTCAGAATTGTCATTATCACAATCTCAGTGCTCCTGGCTGCAGACGTCCCCTCTGAGCTGTCTGTGAAATGTGAATTTTGTCTGTGGTATTTCCTCTCACCTGTTCCATCCTCTGGGATCAGGCACCTCCCTGGTTCATGTCTGATGGTTCAGACACTTCCAGATCCACATTTTAGGAATTAATCACATCCCAAGAAGAGTGTTTCCCTCATACGGACACAACACTTTTACTGAATGCCAGAGGCAACTGGAATGGTTTGGTTGAGTTCACTAAACTACAATGAAAAGATCTTCCATATAAATGAATATTAAAAGAATAAGAGAAGAAGCATGATAAAAACATTGTTTTTTTCTCTGCTAAATTGCATCAAAGTGGAAAATTTTTTGACTGTAGTGGCACAATCCCACTGGCAGGAATTATGCCTGATATTACTGGAAAACATTCCTGACTGTGTCTCATTGTGAAAGGGCACAGCCCCTGGAGTGGTCAGGCTTGGATTTCTTTGTGGCTTCCTTTGCAAGGAACTCATTGAAACAAATCTTTTGGGTATTCAGCAGCCACAGGTAGTTTAAAATTGAAAAAAAAAAAAATTAACATAATGAGACAGTGAGAAAAATGCAAAAAACTACAAAAGTAGGAGGAAGGAAACCAAGTAAAGAAAGGAGGGATGAGAAAAATGCTTTTAGGTGTAGTCTTGCCAAGAAGTGACTCCAGACAAGTTTACATGGTCACTTTTCTTTTGATGTTAGGAACAGAAATCTGTTGGTTACACAGAGTTCTTTTACTCTGCAGCATTGATTTTCCTTGCCCTCCATGCTTTGTAGCAAATGACCAACCTCCTGTGCTGGCAGGGAAAGAGTTTTAACTTTGTCCTGTGTTCCTGGGGTATGAGGGAACAGAGCCATTAAATTAATTTAATTTTGGACAGCTTATTAAGAGTCAGTAATCCTATTGTATTATGGCTGCATGTCACTTGAAGCTATTTGCACTCTCTACTTGCTTGGAATTTTTTAGCATATTTGGATTTTTCTTTATGTTCAAGAAATTTTTCTTTCCTTTGTTTTTGGGTAACTGCAATGTCTTTATATGCATTTTTAAAAATTATTCTTAGCTTACTGGTGTGTTTTATTAAACTTAATCTTTCATGTAGAAGATTTTTTAATGATGAGAGGGGTGTGTATGCATCTATACAATATGTATATGTATATGTATATGTATATGTATATGTATATGTATATGTATATGTATATGTATATCTATATCTATATCTATATATCTATATCTATATCTATATCTATATCTATATCTGTGTAGTAATAGACTTTTTGCCTGTGTTTTTCTTTGAGATAATCAAACCATTTACATTTTTGCATTATAATCGGGAATCGTAAAGTTTGTTTAAAGATTTTTTTGTTTTTCTCATAATTTTTCCAAATATTCTGGTGTTCAACTCAGTTTGTACACCTGCTTCGGTTTGAGTTTCTGGGTGACATTTAGACCAAAAACTCTGTAATTATTTACTAGCAAATAATTCCAATTTCACTTATAATAGTTAAAAATAAACCAAGGAAATGTGTAAAGTCCTTGTCTGCCCACCCTGTAGTGAAGCATTTCCTTAAAAGCCTGTGGTGGGAGCTGCAGTTTCTCATGTTGCCTCAAATACACAGGTTTTTTTTTGTTACAAGTCATTTTTATGTGTAAAAAGTTTATAGATTTAGGTAGTGAAAGCAGTTATTAGATTTAAAAAGTGCCTTTGGGCTTCAGGCTGGCTTTTGTTTAATGCTGCAGCGAGGGACATGCTGATCCTTCACTCACCTTTCTGAGGGACGCGTGAAAATAAAATAAAATAAAATAAAATAAAATAAAATAAAATAAAATAAAATAAAATAAAATATGTCATTTGTGTGTCTCAGGATGAGACCGGGAGGCTTGTGTGACCCATAAGTCAAAAATACCTGATGGAAAACTTGGAGTGTGCTTCCTGTGATCCTAAAAGCATTCATGAACCGAAAGGCAGAACCTCCACTGGTCTTTCTGCTGCGTTGGAGGGCTCCTACACAATTTGCTTCATTTGGGATTTCTGCTGGAGTCGCCTGAGTTTTCTCCTGCCACTTTCTGTCCAGATGTGGTCTTTTGTCTTCCTAGATCAGACACTCACATCTCAAAGTTCTTTTCCTTAAGGATCCTCTAGAGATGGCAGCAGCATGGAGAATTCCTTCCTGTTACTGGGAAGCTGTGAGGCTTTGCTGTGAATATGGAGAAATTCTTCCTTGTGAGGGTGGGGAGCTTGCCCAGAGAAGCTGTGGCTGCCCCTGGATCCCTGGAAGTGTCCAAGGCCAACTTGGAGATGGGACTTGGAGCAACCTGGGATGGTGGAAGGTGTCCCTGCCCATGGCAGGAGGTGGGTTTGGATGATCTTTGAGGTCCCTTCCACCCCAAACCATTCCATGATGCTCCACCCCAAAGAGATGCTGCAATTACAGAAGGGGGAACTGAGACATTGAATGCAGTTGATGAAAATGTTCCCATCTTTTCCTGCAAATAAACTACACTTGATGTATTAAAAAAACCCCAGATCCTGGCTCCTTAATGAGAAAATAAATGATACAAAAAAGAATTTTCCTCACTCCTGTGGGTGCTCAGAAAAGGACTTCAAATTTCTTGTCAGAGATACACCTGAAAATAAAGCTTTGTATGGATCACCTGCGGATCCCATATTCCAGGCTGCAATTCCTAGTTTGGGAATCATACTTTGGGAGCAGTTAGAGGAATATCCTTCTCCAGTAACTCAATATAATGTGCAATGGCTGTAATATTGATAGAAAGGCTCTCTTAGATTATCCTTTAAATAGTTTTATTCATAACCTATGAATACTGCTTAGCAGTTTCAGATAAAATTGGCTTTGTATGAAATTGAAGAGCCTGGAGAAAATGTTCTTTGTTGTTAACTCCCTTTTGGCTGAGTCAAAACTTGAACCTCACTCAGGTTGTACTGAGATTGGACTGGACCGGTGGGACTTGAGCATTTGCTATCCCCACACAGCTTCTGTCTGAATTACATAAAACTTGAGCTTTTACAAATTTGTTTTGTTTGCCAGTAAGTGAAATTAAACCCTTCTTCTCCCCTTCCCACCTGGGAAGTGTCACCTTCTTTATCTGATGATTTTTTTTTTTTGCTCAAGCAGTTGCAGATTCCAAAGTCTGAGTGCCTTTAATGGGATGGCTTAAGCTTAAGTGGTCATAAAGATGATTACAGATATTTTGTGTAGCTAAAACATTGTGAAACCAAGCTGTCATTTTGCCATTGGTGTCAGCAGCTATTCCAAAGAGACATTCCTGAAGCAGTTGGAACCCTGTGAGTTCCATGCCTTAGGTGGCAGGAAGAGGCTTCCAGGGCTTCCCAGATTTAATTCCTGCGCTGTGACAAAATATTTGAAGCACATATGTTGAAAGTGGCTTTCACAGCCTGTATTTGGGCTTTGATTTTATTGGACGGTGTGTGAGACTGCTCCTTTGGAAAATCAGGCTCCTCTAATTACGTAGGTAACATATTTTAAAATGTTAGAGTCTGCCTATGAATCATTTCTCTCCCATTATTAGAGGCGACATTTCCATTTAATTTCCCAGTGGGATTCCATTGAATGTTTTCAAAACAGCATCAGTCGAAATCATATTTGTTTTGCTTGTTTGCCTTTACAAAGAATTTTTTTTATGAGAGGAGTTGCAAAGTTTTTCAAATGGAAGAAAGAAGAGTTTTTAGACAGGAAATATTTGTAAAACTTGCACTTGTTATTTTCTTTCAAATTCAGTACCTTGAATAGATGTCAGACTAGTGAGGCAGCTGGGACATGTCTAAATATTCTCAGAAACCAAGAATTAGGGAGTCTGCTGAATTTTCTTATTTTGATCCTGTTCTCATTGAGTGAATTGTGCATATTTAGTGCTGTGAATGGGGCTGGTGCTTTGCTTTTAATTCACACGTGAAGAATTTAGCCCATCCTTGGAGTATTCAGTATATTCTGACCAGGAATATTTTTTTCAGCTGGTATATTGAATTTTTGTTGCATTACTGCTCTGATGGGACATACACAGGCTGTCCTGGATATGCTTGTTCTAAATAAAAGTGATTTTTGACCCTGAGCACACGTGGAGTTGTCACAGGTCAAGGCAGGGTTCAGCCAAGGGGACAAGACTCTGTGTTCTCAAAAAAAAAAATCTTATTTTTAGTATAGGACAAAGGCTAATTGTGGCTTGAATTTTATTAGCTGTTACTAATAAAATTCCAGGTGATATTTGAGTCTATGCCTTGTTTTGGGGTTGGTGTATCAAATATAAAGTGAAACTGAAATGTTATAAAAAATTGTAAATAAAGAAAAATGCTTCTGCTTTTCATAGAGTGGGAAAAGGGAGGGAACAAACAGAGAGGGGAAACAACATGTGGAGAATAAGAGAGACATAAAATCTTAGTATGCTGCTTATTAATAGGATTTATTGCTGCTATTTGTAATAACCCTGATTGAAAGCATTTCTTTAACATCGTGTGCTTGGTATTTTCCAGGAAATTAGAACAAAACATTAAATGTGTTGCTTTCTACCCCATGTCTCCTTTCCCTTCCCCTGATCTTTTTTACTTGGGAGGTTTTAAACATTTATGGGGGAAAACCATTTTAGAAAGGGCATGTAGCACCAAGGTAATAATCACAGAGCTGTGCTGCTTTATGGGGCAATAATCCAGTTGCCTTGTTTGAAAAAGCTACTTGGCCTTCATTCTCCAAGGCTTTTCCTCAGGGAATGGGACTGGATTATTGCCTTGTAAAACAGTGCTGCATCCCTCTTGTTGATTAATTATAAATCTCTGCTCATGGAGTACTTTGTGTTTTACAGCATTCCCTGTTCTTTTCCTTCATGGCTTTGTCCTGCATTCTGAGAATTCACAAATAAAAGCTGAGTTTTTCTCAGTTTGTGGCACTCGAACGTTAATCTCCAATCTGGGAGTTCTTCTATGGGCATGTTACACAATTATTTTCTCAAAATAAAGGGGAAGCACAGTTTACTCAACTTTCTACCACTTTTTTTTTGCAGCCACTGATATGTATAAACTTGCAATAAATAAATGTTAGCAAGGAACTCCAGTGTTAACACCTATTTGAATTTCCTGGAGCTGGGAATGTGGGCTGATACCTCATCAAGCTATTGTCATTGTTAGCACTAAGATGGCTGTTAAACCCCTAAATATTGTTGATTGATCTTTTTGGGCTCTTCCATAAAATTTTTAAGTCTTTTTCCACTTCCCGAGGCTTTCTGGGAGTGGGAAGGAGCAGTCCAGAAATAGCTGAAATAACAAGAAGCCATTCACAGCTCAGGTGGTTGCTGGCAGGACATTTCCCAAACTCCAGGTAAGCTGGCAGGACAGTCAAGTTAGAAGTGTTGCCAGGCACAGTTCCAAATTGATAGGCCCTGTCCAAATTGGAAAATTATGGGATTTGTAACATCACCTGTAATTTGTGTGCTGAAGAGGAGTGTGAATAATGTTCTGATGTCTTTTTCGAGGGGTGTTTGCTCAGTGCACAATGAGGGAATGGATATTTTTGGATGTCACATTTATGATTTGTGCTTGGCATCACCACTCCTGATTTATTTATGTATCAGCCTCCATACAATGGGCACTCTGCTTGAAAATAATTTGGAAGCTGAAGCTGTTGTGTGTGACCATCAGCTTCCTGAGCCGTGTTTGATACGGAGGATTTATCACACCTCCAGCTCTACATCAGTGATGATTATCAATTGTTTTCCTGATGAACAGCAAAACCATGACAGGGAAAGGCGTGATTGCATTAAGGAAAATATTCTTCATAGTCAGAGTGTGAATCACCAGCCTTGGAGAATTCAAAAACCTGATTGGAGGTGACCCTGAGCAGTTGGATTGAATGTTGGATTTGTTCCACTGTGAGCAGGGGGTTTGGGCTCCACATTGTCATGATAGGTAAAAGAATTATAAAAGAAAGGCCTCATAAAACCAGGCCTTGCTCTGCTAGATTACCAGCTAGCCTGTCACTTCTTCTAAGTGCAGATAAGCTGCTAGTTAAGTTCCCAAGTGAAAATAAATTGAGAAGGAGAACAATCTGTTCTTGAGGAGAAAAAAGAGTGGTACCTGCATAAACAATAGATCTATCCCATGAGAATCAGTGAAGAAAATCTGTAAACAATTTAAGAATAGAGAGATTTGGTGGATAAGTAAAATACCTTTTACTAACCAAAAGAGTAATTGGCAAGAAAGCTACTAACCAATTAGTGTTGCACACAGAGTCTGTGAAAACTGTAAAAAAAATAGTTATGTGAATAAAGAATGGGCTTTTTCCTACATGAAGAAAATAGGATCTCAAATGATTCATTCTGATACCACCCCTCAGTGATCCTTCCACACTGCATCCTTCAGTGACTGAAAGTAAGAGGTGCTGCTGTGGGTTCCAGTGAATTTCCTCCATGTCAGACAGCTTTTCTGTGTTCTCACTGCTTGTGGGAGCCATCTTCTCACTCTCCTGCTTTAGAAGTTCACGAACTGGGCAGTTTCTCCATGTGGAGAAACTTCTGGATAAGTTGGAGAATCCATCCTTGGGGTTTGTGTGTGTGGGACAAGCACAAGTGTTTGGTTTTAGGGGCTCTCCCAGTATTAGAGGTGACATTTCCATTTTATTTCCCAGTGGGATTCCATTTAATGTTTTCAAAATGTAGGTGGAGTAGCTTTGTGGAGTCAGCTCCTCTCAATCCACACCTCCCCTGTGAGGTGAGAATACAGTGGGGAATATTTAGAAACTTTTCAAATACTTCACAGAAAGGAGCTCACATTTCTGTCTGTGATAGGCTATAATATATAACTCTTGTTAGGACCAAGATGGGTGTTGAACCCCTAAATATTGTTGACTGACCTTTTTGGGCTCTCCCATAAGTTTTTTAAGTCTTTTTCCACTTCTTGAGGGCGGAATTGCTGGTTTTGGTTGCAGCAAATCTCTGAAAAGGTTTCTAATGTAGAACCAAAATGAGTTTTCTGATTTTGAGTCAGTTTGACCACTGTTAAACTCCTTCAGCTGACAGAGCACTACAGCAACACCCAAATCAGCTTTTGGGGAGGTTCCTGGTCCATACTGACAATTTTTGAGTAGAAAAATGCACAGCAGGACTCTCTTGGATCCCAAAATCATGGAGTGGCCTGAACTGGAAGAGAATTGAAAGATCACCTCCTTCCAAACCCCCTCCATGGGCAGGAACACCTTCCACGAGACCAGCTTGGATCTAATGTTTAAATTTCCTTAAATTAGAATTTTTCTCCTTTTTCTTTTTTCCTCAGTTTCATGATTTTTTGTTGGTTTGTCTCTGCTTCTGTTCCTGACAGCTCAGTGACCTCACACACTGAGCTCACACTATTTTTTTTGACACTCCATATGCAAGAACCTCTTGTGCTTGACTGGATTACAAGGAGGTTATTAACTCCTGGTGGGGTCACTCCTCTTTCTCAGCCAATAAGGGAGAGCACAGGTTTCACAGTGACATTCTGTGCCCTGCTTTTTGTGGTTTTTATAAATACAGGCAGTTAGAAATGGTGTTATAGACACATGAATGGGAAATTACTGTGTCCTGCTATTGGATTTTGTTTGAGATCAGACATTGATGATTCACCACCTGATGGTGACAGTGGATTTTGGGTGTCTGATCCTCAGTGTTGTTTTTAAAGGGATTCATGATACCTCTAGAAATTCTTTATGTTTGGATGCTTCACAGAGTCTGCCATTCTCTGTGTGAAATGGTAACAGGTGTGATTGCCCAAGAAATGAGAATTTTTCAGGTCTTTGATTTAAGTGATTGGTGCTGATGACTCCTCACTTTTACAAAGGTCTTTGATTCTTAAATATTAGGGAATCACAGGATGGTTCAGGTGTTTGAAAAGACCTTTAAGATCATCAGCTGTTAACTCAGCACTGCCAAGCCACCACTGAACCATGTTGAACCATAGAATAAAGCTAAATATTTCTCAGTTTACCCATGTAAATCAGTTTAACACTAACAATATCAAAAGGATTTTTATGAACAGTGCATACTGATGAATGGTGCTGTATTATTTACAATTATTTGCAGTTATTTAATAGTTTGTACTGTGCATTTTTGTTTTTACTGTGTCTAAGTTTTGGGTAGAATGGATAAACATATTTAATTATCACAGAGATTATTTACTAACAAGTAGAATTAGGAGGAATGCACAGGTAGGAGGGTGAGTTTTGGAAAGCAGCAGGAGAAGGTTACTGTGCATTTAAAGGGCTGAATTGCTGGTTTTGGTTGCAGCAAATCTCTGAAAAGGTTTCTAATGAAGAACCAATTTAAATTCAGAAAAGAGGAAGCCTCATGTGCCATCACCTGGTTTGAGACATGCAGGTTAATAAATATTTTCCCTTTATGTATCCTCAAGAGAGGCATCCCTTAAAAATGAAATACTTTCCTGCACCCCCACCCCTTAATTTCTTATTGTTTTGTGCAAATGAAGTCAGAGCAGGAGGGGATTTTAACTTCACTTAGAGCAATAATTGGTAGGATATATGATGCAAATAAATTGGCTCAAATTTTCCCTTAATGTACCTCAGCTTCAGTTCTCCTGCTGCCCTTCTGAACTGTAGTTATTGTGCTGGCACTGGAGGTACCTTTGAAGAGGCAGAGCTGCCTGTGGCAGTTGAAGCAAAATCAGAAGAAAATTTAAATGATTAATTAATGTAATCTACTGTCTGTTTTACCAAAGGCTTTGGAGGACTTATTGAGCTCGATTAATGAGAGAAATTCCAGTGGCAGGTTTGGAGAATGGGTTTTTGAAGAGTGGAAGTGACACAGCTGCTTCAGGGGAAATGATCAGGCACTTCTTCATATTAAACCACCTACTGAATTAGGACTAAGGAAAAACATTCTCTAAAAGCTTTTATTTTCCAGTTAATTATTGTTTAGTGTTTGTAAAAAAATCAGCCTGGTACAGAATTGCTTTAAAGCTGTAAAGGACAACAGGACATAAATCTCAGCTGTAGTTTGTGAGCTGTGAGTGTCCACGTTCCTAAAAGGGACTGGGCAAACTCATGGAAGGACCACTGGGGGATATGGAATAGGGGTGGAAAATATTCTAGGAAGTTGCTCTTCTCTTGGAGAGCCAGGTTCTGAACTGACTTCTAGTTCTGCTGTGTCTGTTGTGTGTTTTAGGGTTCAGAAATACCTGCAATCAAGTGAGGAAGGTAAAAGAAGTAAAAATGTTGAGATATTTAAAATCTAGAAGTGTTTTTATCCATTTAAAATTGTTGTTATCCTGCTTAAATTTGAAAACAGACAACAATGAACTAAAATATCATTATTTCATACTGTTACAGACAGGGATTCTGGAAGTTTTTATACTTCAGTTCCTTGCTCTGAGCAAGGTAGCCTTCAAAGTTTGGGCCTTGTTCATTGACTTCTGAAAATCTCCAAGGTTTTAATCCAATTTTTAGGCACCTTGTTCTTGTGCTTAACTACTTTTGTTGTGAAGAATATTTTCCTTTTTGGAGTTTTCCTTGCTGTGGCTATTTTTGTTTCAAAAACATACAGCTAATATTTGTGAAGCATTTGCAGGGGTTTTTTTGGGTTTTTTTTTTTAGTATTTTTTTGTTTGTTTGTTTGTTTGTTTGTTTTTTGGGTATTTTTGGTATTAATTCATTTAAAATGAAAACTAAAAATGAAGGTTTACACTGTGTTGGGTCATCATAGGGTAGTGTATGTTGGAAGATTCATCTGGAGGTCTGTGGAGGTGAAGTTGCCCACCCATTGAAATATAGATGGCTCTCTATCAAAAATGTTTTATTTGTGGAAAGTAAAATTGATTTTTTTTCCTGACCTGTCTCTGTTAAGAGAGTTTTTAGTGGCCAGAATGTCAATGACAAAACGAAAAAAATGATGAAAAAATATTTTGTAGGAAAAATGGGTCTGCTCTAACCTAGCTCTACGGACTCAGGGTAAGAATGTTAATTTAAAAGATCTGCTAATTATTATTTCTCTTTCAAGAATAGAAACAACAGTATTACCAAAGGTCTGGCTGACAGTCAGGAGGCCAATTTGACAGTGACAGAATAAAGAATTGGAGGCAGAATTGTAGAATCAGGATCATTCAGGTTGGAAAAGAGCTCAAAGACCATCGAGTCCAACCTGTGACTGATCCCCATCTTGTCACTGAGTGCCACATCCAGTCATTCCTGGGACACCTCCAGGGATGGGGACTCCAAACCTCCCTGGGCAGCCCCTTCCAATGGCTGAAATTCCTTCTGGTGTCCTGAGGTAAAGTGATAAAGGAGTAAGAAAGCTGGAAAAGGGGCTGAGAATGAAGCTCCAGGAGATCTGAATGGAGGAGTGGGAGAAGGGAAGGAAGGAGGATGATTTGCAGAACTCAGGTGAGCACTGAGATCCTGGGGCTTTCAGGGGAGCTGTGGCACAACTGGGAAAAGCAGGATGGTGTGACCGTGTTCACAGGGGTCTTAAGATGAGGGAAGAGACGAGGATCTGACTCCATGTTTCAGAAGGCTTGATTTATTATTTTATGATATAAATTATATTAAAACTATACTAAAAGAATAGAAGAAAGGATTTCATCAGAAGGCTGGCTAAGAATAGAATAAGAAAGGATGATAATAAAGGTTTGTGGCTCGGACTCTCTGTCCCAGCCAGCTGACTGTGATTGGCCATTAATTACAAACATCCAACATGGGCCAATGAAAGATGCACCTGTTGCATTCCACAGCAGCAGATAATCACTGTTTACATTTTGTTCCTGAGGCCTCTCAGCTTCTCAGGGGAAAAATCCTAAAGAAAGGATTTTTCATAAAAGATGTCTGTAAAAGGATGGAGATGCGGAATGTTAAAGGGACAGGTTTTAAGGTCGCAAGGCAGAGAGGAAACCACCAAAAGAAGCTGGAATGTCCCCTCCTCATCACTGACCACACCATGAGCAGGCAGCTCCCCTTGCTGGGGTTCCCTGTACCCCCAGCATCCCCAGCAGGACCCTCAGATTCCTCCTATGCTGGAAACAGATCCCCCAACAATCCATGAGCAGCAAGGTTTTATTTTATCTCTTTCATGAGTACCTTCCCCAAATTAGGGCATGTGACGTGCCCACATTTTTAATATCAGGAGGTTTCACTAAATGTGAAAAGTACCTTTTTTAAAGCTTGCATAAAATCCTGCATTTGAATACAAAGCAGCTGCTTCCAGGAACCATAAACCAAAGCCCCAGAGCACCAAGGAGGTTCATTATTCAGCCCAGGAACATTCATGCTCCTCATGCTCACAAATTCAAGCACAAATGGCCTCCCTCTGGCTTTTGGTGTAGTGAAGGCTCTGCTAACTACAGATCTATTTCTTCATGGACTCCATAAACACCTGGATTTATCCTGGTTGCCAAGCCAGCCCACCTTGTTCCTTGCATTGTAAATGCACGCAAAACCTCAATTTTGATTATGATTATGATATAGAAGTGACAGGTTAAAGTGTCTTTAAGTAGCTTCACCTTATCCAGAAGTACCAAAAGGTTCTTTCATCCCTTTTTTGTAGTTTCTGTTTAAAATGACTCTTGGTCTGTGGCAGGGCGTACCTGCCAGGACAGCAAAGGATGAGCTGTGCTGCCTAAAAATTTTCTCTGGTTTGTGTCTGTCAGTGATAATTCTGTTATTGCAGCCTGCAAGAAAGAAGGAGAGACTTTGGACAAAGTCCTGGAGTGACAGAACAAGGGGTGGTGGCTTCAAATTGACAGACAACAGGATGAAATGGGATATTGGGAAGGAGTTCTTGGCTGTGAGGGTGGTGGGGCCCTGGCCCAAAGAAGCTGTGGCTGCCCCTGGAAGTGTCCAAGGCCAGGCTTGGATCAGCCTGGGACAGTGGAAGATGTCCCTGCCCATGGCAGGGAGTGGAACTGGATGAGCTTGAAGGTCCCTTCCACCCAAACCATTCTATGATTGTGTATCACACATTCTTTATTAAGACATTGAGTTACTGTGTTAGAATTTTTTTTGAGTTAAAAGATATATATTTCACATAATTTTAAAGTTACAGGTTGTATTAATAATTCTTTAATAAAGATAAATTTAATATAATGTCCATAATTATTGATGATTTGGAATTGTAGTGTCCTAGCAGCTGAAATCAATAAAAAAAAAGGTTGTGCATGGAGAAATCTGCTTTTCCCTACTTATGTATTCATTTCATGCTCTTAGTAATTGGGAAAACTGCAGCTATATATATTTTTTTTTTAAATATTCACTCCTCTTTATTTGCTCAGTACTTTTCAGTGTTTTAACACTTTTTAAATGGGATTGTTGGGGTGTCCTGTGCAAGGCCAGGGGTTGGACTCGATGATCCTGGTGGGTCCCTTCCAGCTCAGGGGATTCTGTGATTCACTTTGTACCAGATTAAAAGCTTCTAAATGTCCTTTTATACCAGTGAGTTATAAAGCCCCTGAACTCCTGATTTCTGCTCACTGTCCAAATGGGTCTTGAGATTAATTTGATTAATTTCATTACTTTATTAGGATTTTAAGTTTGGCTTAATTTATTTCATGTTTCCACTCTGTCTTACAGCACAATCCCTGCATAATGCATGCTTGTGAGCATTAATATTAAATATTATTTAAACCTGCATTTAAAAGCAAACTGTATTTTAAACAAAGCAGAAGCAGCACATATGAAGACATAACCTTTGCATTTGATTCCTGCAGTTACTGCATGCTTTTGGGGATGTTAAAAAGTTATTGTTGATAAACTCGAATGCTGGAAAAATCTTGATCTCTCAGCTTTGTACCATTTCATGCCATGCTTGGCTTAAGGGACTTTTTTTTGCCCATTTTGCATATTTTTTAAAAAACAAAGTCACATAAATCTATTCATCGATCCAGAGGAGGATTTTTTTTTAATTAAGGGAAAGCATTTTGTACTTATTTACATTTTACACGCAGATTTTCTCTGTCCCTGTAAAAATGCCAGTTTCTAATCATGGTTTAGATGAGGGTAGCAAGAACCCTGTCAGAATGGGTGTGAGCTCGCCGAGAATCTGTTCCTGCTGCAGATTTGGGGAGTTCAGAAATCGTTCTGCACTTTTCCAAGACGCTGCCTTGAACCACGAGAGACATTTCAAAGAACTCTCCCCTTCTCGCAGGGGTATTTGCTTAATCATCTTTGCTGGAACAACTTCCTTTGGAATGCTAATGAATCCTCAGCTCCGGGAGGTTCTTTGTACAAAAGTTGCTCTACATGAGATTTAACGCTGTGAAAAGCACACACAAGGAAATTCAACCCCCAAAACAGGGCTGAGCCCCGTCCTTGCTGCTCCCTGACAAGCAGGACATGGAGAGGTGATTGACTGAAATAAATGTTGTGGGGTTGAAGAGGGACAGGCTCAGTTGTAACCTTGCTCTGCTGGGTGTTGGCAAAGCCCTGGGATGATGCCCTCGTAGGTCCACATTAATTACTCAGTAATTATCCAAGGGGAGAAATAAATAATTTTTTTTTGAGACAAGATATTAGACAGGATGTTGTATAGCTGTACTTTTTATTGGAAAAAATGGACTTTCCTTTAAGCTCCCCTCTTTTGCCAACTTTCATGATTTTTAAAATTCTCCTTTTTAACGCAGCAGCTTGGGGTGTCAGAGAATCATAGAATTGTTTGGGTTGGATGGAACCTCAAAGCTCATCCAGTTCCACCCCTGCCATGGGCATGGACACCTTCCACTGTCCCAGGTTGCTCCAAGTCCTATCCAGCCTGGCCTTGGAAATTCCCAGGGATCCAGGGGCAGCCACAGCTTCTCTGGGAATTCTGTGCCAAGGCCTCACCACCCTCACAGGGAGAAACTCCTCCTCACATCTCATTTCAATCTCTCCTCTTTGAGTTCAGAGCAGTAAATAAATACTGGCCAAAAACAAGATTACCTGAAAATTGGAAGAGGATTTCCAAAAATTGCAAACATCAAGTTCTGGACTGGCTTTCCAAAGGCAGTAATGAGGCAAATCATGTAAATGCTGTATAAATTAAAGGGCCAGTGTATATTGCTGAGAGCATGGGATTGACTCAGTGACCCAGATGGTCCCTTCCTAATAGAATAACAATTAAACAGTAACTGAGAATATAAAATAATTACCAATATGAGTTGTGTTTATCGGAACATCTGACTTTTTTTAGAAAAAATGATTTGACTCTTCAGCCTTTATGAATTGTACAACTAGGGGCTGAAGATAAAATTTTAACTCATTGAGGAAAATACGCTGCCATTCTTTGGGAGCCTTGAGATGTGCTATTATTCTATTTGATAGTTGCAGAAAAATACCTTGGCGAATAAAAGTATTTTTATTAAATTCTGCTATCATATCTCCCTTTTTACATTTGGCAGGGATTAATATTATTCCATCGTTTAGTCATAAAAGAACAGGTCCTTGTAATGAACTGTGGCAGGGGAGAGGTGAAGGAGAGCTTTGATAGACAGATCTGATATAATGACACAGAAGATAACACACAATCCATGGTCCTCATATCTTGATCTTTTATATATGTTCAGCTGCAGGAAAAATTGAGGGAAAAAGCTTTTTATTAAAAGAAAAAAGCCCTAAGACAGTTTGATTGCAGAAAACTGGCTTGAATTACTGCTGTGGAGGAGGAGAGAATGTGTGTGACCACCTGATCCTCTTTTTCCTCTTTGTGGGGGAATGGGAACCTTCTCTCCTTGGCCACTGGAGCCTAATGGAGGAATCATTTTGCTGAGATGTCTTCAAGACTGTTCATTTATCCTGCTGAAAGCTGGGAAGACTTTGGAGAAGACAAAGGAGGGAAGATTTCTCCTTGGAAGTGTCCAAGGCCAGGTTGGGATGGGGCTTGGAGCAACCCTGGTCTATGGGAGGTGTCCCCTGCCCATGGCAAGGATTGGCACTGGATGATCTTTAATGTCCCTCCCGACCCAAACTATTCCATGATTCTGTGACATTTAATATCCATTTTGGTTGTGTTTCTGTCTTATTTCTTCTTCATCTCCTTCTGCATAAGGTGTAAAAAAATCCTTTCAGCTTGTAGCTCTGTGTTAGAGCCACACAAAGAGTCTGTGGTTGTTCCACATGTCCCTGTTGTTCCTCGGGGAGATTTGAGGGAAGGATGGCATGAACTGAGGGGAACAGAGCAGTGAGGGCTCACACTGGTGCAGGGGCAGGAAAGTTCAGTTCCTCTGCTCCAGGGGCTCTTGTCACGTGGATCTGGGTGTCCTGGTCGTGTCTAATTCAGTCTCAAACTCCATTTGCTTCTCCAGCAGCAAAAAAAGGCATCAATTGACATTTGGAGATGAGCTGTCATCAGTGAGAAAGTAGAAGGAACAAAGTTTGCAAATAAATAGAAAATCCATCCCTGGAAGTGTTCCAGGCCAATCTGAGACAGCATTTTGCTGGGACATTTAACTTCAGCATTGAGGCCAAGTTGGACAGGGTTTGGAGCAACCTGGGGTAGTAGAAGGTGTTCCTGCTCACGGCAGGGGTTGAAACAAGATGATCTTTAAGATCTCTTATAATCCAAACCATTCTGGAATTCTGTGGCTCTCTAAGGTGTGAAGCCAAGCCAGGCTTTCCATGTAAAGGTTTTCCTGCACACAGCAGTGAAATGAACTCTCATTCAGGGCATTGTTCTTTCTTTGCCCCCTCCTTCTGCATGAGTCTCCAAAATTCACATTTCACTCTCATTCTCACTGTAAAAAAAGGGTCAAAAATCTGAAGGTGGAAGTTCAAGTCCTCTCCACCTGCCCAATCCAATATAGTACTTCCAAGGAAATATTTTCTGCTCAAGTACTGTCTCCTAGCTCAGCTGTTACATTTTAATTTGAAGTGTCACCCTGAAGCCAAAGAACTGCCTGGTTTTGAAGAGACCTAGTTTCTATTTGCTTGTGACTTTAATCTCCATGACACTACCAAAAGAATGATTTTAACTCAATACCCTTTGTTTCTTTTGTTTAAAGATGTGTTTAATTCTTCTTCAAAAACTTTTTTTTCAATGAGATATTATCATTAAAATAACTGTATTAAACTCCGCATCATGAATAGTTCATAATGCAATTTTGAAAAAAATGGCCATGCAAAACTCCAATAATTAGTTTTATGTGATAGGAAAAGCATTATTTTCATATTTAGACAGGAAGTGAATATTTATTTAGATACAACATTCACGGTGTACTAAATTATGGCAGAAACCACTCTTTGTAATTTTAAAAAAATGACAAGTTAATTTGAAAGCCAGGTCTAAGATGCAGACTCATACCTTGCAAGCTACCTGATAAAAATTATTACTTTGTGTATTTATGCATTTGCTGTTAAATGGGTGGTTTTCAAATGTGATTGCACACTGAAAATGAGACTCAAGCCCATGATGATGCCTTTTATGATTTTTTTTGGCATTTATTTGTGAGATTTGCAGTAGTAATGCCTGTCATTTTCTGAGGACACAATGACAATTGTCATTAATTCCCTCCAGCCTTGTAGACAGCATTAAGGAAGTTGTGGGATGGTTGGCAGGAGTCATGTCACACCTCTCAAAACATGAATTTTCTGGCTCTGGGATTGGAATGTGCCAAATTCCTGTTGTTTAGTACTGTCCTAGGTCCTCCCCAAGGAGTCTGTCTGGCAGTTTTGAGCCTAAATCTCTTTTTTTTTTCCCTAATTAACATTTAAAAAACCTTCTCCCTTTCTCAGAGTAAGTATCTATGTCCTGAGTGCCCTGAACCCCCCATTTCACAGAATCCTGAATTTCTGTCAAATCAAAATGAATGGCATTTTTTTCCAATTTAATTGATCACCACATGCACAAAGCAAATAAGAAACAACCAGTTTGATTTCTTGAAGTTGTGACTGGCAAGGCTTCCAGGCTTGTGCGGGAAGAAGGGGATGGATATTGTCCCTGTTGTCCTCAGTCCTTGTGCTGCTGGGTGTTCTTGCCCTGGTAAGATAAAATGTGATCATCACTTGAATTTCAGCTTCTGTGCATTTTCCACATGATCCAATTAAATTGTGGAGCCCAACTTTTCATCCTGTGCTCTGAAAAGCTTTGGCAACTTCCTTTGATCTTGCCAGTCCGTGGGAACGTGTTCATAAAGCAGCTTGAATAATAAATAGAATACAGTTATTTATTGATTTATCACAAATACAGAGGTTTTAATGAAGCAGTTGGAATAACTCTCTGCTTTTGTACATTAAATTATGAAAGTCTAATTGTGCTGGGTGGATAAAGGTGGCTCTTGTGAACTGTAAAACCTGGAGGGTTGGGAGGTGGACTGGGACCTGCAGCATTGGCTGAGCAATTCCATGGTTACCATCAGTTGTAGCTGCAAAGAGTTTGCACACAGGCAGGTGCTGGCTTAAAATGAAGCACAGAGTAAGTTCTTGGTCACAAAACAGGGCTGAGATCCTACCAGAAAATTGGAATGACATAATGGAGTTGGTGGCAGCATGGGGACACCCAGCAGGATTGCTGGGATGGATGTGGACAGGAATAATTCTGCCATTTCCAAACTTCTGAGCACCTGATTTCAGGATTTTAACGTGACTTGAATGAATTATTTGAATAGAGCAATGCTGGGACAAAGGGATTCTTGACATGCTGCTGGTGACTCAGAGCATCCAACAGAATTTTTATTCATATCAGCAAATCATGGAATCATTTAGTCTGGAAAAGCCCTTTCAGACCATTGAGTCCAAGTGTTCCCCCAGCACTGCCAAGGCCACCACTGACCCATGTCCCCAGGTGTCACATCCACAGGGATTTAAATCCCTCCTGGCCTGGGGACTCCAGCACTGCCCTGGGCAGCTGTGCCAGGGCTGGACAGCCCTTTGTTTATTCTGAGAAGGATCCAGGGAGAGCTCAGAGCCCCTTCCAGGGCCTAAAGGGGCTTCAGGAGAGCTGGAGAGGGACTGGGGACAAGGCATGGAGGAGCAGGACACAGGGAATGGCTGCACACTGCCAGAGGGCAGGGCTAGATAGGAATTTGGGAAGGAATTCTTGGCTGGGAGGGTGGTGAGGCCCTGGCAAAAGTTGCCCAGAGAAGCTGTGGCTGCCCCTGGATCCTTGGAATTGTCTGAGGCCAGGTTGGATGGGGCTTGGAGCACCCTGGAATGGTGGAAGGTGTCCCTGCCCATGGCAGCAGGGGAATGGGATGAGATTTAGGGTCCCTTCCCACTCAAACCATTCCATTATTTGAGTAATTTGAATATCAGGGGTGTCTGACTCAGAGCATGTGGTGAACCTTGTACTCAGTGTTTTTAATATGAACACCTTCATTCTTGTGCTTCTGTATTAAAATACAACTCTGTGGGTCTAATTTACCTCGAAACTTTTTAGAAGCTTTCAATTCAGTGATGAGTTCAGCACGTCTCTGCACCCTTAGAATTCTTAGAATTTAAGATCCTTTTCTGCTGGAAGTGGTTGAAATGATGTAGCTGGGTCTTAATTACTCTGTTAATATCTTGGATTCTGCCTGGTTGTTTGGGGAGTATGGCTTGGGAAGTAAGGCAGAGGTGTTGTAGATTATTGCTGTGGGAGTGCTGCAAACAGCACTGGGATATCTCAGTTATCCCTTAGTATTTTTGTTCTTTTTTTTAATTTCCATGATGAATTTAGGACCATTCATCAGTGACTGTTACCTGCCTTAAACACCTGGAAATATTTTGTTCTGTCACCTGGGAAGACCTACTCTGGTTCATTGTACTGTGGCATTTCCTCCACCACGAGGAGGCTATAAAATGTTAGCAAATAACTTTTTTTCCCCAGTTCCATGAAAGGCACCATTAGAAGAGTCTGCACAGCGGGTTTGGCACCCTTGTAACTCCATCTCCTGCTCGAGCAGGGCCTGCTCACTTCATCAAAGCTGCTCTATGCAAACTTTTGTTGTGCTAATGCAAACTCCCTCAGGGTTCTCTCAGGCACCAGCACTAATTTTAACATTTTGGCTCCCGCACTGCTGGATTTTGTGTATGTCACCTAAAAAGCAGTGAGGATTTTGTTTCTTGAGGTTTTTTTGCTGCTTCTTTATTCCTTCAAAGGCTTTTCAAGGCATTTTCCTCTATTTTTGTGGAGGCGTTGATTTCTTTACAGGATTTAAAGTCGGGAGAAGATTTTCTCTGTTACTTTTTGAACCTACAGGTTCTGTCTGAGCTTTCAAAGGCACTGCAAGATCCAGGGTTGTGTTGTTATCAACCCTGTCAGATTCTTTCTGCAATAACAAAAGAGCCATCCAAAGATCCTCTATAACAAGATGAGAATTTATTCTGGATAAGCAGAAGCCCTGCCTGAGGTTTCTTCTCTCAGCTCCTGGAGTCTCAAGTCTCATCATGACCACATTGTTGTTATAAATAGAATATAAAAGCCAAGTTGTCTGTGCAGAGCATACTGCTGAGTCCTGGTGTGGCTGTGCTGGCCCAGGGAATGACAGAGTGGTGGAGAAGCAGTTTTATTTTCTGTAGGTAAGACTTCTGCCACATGGTGGGAGAGGTTTGATCAGGTGTTCGCTGAGCCTTTCTGATATTGGTATTTCCATGGATGGTGTGTTCCCTAAAGCTGAAGGCATGTGGCAGTAAAGGATGATTTAGGGTCGGATCACAGGATTTTTTAGGTTGGAAAGGACCTCTAATCCATTATCAAATCCAACTGTTAACCTGTCGCAGACATCTTTTATGGAAAATCCTTTCCTTAGGATTTTCCTCCTGAGAAGCTGGGAGGCCTCAGGAACAAAATGTAAACAATGGTTATCTGCTGCTGTGGAATGCAACAGGTGCATCTGTGATTGGTCTCATGTGGTTGTTGCTAATTAATGGCCAACCACAGTCAGCTGGCTCAGACAGAGAGCTGAGCCACAAACCATTCTTTCCTATTCTATTCTTAGCCAGCCTTCTGATGAAACCTTTCTTCTGTTCTTTTAGTATAGTTTTAATGTAATATATATCATAAAATAATAAATCAAGCCTTCTGAAACATTGAGTCAAATCCTCGTCTCTTCCCTCAACCTAAGACCCCTGTGAACACGGTCACATTAACCCACCACTGCCCCATGTCCCCAAGTTCCACATCCACCTGAGATGGGGATCCAGCACTGCCCTGTCCCAGTGCCTGACCACATTTTCAATGAAGAAATTTTTCCTGATATCCAACCTGAACATCCCTTGAGGTCATTTCCCCTTGTCCTGTCATTTGTCCTGTCAAGGTGTGACGGTGTTCACAGGGGTTTTCAGGTGAGGGAAGAGACGAGAATGTTGACTCCATGTTCAGAAAGCTTGATTTATTATTTTATGATATACATTACATTAAAACTATACTAAAAAGAATAGAAGGAAAAGTTTCATCTCAGAAGGCAGGCTAAGCTAAGAATAGAAAAGAAGAGAATGATAACAAAGGCAGCTGGCTCAGACTCTCTGTCCGAGCCAGCTGGACTGTGGTTGGCCATTAATTAGCAACAACCACATGAGACCAATCACAGATGCACCTGTTGCATTCCACAGCAGCAGATAACCATTGTTTACATTTTGTTCCTGAAGCCTCTCAGCTTCTCAGGAAGAAAAAATCCCAAGAAAAGGATTTTCACAAAAAGATGTCTGTGACATCAGGGAGTTGTGCAGAGTCACAAGGTCCCCCCCAAGCCTCCTTTTCTCCAGGCTGAGCCCCTTTCCAGCTCCCTCAGCCCCTCCTGCTGCTCCAGCCCCTTCCCCAGCTCTGTTCCCTTCCCTGGACACTCTCCAGCCCCTCAATGTCCCTCTTATCAGGAGGGACTCCTTTGTGGTTGGAATTTCCTACAGGAGGGAAGAAAAAAGCATTGGATCAGTAAGGAGTTAATATCAGAAAGAGAAAAGGAATAAAGGGTTTGCAACACAATTAAAAAGAATCAATAAAAATGAAATCCTTCCCATCCCCTAATTAGAGGGGAAAAGGGAAAGGCCACAATATTTAGAAATAACAAAGTACTCGTTTTCTCCTGTAATAAAAACTGTAAATGTGCCCCCTCAGGAGTGACATTGAGCTACTGAGGGGTGAAACATCTGAACTTCAGTAACTGCTGCCATAAAAAGGGAATTTCCAGATAATGGGAATGTTTAGAAGGTGGCAAGCCCAGTGTGACATCAAATAATGTGGGTTTAGCTCATGAAAAGGTCTGTGTCTCTTTGACATGACATCATAAATAATCCTGTCTCCAAGTTATGACTCAAAAGCAAATTCTGAGTGTAAATGCCAGGACCAAGGATCTGATTTGACTCTTGGTTTTATCAGTTGTTGATTTCTGGCTGCCTCAATGCCGAAGTTAAAGATGCCAGCAAGATGCTGGCTCAGATTCTAAGAGTTAATGTTAATAGAATGAAGATTAACTCATCCCTTCGGCTAAAAAAAACCTCAAATATTTGCAGTTCAGCTTCTTAAAAACACATATTTCTATGGAGGAAGCTTTTATGGTAAATCTCTGGGTTACTGAGTACATCAGCCTCTAAATTTGAGCCAGTGGAATTATGGAGAAATGCTGTATTTCATGGAGAAATATGATGTATATTAATTTTCTGTTTCACTGGCATATTCTGTTTGCTTTGCCTAAGTAACTACTGAGAGCAAAATGATTACATTTTAAACATATGAAAAACCTTGTTGTTTCATAGGGGTGGTAAATATTCACTCTGCTCCATTTGCAAGATTATTTTTATGTTCTTTATGTAAAACTTTCAGAAAAAGGGGTTGTCTCCTTTTATAGTATTTGAAGTTTTTTCCAAAGTGCTG